>NW_006291021.1:189603-200715 GCF_000327345.1 Myotis davidii
TGGACTCCAGCACCTGTGCCCAACCTAGGCGGCTCTGTTCCCTTCCCCTTGCCCACCCGTGCCTGGGCCTAACAAGTTCGCTCTAAACGGGGCTAGGGTGGCCCGGAGCCTGCGGTTCGGCTGGGGTCCCCACCCTCATCCCCCAGAGGCAGGGGATGTCCTCCTGAGAATAGAGTCTGGTCTGCTTTCCTGCCCACTGCCCCAAACACACTCTCGGGTCAACTCTGCCCAGCCCAAGACATACCCTGCTCCCACCCCCGGGGACACGCTCTCCCCTTCCCCCTCCTCTGGGCCACCACTGCCCTCCCCACCAGTTGCCCCAGCCTCTTTGTTTACATTCCTGCCCTTTCCCAGACCTGGCTCCCAGCCCCAGGCTGTCCCAGCCAGGGACCCGATCCTGTCCGAGGCCACCTCCTCCGGGAATGCACCTATCAAAGCATGAGCTTGCCCCTGGGCCAATGCAGGTGTCCCCCACACCTGTAGCCCCAGATGCTACTGGGGTGGCTCTATAGCATCCTGACACCTCCAGTCCAACCTTCCAGCCGGAAAGCACAGGCCCTATAGCCGCTCATCTTGGACCTGTCTTTGCCCCACATTGCCCAGAGCTGTCTCTCAGGGGAGCTGCTGAAACTGCCATAGGGCCAGAATTTTGTAAGACAGCTGGGAGGACAGGATTTCAGAGACAAGAGCCCAGTGCTACCTCCCACTTCCCAACTCAGTAACCTTGAATGAGTTCCTTGACCTTGGAGAACCTCAGTTTACTGTCCGGGAAAACTAGACAACCACTATCCACCCTAGAGCCCTTCTGTGGCCTTGGACAGCTTGCTGACAAGCCAGCCGACGGAGGGAGGGGTGAATGCCCCTGTCCCTGTCCTCTAGGCACCAGGGGCCCTGGCTTCCTGGGACATACGCTGGCTATGCCCTCTCCAGATGGGGAGCAGCCTCCTGGAGCTCCCTTTGTCCCTTCCCCGCTGCCAGGGCCTCTCCCCAGAGGGTGGTGCTGACCCAGATGGCGGGCTGGACCTTGAAGAGTTTACCCAATACCTGCAGGAGCGGGAACAGCGCCTGCTGCTCCTTTTCCACAGTCTGGATCGGAATCAGGATGGTAAGGCCCAGGGATGGGGCTGTGGGAGCCCGGGAGACGCCAATGGGCATAGAACTGATGATGCCAGGAGGAGGGGTAAGGCCCGCTTCTCCCTGATGATTCACAGGCTATTTTAGGAACCCTCCTCACCCCCAGCTAGGTAGGTGGTTTGGGGCCCAGCCAGCCCATCAAACCTTCTCTTCCTGGAGTGAGACCCCTATTATTTACCCTTAGATTTTTTAAAGGGATAAAGAGCCCCCCGATTGCTCCTGGATTCCCTATGGAACAGAGATCCTCCTCCCCATAGTATCTTCTAGGTCTCCAATACCACCTCTTGATCCTCTATGGTGCAGGGAGCCCCATAATTACCCCGACGTTCACCTCTTCATTTATTCATGGATCAGAGGATCCCCCAACATTGCCCAGTCCCACTTCTCTGATCCCAGCGGGGCAGGGATTCTCTAACCCTGCCACAAACTTCACCCAGGTTTCTGGATCCCCGGTCTTGCTAAACCACTCCCATTTCAAACTGTCCTGCTCCGCGGCCCCAGGGCCCCCCCACACACTCACACACATACTTCCCCACCTTGGTTCCCAGGTCACATCGATGTCTCTGAGATCCAGCAGAGTTTCCGAGCTCTGGGCATTTCTATCTCTCTGGAGCAGGCACAGAAAATTCTACACAGGTGAGTAGTTGGGGTCCAGAATCCCAGGTAACTCTGGCCCCTGGGATCCCTTGATTGCCTGGAGCCTCTGGGCCTTAGACCAAGTACCAGGGTGGTCGGAGCTGAGAAGTTGAGCTTTGGCGTCAAGTCCATCTTGGGCCAGTTGCTTCACTGCTCTGAGCCTCAGTTTCCCCCACTGTAAAGTGGCCAGCTCTCAGTGCAGTCGAGCTTGGTCTGCCTCCAAATCCAACCAGAGCCTCACTCCAGCCCACCCCCCAGCATCAGTCACTGATTCTATCCCACCCCCCAGCATGGACCGTGACGGCACTATGACTATCGACTGGCAGGAATGGCGTGACCACTTCCTGTTGCATTCATTGGAGAATATGGAAGACGTGCTCTACTTCTGGAAGCATTCCACGGTGAGGTGGGGGTAGCTTTCCTCCTCCCCTGTGAGCCTAGCTCAGGTCTCCCCAGGGTACGGAGGGGCTGGGTCAGGATGCTCTAGAACAGCGGTTCTCAACCTGCGGGTCGAGACCCCTTTGGGGATCGAACGACCCTTTCACAGGGGTCGCCTAAGACCATCGAAAAATACATATATAATTACATATTGTTTTTGTGATTAATCACTATGCTTTAATTATGTTCAATTTGTAACAATGAAAATACATTCTGCATATCAGATATTTACATTACGATTCATAACAGTAACAAAATTACAGTTATGAAGTAGCAATGAAAATAATTTTATGGTTGGAGGTCACCACAACATGAGGAACTGTATTAAAGGGTCGAGGCATTAGGAAGGTTGAGAACCACTGCTCTAGAAGGAGGAGCCACTGGAAGCAGCCAAGGAATGAGACTCGGCTCCTCTTTCCTTCCATCCAGAACTGGGGGGCTGAGGACCCATTTGGGGAGGTCTCTGCAATCTGATTGGAGCCCTTGAGACTTCCTGAGGGGCCTTTGGGAGCAGGCTGTGGGTACTGGGAGCGCAGGAAGGAAAGAGCTCACCAAATACGGCACCTGGCCTCCTACCCTCAACCCACGCAGCTCCCTTTCTGGTTTTTAAATGCCTCAATTAAGGATTCTGCTGCTAAAAAGACAAGAAGCCACTGCCTCCAGAGGTTCCAATGGGATCCACAGGAATTTGGGAGGGGTGCTCTAGATTGCCATTTCCGGGGGAGGGGGAATTCCTGAACAGTGCTTCTGGTAGGAACTGATGCATTTGGAGGGGATCCATTTGTGGGATATGGTGAGATCTTCTTGGGAGGTGCAGAAATTCATGAGGGGATTCATGGAGGCTTGGTTGGGAAGTTTATAGGAGTACTCTAGAGGAGGGATTATCTCTGTGGGAGAAATCCCTATGGGATTTGGTGAGACCTAGGGAGGGATCTGCAAAGTGCCTTATTTGAGAGGTCCCCTGTAGGATCTTGTGTGGCCCTGGAAGGATCTTCTGGAATCCTTATGTGGGACACCCTTGAGTGGGATCCTTCAGAGTGATCTGATTGGCTCTGGAGGGATCTTTATGTGGGAAATCCTTCAATGGCATTTGGTCAAAGTCCCCAAGGAGGGATATTAGGATCTTACATAGGAGACAGATGACTGACTTGGATGTTTTGGTGGGATCTGGTAGGGAATCTCCAAGATTCATTGATGGACTGTTTGGGTGTCTGAGGATTCTTGGAGACACCCCTGTTTAGAGCTGTGTTACATCTCTCCACCCCTGCATCCTCAGGTCCTGGACATTGGCGAGTGCCTGACTATCCCTGATGAGTTTTCAGAGCAGGAGAAGCTGACCGGCATGTGGTGGAAGCAGCTGGTGGCCGGTGCAGTGGCGGGCGCTGTGTCACGGACAGGCACAGCCCCTCTGGACCGCCTCAAGGTCTTCATGCAGGTAAGGGACCCTGGAGAGACGGCCCTCTTCCTGAGACCTGGGCCCTGGAAGGGACTGCAAAGTCACCTTGTCTCCCTGCATAGGTCCATTCCTCCAAGACCAACCAGCTGAACATCCTTGGGGGCCTACGGAACATGATCCAAGAGGGGGGCGTGCACTCTCTATGGCGTGGCAACGGCATCAATGTGCTCAAGATTGCACCTGAGTCAGCTATCAAGTTCATGGCCTATGAGCAGGTGGGGGCAATTGTGGGGAGGCATGAGTTAGGATTCAGAGGATTGGCTTGGGGGCAGGGGATGTCTGCAGGTCCCCAGGAGTGCACATCTGTTCCCCTGCATGATGCCCATGACAGGAGGACAGTAAAGGGGCGGCCCAAGTACATGGAAAGCTCACCCCCTGAGGTCCTGCCCACCGCTGTGTCTCCCACCCTCAGTTCAAGCGGGCCATTCGGGGACAGCAAGAGACACTGCATGTGCAGGAGCGCTTTGTGGCTGGATCCTTGGCTGGTGCTACAGCCCAAACCATCATTTACCCCATGGAGGTGAGAAGGGGGGACCCTGACTGAGGCCCCATTGCAGGGTGGGGAGGCCTGGAATAGTCATTTCTCTTCGTGGTGTGATAAGCATTGGGATTATAACGTTGCCTCTCCCTGACTCAGACTGTAGCTTGTTACAGCAGTGCTGTTTCATGTCTAGCCTCTCTGGGAACTGCAATTTGAAATGTGACTTGTGGGGATGGTGGTGTTGTTTGTAACTGTTTAGACGGCCATTGTGGGAGAAGCCATTTATGGCTATACCTCTTCTAAGGATGTTGGTTTCCAAAATGCTTGTTCCCAAGGGTATCATTTCTAGGTAAACCTGTTTTCAGAGAAATCATTGTAGGTTTTAGGTTGTGTAGTGCGTCAGGTAGGATTCTGAGTGATGAAAAACGCAAATCACTTAAGTGAAGTCTAACGGTGAGAGGTTCAGAGCTGGCATGTGGCTTCAAAGTGTTAGAGACACAGGCTCCTTCCCACTATCTTGTTCCACCACCTCCACACGTAGCATCCACCTTGTGGACAAAAATGACTTCTTGTTCCAGTCATTATCACATCCACATTCCAGCCAAGAAGGAAGACTAGACAGAGAAAAGAACATCTCCTGCCTTTAAGAATGCTTTTCGAAAGTTACACATACCTCTTCTCCTTCTGCTTCTGTTTCATTGGCTAGGGCTTAATCACATGGCCCTACGCCTAGGGAAACTGAGAAATGTAGTCTTTATTTCTAAAGGCTATGGACCATAATTTCCTGAAAATTATGGTTCCTTTTATTAAGGAAGAAGAGACCGTGATATTGGAGGACTGTTAGCCGTGGCTGCCACATGTAACCATTTTTAAGTATGGAGATTAGAGATACCAGAAGATTCTAGAGAAAGCGGTTTTTTAAATTCACTTTTTCTCAGGGTATCTCCTTCCAGGAGTAGCTGTTTATAGGTGTCTTCCTTCCTGGGTGTAGTGATTCCAGAGGCAACTTTCCAGGGATAACCGGGTTCTCCCCAGGTACTAAAGACACGGTTGACCCTTCGCCGGACGGGCCAGTACAAGGGGCTGTTGGACTGTGCATGGCGGATCATGGAGCGAGAAGGGCCCCGTGCCTTCTACCATGGCTACCTGCCCAACGTGCTGGGCATCATTCCCTATGCGGGCATCGATCTGGCCGTCTATGAGGTCTGTGGGCAGCCCTCCCCTCTCTCCTTTCTTCTTCCCTCTGGGATCTGCCCACGGGCCACCCATTCCTGTGGGGCTGACTCAGTTGAACTCCAGAACCAGGGGAGACAATCCTGGGGTAGAGAAGTACCATGGACCTGGGGACCCTGGGGAACCCTTTCAGGATTAGATAGCCTCACTCTTTCACTTACCCCTGCAGTTCAGCCTTCCGGGGTCTCAGGACACATGATAGTCGGGACCCCATATTTGCTGGGCACTGGGCAGGCTGCTGTATCAAACGAGAACAACACAGCCCTTGCCCTCCTGGAAACCACTTCAACAAACTAGGAAGCCAGTCAACCAGCAAATAAGTAATTTTAGATCCTGATGCACTCACAGGAGATAATAAAGCAGGCTATGTAATCAAAAGTAGCAGTGGACAAAAGAGCAGGTCTGGGAATGTCTAAGGAGAGGGAGAGAAACATTGATGTGAGAGCAGAACATCAATTTGTTGCCTCCTGCATGCCCCCTACTGTGGATCAAGCCCACAGCCTGGGCATGTGCCCCGACTGGGAATCAAACTGGCAAACTTTCGGTGCACGAAACAACATCAACCAACTGAGTCACACTGGCCAGGGCTTCTCTGACTCTTATAAGGACCCTTGTGATGACATTGAGCCAACCTGAATACTCTAGGATCATCTCCCATCTCAAGGTCCTTAACTTAATCCCATTGCAAAATTCTTTTTGCCATGTAAGATTCCATATTCACATGATCCAGGGACTAGGGGGGCCATCATTCCATATACCATAGAGGGTAGAGGTGGGGACTGAGTGAGAAGGTGCAGGTAAAATGATTGTGTTGCATTTAGGGGTACAAAGTGCTGAACTAGCTGTCATGGGATATAGCGAGATCTCTGAAGCCAAGGTCCTAGTGTCACCCACCTTCAACCCACCCTATTCCCCTCTTCACCCCAGACCCTGAAGAACCGGTGGCTCCAGCAATATAGCCATGACTCGGCTGACCCAGGCATCCTCGTGCTCCTGGCCTGTGGCACTATCTCCAGCACTTGTGGCCAGATAGCCAGTTACCCCCTGGCCCTGGTCCGGACCCGTATGCAGGCCCAAGGTGAGGCCTGGGTGGGAGGATGGGTGAGAAGGTCTCACAATTTGGGTCCCACCTCCACTTCCCCAGCTCTTCCTCCCGGGTAGGTAGAATCCCAGGCTGGAATACTCCTGGATTTGAATGGCCCAACCAATTCCCAACCTTTCTCTGGGCCTCAGTGTACCCATTTGTGACCATGGAATGGGAGCCCTTTGCCCTAACTAGGAGAGCGTATGCAATGAGTGGTGGAAGGGCCCTAGCAGTCTTAGCTGGGAGGTCACTTGGTAGACTTCAGCATATTTGGGTTGGTCATTCAAGATCTAATTTGCAAGGCTGGGTTAATAAGGAAAGGTGAGGAACGGGTTAAGGAGGGGCAGGGCCAGGCTGTTTATCATCTTGTGTTTCTCTGTATTTTTCTTTCATGGGTTCTTTCCTTGATTCCCCCTACTATCCCTGAATCTATTTTGAGAATTTCCTCGGAAATGTTAGCATTTGTGTCCCATGATTTTTGCTGAAGGATGATCAAGGCATAAGACAGATGTAGTTCACAGCCTGGAGAGGAAGAAAGATGCCGAATAAGCCATTCCACAGTTGATTATGGATTTAGGGTTGAATAAAGGGGAAAAGGAGCCTGACTTAGACTGGGCTGCCCAGAAGGGCTTCCATGAAGAACTGGCTTTAGAATGGAGGTTGCAAGGATGAGTTAGCTGGGAGAAGTGGGAGCGAATCATTCCAGGAAGAGGACACTACTGTGCCCTCTCCCACTACACACACTCATACCTACTCTGTTTTGAATAGTCCCCAAACTTGGGCCCTCCAGATTGAAGTGAAAAGGTGAACAGTCCATTCCAAGGCCAGTAGAAGTCCTGACTCTTGAGTGGTAGGTCCTGCTGTTAGTCTAACCTTCCTTTATCCTGCTGTAACTGCCACTTGGCCCAGCCCTGAGGGATGGGCGGGGGAAGGGAGAGGAGGACCTTTGACCTGACCTGGCCCCTACCCCTCCCAGCCTCCATCGAGGGCGCCCCCCAGCTCTCCATGCTGGGTCTGTTCCGTCACATCCTGTCCCAGGAAGGCATACCAGGCCTCTACAGGGGCATCGCCCCCAACTTCATGAAGGTTATCCCAGCTGTGAGCATCTCCTATGTGGTCTACGAGAACATGAAGCAGGCTCTGGGGGTCACATCCAGGTGAGGGACCTGGCCTCACTAAGATTCCTCGCCTCAATCATGACGACCCCTACACCTCAGAGACTGATGGCCCAGCCAATGGATCCCACTCAAACCACAGGATCCCTATACTTCATCCACTGGGTCCTGCATCCCACATCCCACCGAATGGGTTCCATATTTCCCTGACTCCCTTCCCCTCACCCCTGCCCCACACACACTGGGTCCTAGACCTCCATGTCTTAACCACTGGATCCCCCACAACTCATCTAATGAATCTTGAAACCCTAACCACAGGAGCACATATCCCTATATCTAAGCACCCAGACCCCAGCTCCCTCAGGCACCAGATCCAGTGTCTTCCGACAGCACTAGATCCCAGATCCCCAGCCCCACTGGCAGATCCCAGACCTCCACTCTCCAATCCCTGGATTCCCAAGCTTGGCCACTGGATCCTGAATATTAAGAAACCTCAGCCACCAGCTCTTGGCCATGTGATGCCCAGATCCTGGGGCCCCCACTACTGGATCCTAGATCCCCTCATCCCAGCCAGTGGATTCCTGAGTTCCTTTACCTCGCTGGGTCCCAGATCCCTCTGCTTTGACTGCCAGATCCCTACATTTAAACCACTACATCCTCAGCCCCCAGCCCACCAGATTCCACATCCACAAGCCCTGAGACACCGGCTCCTGGCTCCTAAAACCACAGTCACGAGAGCCCAGAGGCAGAGCCACTGGGTCCTGGCAACTGTAGCTGTTGGCTCTCTAATCCCTTCACGCAGGCCCTGGATACTGAAATTCCACCCACAGGAAACAGACCCTGACACTCCCAGGCACTGGATCCCACCTCCTTAGCCCCTGGATTCTGACCTGAATCCTCCCAGACACTGGCTCAGATCCCACATCTAGATCCCAGTAGGCTAATCACAGCAAAATGCCTCCATATGGCCCCTCACCCAGACACACATGAGAGCTGAGACCTTCCCCACCACAACATGGACCTGGGAGCCTGTAGGAGTCCCACGTCCTGGCCTCCTGGCTCCAGAAAACCCATGGGGCTTGTTCAATGTCCTGATATGGCTCGATACCCCTCTCACGCCTTGCACAGAAACTAGATCCCCCCACTTCCCCAGCATGGCCATACCTCTGGGCCCTATGAGGACAATGCTCCCTCCAACGCTCCCCCCAACGCTCTGCAGCGTCTTCCACTCCCCACCTTATGAGCCGATAACTCCCAGAGCCTGGGTCCTCTGGAGGGTCCCGCTGCTCTTTCTTGGGGGCTGGCAGTGAGGCAATCTGAGGTGGGGGACACTTTAAGGGGACCTCCCCCCAGCCTCAGCATTATCAGCCTCTCCTCAGGCTTCAGAGGTGGAAGCCAAGAGCAGGTTTGTCTACACAGACCATCCTTCAGATCATGCAAAATGAACCAAACCCCCAGAACTCATTCCAGGTCTACTTTCCTATGGAGAGGAGCAGACACTCCCTCACCCCACCCCTAGCCCCCAACTAACCCAAGCCCCAACACCCCCATATACATTCTGCACTTTATGGTTGGATTCTTAATTGGGGGACCCCTTCCTCCACTCCTCCCAAGTCCTTGGAGAACCCCATTAAAGGACTACAGAAGAGGAACCACTGTTTGTGACAGGTAAAGGACCTCCCCAAGACTTCCACCTCTCCCCACCTATGCCATGCCCCACATCCCTGCCTGTATGTGTTATTTCAAAGCAAAAGAACAAAAGGAATACATTTCTAAGCTCTTTTCATTGTGGTTTTTACTGAAAGGGGCGGGTGGAGGTGGGACACCCTCAAACTATCTACAGGAAAAGGACATGGACCATCTTCCATCACTCACAGCTGGAGGAGACCAAGAAATGACTCCACTGAGCCTCAGCTTCCACATCTGTGAAGTGGGGCAAGGAGAAGTCCATGTGCAGGAGCCCTTCTAATTGTTTTCGTATTGTTCCTAATTACACAAGTGTATTCGTTTCCCGGGGCTGTCATAACAAGTTACCACAAATGGGGCTTAAAACAACACTTTTTTTTTTTAATATATTTTATTGATTTTTTACAGAGAGGAAGGGAGAGAGATAGAGAGTTAGAAACATCGATGAGAGAGGAACATCAATCAGCTGCCTCCTGCACATCTCCCACTGGGGATGTG
Organism: Myotis davidii; assembly: GCF_000327345.1. Taxonomy (NCBI): domain Eukaryota; kingdom Metazoa; phylum Chordata; class Mammalia; order Chiroptera; family Vespertilionidae; genus Myotis; species Myotis davidii. The sequence continues at coordinate 199,365 of NW_006291021.1, forward strand.
CCCGCAACCCAGGTACATGCCCTTGACCGGAATCGAACCTGGGACCTTTCAGTCCGCAAGCCGACGCTCTATCCACTGAGCCAAACCGGTTTCGGCAACAACACATTTTTTGATGGATATATTTGCATTGTGGTAAAATACACATAACATACAATTTACCATTTTAATCATTTTTTAAAAAAATATAGACTGCTTCATGAGTCTGTGTGTCATCCTTGTGCCTGGGGCCATGCTAATCTCTATCATTCCAGTTTCAGTACCCGTGCTGCTAAAGCGAGCACACCATTTTAATCATGTTTAGGTGTACAGTTCAGTGGTATTAAATACATTCACATTGTTGTGCAACCATCCCCACCATCCGTCCCCGGAACTTTCTTACCTTCCCAAATTGACACTCTGTCCACATCACACACTAACTCCCCTTCCCCCGGCCTCTGGCTCCCACCATCTACTTCCTATCTCTGAATCTGACTCTAGGGACTTCCTGTGAGTGGAATCACACAGTATGTGTCCTTTTTGTCGGGTTATTTCACTGAGCATAATGTCCTCAGAATTTATCTATGTTGCAGTATGTGTCAGAATTTACTTCCTTTTGACGGCTGAGTAATATTCCATTGTCTGAATGGTCCATTCACCCATCAGTAGACACTTGGATTTTTCCCACCTTTTGGCTATCATGAATAAAAACAATAGAGATTTGGGGTCATGGGGCGTGGGAAAAGGGGGCATCTGTAATACTTTCAACAATAAAGACATTTTAAAAAACACGTACAAAAGCAGAACTTTATTCGCTCACAGTTGTAGAGGGCAGAAGTCAGAAATCGAGGTGTTAGCATGCTTACGCTCCCTCTGAAGACATCAGGGGAGGATCCTTCTTTGCCTCTTCCAGCTTCTGGTGGCTGCCAGCAAACCTTGGTGTTCCTTGGCTTGTCGACCCATCATTCCACTTTCTCCCTGTCTTTACATGTCCAAACTCTCCTGTGTGGACCGCGATAGTCACCCTCCGAGATGTCCCCCAATGACTTCTGCCTTTAGTATTTGCATTCTTGTATAATCCCTTCTCTCATTGTACCAAAGTGAGTTTGTTTGGGCCAGAGAATACAGCAGAATTGACGGTATATCACTTCCAGGATTAGGTTATAAGTGAACTGCAGCTACTATCTTGTTTGCATTTTAAGGGGGGGGGGCGGTAATTCATTACGTCGCAGTAGCTCACTGATACATACGCACATCCACAGATACGATTTTCACATACTCAAATAAGGGATCAAACCTTGCTAACTTTTGTATTTTTACTTCCTTTGAACTATGTCCTCAGTGTGGGAAACTGTTTATTGCCTTCATTATCTGA
>NW_006291021.1:200880-202942 GCF_000327345.1 Myotis davidii
GAGTGGGTCAAAGGATATTGCTATCTCGGAGTCATGCCACCAGAAAAATTGTTATGTAATATACACAGCTTTCAACAAGGAATTAGCATTGCCAGTGTTACTACCACCATGCTTGCGTAGAGGGTCAGCATTTTCAGTTTATTTCATTGGACCAGTTAACGTCCATTTTCGTGTCTGCATTCTTTTTTATTCTTTTTTTAAATATATTTTATTGATTTTTTACAGAGAGGAAAGGAGAGAGATATAGAGAGTTAGAAACATCGATGAGAGAGAAACATCGATCAGCCGCCTCCTGCACATCCCCCACTCGGGAAGTGCGCGCAACCCAGGCACATGCCCTCGACCAGAATTGAACCCGGGACCTCTCAGTCCGCAGGCCGACGCTCTATCCACTGAGCCAAACCGGTTTCGGCTCGTGTCTGCATTCTTATATCCCGTGATGCTATGGCTGAGATTTAGGAGGCTCTGCAACTGACATGCAGTGTGACACCGGACAAGCTTCTCTTTCTAAGCCTCAGTTTCCCCACCTACAAATTAAAGGGTGTTTTGGGGGAGGATGGAGATGCCCTCAATGAACACTCTTGTTGGATCCTACTGACAACACTATCTGGTAGAGTTTATCATTACTTCCCATTTCCAGATGGGGAAACTGAAGCTCAGAGAAGTACGGCGGGTACTCCAAAGTCACACAGCAAGAAGTGTAGAGGTGAGACTCAAACTCAGGTCTATCTGACTCCAAACCTATTCTTGTCTTTTGAGGGGGATCAACTGTATCTCTCTCCCCCAAACTCCAGAGCTGTCCCATTCTCTCTCACTTTCATCTCCTGTTGCCATGACAATGAAACCCTGTAGTAGTTTCCTATGGCTGCTGTAACAAATGATGCCAAACCTGGTGGCTTAAAACAACACCAATGAATTATATTGGAGGTCAGAAACATGACATGGATCTCTTTGGGCTAAAATTAAGCTGTCGTCAGGGCTGGCTCCTTCTGGGGCCTCCAAGGCATTTTCCAGCTTCTAAAGGTCACCTGCATTCCATGGCTGGTGGCCCTCCCTCCATCCTCAAAGCCAGCGATGGCCTTGAGGTCTTGCTCACAATGTATGACTCCAACACCAACTGTTCTGGCTCCCTCTTCCCTGTTTAAGGACTCACGAGAGTACCCTGGGCCCATTTGGTTGATCCAGAATTACCTGTCCAGCCCCCTATCAGTTGGTTAGTAACCTAAATTCCATTTGCAAACATAACAGCCTCCCCTCTCTCATGTAACATAACACATTCACGGGTTTAAAGGGATGAGCAGCGTGAGGGGAGACCCTCAGTCTGTCCACCATATCCAGCTAGGTCACAAGGGCCTCTGTGACCTCATTATCCCCGGGACCCAAATTTACTAGGCAAATTTACAACTCCCACATGATTGCTGGTAGGCAAATCTCTTGCCAGGCATCTGAACCTCAATGTCCTGACTCTCTAGCTGCCATGGTAGTGAAACCTGAGGAAGCCCAGAACCCTTGCTCAAGGATCCAGACCCTATTTAAGAGGGTCAAGGCCTTGTTCACCAAAGCTTCGCCCCCTCCTCAACCCCCGTCCCCACCCCCACCTGTCTTCTGGAACCCAGGCTGTACTCACGTGTATGGATATGTGTTTGGGCATGTGAGTAAAAACGACCTGGAGCACCTCATATCACAGCAGGTGAGATACAGGTCACTCAGAATCTCCAGCCAGAACATTGTGGGGAGAAAGCCACACTGCCCACCCCTCTACATGGTCCACTTCCCTCCAAGCAGACCTAGAATTTCATCTTGAAGCCGTGAGGACCGGGGTGGGCCTTTTGCCAGGAGGGGGTTCTGGAGATGTGTCTGGTTCCAGCCTGGCTGAGCATGGGCAGCAGCTGAGTCTGCCCTGCAGGTTCTCCACACAGGAGAGCAGTTGATGGTGCCCATGGATGTCCTGGAAGTGGATAACATGGGAGCCTTGTGGAAGTTTCTGCTCTCAGGAGCCACGGCTGGGGCAGTGTCTCACACTGGCACGGCCCCCTTGGACCGTGTCAAGTGTACATGCAGG
>NW_006291021.1:203096-207349 GCF_000327345.1 Myotis davidii
CGGGGGTGGGGGGGCGGGGGGCATGGCGCTGAAGACATTGGGGTCAGGACGGACAAAAATGGAGCTGATGGAGTTCCGGATGGGGGTGGGAGGGTGAACTGGAAGCAGGTAGGCGAGTGGGATGGTTGAATGGAAATGGAGAAGGGGTTTGAATTGGGGATGAGGATGGAGCTGATGTGAATGTGAAACTGATGGATTGTGTTTGGGCATGTGAGTAAAAACGACCTGGAGCACCTCCCATCACCTCCTATCTATGGAGTTGACTTGGGGAAGGAGTTGAGAAAATGGTACCAGGGACAGGGTTGGGGCTGTAATCAGGGATTGAGGATGAGAGTCTTTGAAGACAAAGTAGGACTGGAGAGGAGAGGAAGATGGATGGGATGGAAATGTGGCTCAGTGTAGGGTTTGGGTCTGCATTGGTGAGAGAATTCTAGGACCAGCCAGGGAAGGAGTTGGAGAAGGAATGGGGATATGGGAGGGGCTGTGTGGCTGGGGACAGGATGGGCTTGAGTTCCAAGATGGGATGGGGATGAAAATAGGGTGAAGGACTTCTCACAGGTCCAGGGACCTTTCTACCGCCAGGTCTACTCCTCCAAGACGAACTTCATGAATCTACTGGGGGGGCTACGAAGCATGGTCCAAGAGGGGGGCTTCCATTCCCTATGGCGGGGCAATGGTATCAACATACTCAAGATAGCCCCTGAGTACGCCATCAAGTTCTCCGTCTTTGAACAGGTGGGGGATGGTCTGCTTTCCCCAGTCCCACCCTTAAGTCCTCACCACTTCCCCAAAACTCAGATCACTATCCAAGACATTCACCCTCCAGTCCTCTCTCTCCACATGGGTTTCAGGTAGAAAGACAGTTAGTTATTCGCTCTTGCTCCTCTCTCCTGTCCTAGTGTAAGAATTATTTCTGTGAAGGGCATGGCTCCCCATCCTTTCAGGAACGTCTCCTTGCTGGCTCCCTGGCTGTGGCCACCTCCCAGACGCTCATCAACCCCATGGAGGTAAGAGAATAGCTGACCCATAAAAGATGAAAATTAGTTGCCCGCTCCAACTACTTCCTCCTCCCCTGTCCCTCTCCACTTTTCCTTCTTTTTCTTCATGTAAGATACGTATCAGACTTTTATTTATTTTTTTTAGGATGACAAAAAACTTTTATTTTTTTAGTTTTTTATACTTGCTGATCTTATTCAAATTTTTTCTTCAGCAACAATCAATTTTCATCCAGCCCAAATATTGATACTAAGGTACTAAGGTATTAATCATTTCCTATCCATTAAGTTAGCCTTTTAAGTAAATATTTACAGACATTTTCTTCATTCAATGTAAAATTCTCTTCAGGCACAAACATGTTATAAGCCATTCCTCTCCCTCCCCTCCCCCCCCCCCAGTATCAAGTACTAAGGTATTAATCATTTCCTATCCATTAAGTTAGCCTTTTAAGTAAATATTTACAGACATTTTCTTCATTCAATGTAAAATTCTCTTCAGGCACAAACATGTTATAAGCCATTCCTCCCCCCCCCCTCCCCCCCCCCCAGTATCAGACTTTTAACAATTTTTTTTATTGATTTCAGAGAGGAAAGGAGAGGGAGAAAGACAGATATATCTATGATAAGAATCATTGATTGGCTGCCTCCTGCATGCTTCCTATTGAGGATGGAGCACAAAACCTGGGCATGTGCTCCAATCAGGAATCGAACTGTGACCTCCTGGTTCATAGGTACATGCTCAACCACTGAGCCACATCAGCCAGGCTCATATCAGACTTTTATTCCAGATGGCTACCAGGTCACCTCAACAATATTTATTGAATGAGTCTCATCCTTTCTTCCCCAGTGATCAGAGATGCCACTTTTTTAATTTAAAAAGTTCCTGTATATATTTGGGTTTATTTCTGGCCTTTCTCCTCTTGTTGCTCTGGTGTCTATTCATGCACCATTATCTTTTAATTTTTTTTTAATGAATAGACTTTATTTTGTAAAACAGTTTTAGGTTGACAGAAATTTTGAGCAAAAAGTACAGAGAGTTCTCATATACTTCTCCCCACAAATACAAAGTTTCTACTATTATTCACATTTTCCATTTGGGCGGGGCATTTGTTACAATTGATGAGCCATATGGATACATTATTTTAAACTAAAGTCCATAGGACATTAGGGTTCACTCTTGGTGTTGAACATTCCATAGGTTTTGACAAATGTATAATGATGTGTGTCCACCATTACAGTATCATACAGAATAGTTTCACTGCCCTAAAAAGCTACTCTACCTATTCACCCTACCTCCTTCCCTGAATCCCTGGCAAGCACTGATCATTTTACTGTCTATACAGTTTTATGTCTTCTCATTCTCCATCCTTCTCTCCTTCATCAGTTTCTCAGGCTGTTATTCTCTGTTGATTTTTCTATATAAAATTAGATGCAATTTGTCCAGCTCAAAAGACAGAATCAACTATTGTTTTTGTTTGTTTTTAACTTGGATGGTGTTCAATTCATAAACAAGTTAGAGATTGCTATTATTTATATGATGTTGAGTCTATGTATCCAGGAACATACTCATTAGTTCTTTAATGGTCTTTAAATTTTTTTTAAATATAATTCTTACACCCAGAAATCAATGGCATTTTCATACACCAATAATGAATTCTCAGAAAGAGAAAACAAACAAACAATCCCACTTACCACTGCAACAAAAAGAATTAAGATACTTAGGAATAAACTTAACCAAGGAGGTAAAAGACTTGTACTTGGAATACTACAGGACAATCAAACAAGAGATAGAAGAAGATATAAACAAGTGAAAGAATATACCATGTCCATGAATTGGTAGAATTAATATCATTAAAATGTCCATACTACCCAAAGAAATCTACAGATTCAATGCAATCCCTATTAAATTACCAGCGGCATATTTCACAGGTCTAGAACAAATACTCCAGAGATTAAAAAATGGCAGCAGAGTAAGTGAATGCTGCACAGATATGCTCCCAGGAACAAACTGGAATTACAACTATAATACAGGGAAAACTTCCTGAATAATCAACAAAAGACTCACAGAGAGAACACTGATACTGGAGGACCCAAAGTGGAGACCGCATAGAGACTGGTAGGAGGGGCAGAGACGCAAAAGGGCTGGCTGGGCACCCACAGGAAGCAGCTAAAGTTCCAGAGAGATATCTTAGCTGTTGCCACGGAAAACTCTGGAATTTAATCCCCAAGCTGGACCCCCCAGCAGAGAGCACCACAACTGAGAAGGGCACCCACATAATATCTGGCTGTGAAAAGCAACAGGGTTGCTATCTGCCAGGAAGAGACGGCTGAAAATTCAGGCACCCTCTTAAAGGCCAACACACAAAATTCCCTGTGGAGCCACCCACCTTGTGCTCTGGCAGAGGGAGGGTGGAGTGGACTGGAGCTGTGTGAACAGAAGCCAAGATTGGGTAGTCTGGGGATACAGCTCAGTAGGCAGACATCCCTGGTTTTCTGGGCTGAGTCATTCACTCACACAGCAGAGGACATCTTTCCCACACAGACATTTGCTTTGCCTGGGGGGAAGACAGTTGACCCACCCTATTGAAAAACTCTTTTCCCTGAAGCCACTTAAGTGACTAAAAATAACAATTAGCCTTCAGGCAGGAGAAACTGCTCCATCCTGTTGAAAAACACTCTTGCCACACCAGAAGATAATGTGGTCTCTGGAGGCTTTGAGTCTTTGCCTGATCTAATTAGACAGAAACAGCATTTGACACTGTCCTGCACTAGAGATTGAGAGACATAGAGGATATACCTAATACATAGTCACAAACCCAAACGAATAGCCAAAACGAGGAGACATAGAACAAATACTCCAAAAATTTATATGGAACCAAAAAAGACCCCGAATGGCTGCAGCAATCTTCAGAAAGTCTGATCACAACACCAGATATCAAGTTATACTACAAATCCACTGTAATCAAAATAGCCTGGTACTGACACAAGAACAAGCATATAGATCAATGGAATAGAACAGACACCCCAGAAATTGATCCAAGCCATTGTGCTCAATTAATATTTGACAAAGGAGGCAAGAGCATAAAATGGAGTCAAGACAGTCTCTTCAATAAATGGTGTTGGGAAAATTGGACAAATACATGCAGAAAAAGAAAAAGAAAAAATAGACCACCAACTTACACCATACACAAGAATAAACTCTAAATGGATAAAAGACTTAAATGTAAGTTGTGAAACCATAAAAATTCTAGAAGAAAC
>NW_006291021.1:208609-209234 GCF_000327345.1 Myotis davidii
GTATTTTGTGGAAGAGCCACACTCAAGGGGCCAAAGAGCCGCATGTGGCTCGCAAGCCGTGGTTTGCTGACCACTGTCCTAGGGCAAAGGAAACTAAGGAGAAAATAAACAAATGGGACCACATCAGAATAAAAAGCTTCTGCACAGCAAAAGAAACCACCAACAAAATAAAAAGGGAGCCCACTGACTGGGAGAACATGTTTGCCAATGATACATTTGATAAAGGGTTAATTTCCAAAATAGAAGGAACTCATAGAACTTAACAAAAGGAAGACAAACAATCCAAGGAAAAAATGGACAAAGGACCTAAATAGAGACTTCTCCAAAGCGAACATACCAATAGCCAAGAGACATAGGAAAAAATGCTCAAAGTCACTGATCATCAGGGAGATGAAAATTAAAATGATAATGAGGTATCACCTCACACCTGTTAGAATGGCTACCTACCATCAATCATGGCAAGTGCTGGAGAGGATGTGGAGAAAAGGGAACCCTAGTACATTGCTGGTGGGAATGCAGACTGGTGCAGCCATTATGGAAAACAGTATGGAGTTTCCTCAACAAATTAAATATGGAATTACCATTTGACCCAGGGATCCCACTTCTAGAAATATGCCCTAAGAAA
>NW_006291021.1:209390-214073 GCF_000327345.1 Myotis davidii
GAAAACAAAGACTTAGGAAGAGCCACACTCAAGGGGCCAAGCAGCTACATGTGGTTCGTGAGCCGCAGTTTGCCGACCACTGAGATAGGATAATGAACAACATAAACTAATTAACAAAAACAGATCCAGAGAGATAGAAACATGGAACAGGCTGTCAAATCCCAGAGGGAAGGTAGGGGTGGTTGAGTGGGAGGAAAGAGATCAACTAAAGAACTTGTATGTGTATATGCATAACCCATGGACACAGACAATAGAGTTGTGAAGGTCTGGGGCAGAGGGCGGGCAGGCTAGAAGGGGTCAAGGGGGAAAAAGGAGGACATAAGTAATACTTTCAATAATAAAGATTTAAATATATATATAATTCTTGCCCTCATCTGATTAAGTTTTTTTCAAAGTGTATTCGTTTTCACTGGCTGTGTAACAAATTACCAGACTAAATTAGCTTAAAATAATCCTTACCCCAGGATATTTTTCCACTGATTTTTAGAGAGAGTAGAAGGGAGGGAGAGAAAAATAGAGAGAGAAGCATCAGTGTGAGAGAGACATATTGATTGGTTGTCTGCCTCCCACATGTGCCCTAACCAGGGATGGGGATCAAACCTGCGACCCAGTATATGCACTTGACTGAGAATCAAATCTGTAACCCTTTGGTGTGAGGGTGGACACTCTAACCACTGAGTCACACCATCCATGGCTAAAATTACAGATTTTTATTTTTATTTTAAATATATTTTATTGATTTTTTTACAGAGAGGAAGGGAGAGGGATAGAGAGTTAGAAACATCAATGGGAGAGAAACATCGACCAGCTGCCTTCTGCACACCCATTACTGGGGACGTGCCCACAAGCAAGGTACATTCCCTTGGCCAAAATCGAACCTGGGACCCTACAGTCTGCAGGCCGACGCTCTATCCACTGAGCCAAACTGGCTTAGGCAAAATTACAGATTTTTAAAGATTTCATTGATTCTGTGGTTCATGCCTGGGCACTGGCTAGAAGGTGATCTGTGCAGGGTTTTATCTGGTGGAAATCAAGGTGTCAGCTGGCTACCAACGAACTCATCTGAGGCCCCTCTGCCAAGCTTTCTGGTTGTTGGCAGGATTCAGTTGCTTAAGGTTGTAGGACTGATGTCTTCAGCTCCTAGACGCCAACCATGTGGTCCTCTCTATAACAGTTGGCTTGTTTCAGACCAACAGAGAGTGTCTCTGATGCTTCCAGTTTTTCTACTTCTACCTCTGGTAATAGACCTCTTTAAAAGGACTTGCCTGATTAGGTCAGGCCCATCCAGGACAATTTCTCCTGATTCATTTAAAGTCAACTGCTTAGAGGCCTTTATTACATCTGCAAAATCCGGTTACCTTTGTCATTACCATGTAACATGATCAGGGGAGTGACATCTCATTGTGTTCACAGGTCTAGCCCGCATTCAAGGTGGGGGAGTATACAGAGGAAGCATGAATCTTGAGGACCACCTTAGAATTTTGCCTACCACACTTTGTGTTTTGTTTTGTTGCAAAATTGTAGAGTTGCCAATATTTTGATGTTGGAGCATTTCATAAAAATTCCTATTTCTGGCTCTTTCAGAAAATTGGCAGATCTGGCCACCTGGATGGAGCTTGCACTCCCATGGTGCTATGTTTGGCTGGTGCTAAATGCAAGCTGCCACATACCCGACTTGGCTCATGTCACTTCCCTTCCCCTCTTGGCCTCTGTCAGCACTTGAACTTCTGAACCCAGGGTTGAGAGCAAACACAGGCCAAGGAATGGGACAGGGAGCTCTGGATTTGACACCCAGCTTTGCACCTTCCTGACAGTTTCCTCATTTGTAGATGGGGACAATGGCCACTGCTGAGGGTCACTGAGAGGATTAAATCAAATGAGCTGCCTTACTCCTCACCCTCCCCAGGTGCTGAAGACACGACTGACCCTGCGCCGAACAGGCCAATACAAGGGGTTGTTAGATTGTGCCAAGCAGATCCTGGAGCAGGAGGGCACCCGCGCCCTTTACCGTGGCTACCTGCCCAACATGCTCAGCATCATCCCTTATGCCTGTACCGACCTGGCTGTCTATGAGGTATGGGTCCCTCAGAGGGGGTGGCAGGGGTGAACCCAGGCCCTCGCAAGTTTTCTCCTGTCCCCCTTTCTCTTGCAGATACTCAGAGGCTTCTGGCTGAAGTCAGGCAGAGACATGGCGGACCCTAGTGGCCTGGTCAGTCTGTTGTCAGTGACGCTGTCCACAACCTGTGGTCAGATGGCCAGTTACCCACTGACTTTGGTGCGCACCAGGATGCAGGCTCAAGGTCAGCCTGGCCCTAGTGGCCACCGTGTATGGCTCTCCCCACTTGGCCCTCCACCAACCCTCTGAATTTCTCATCCCCAAACTCCTACATCTGATCTGGGCCAACTTCACTGACCCCCTAAGCCACCAAGACTTTACACTCATCTCCAAATCTGATCCCAGCCCTCAAATTAATACTACAAATCACTAAAATGAACATCCATTTTCCAAATGATTATCACAACCCCCCGAAATGTGACCCAGGCCCCCATTCTGACCTCAAGACATAATATCCCCCTAACTTCTCCAAGTCAGATCCAGTCCTCAACTGGCTCCAAAAGGCAAAATGGTTCCTAAATTTGCCAAATCTGACCCTTAGATGTCCCAAAATTCATAACCACTCCCCCACAACCCTGGAAACTCCCCAAATGTGACTCCCTCAAATGGACTCTTAAACAACCTCAAACATCCAAGTGGGTCCTTAGCCAACTCCCTTCACCTTGAAAATGTCCCCAAACTATTCCTGAGCACACTCCCCAAAATCTCTAGATCTTATAAGTTACCTCCCAAATAGGCTTGAATGTTTTTAAAGATGTTCCCAAAAAGGAAATCTGAAAATTCCTGCCCGAATTGCTCTCCCAAACCAATTGATTTTCTCTAAAAGTCTTCTTTCCAACTGACCCCCCAAACCTCTGCCCTTGGCTCCACTCCCCATCCCCTAACATTCCAGCCCCCCCCTCCCCCACTCACTCCCGCCCCCGGAGGCCAGCTTTTCTCTGAGACGCTGAGCTTGTTCCTGTTCCTGCAGACACTGTGGAAGGTTCAAACCTCACCATGTGTGGAGTCTTCCAGCGGATCCTGGCCCAGCAGGGCTGGCCAGGGCTATACCGAGGTATGACCCCTACATTACTGAAGGTGCCGCTGGCTGGTGGCATCAGCTATGTGGTGTATGAAGCCATGAAGAAGACCCTGAGTGTATAGACAATGAGCTAAGCCACACGCCCTGGGCAGAAATGGGCAGAGGATTCAATGTCCCCTGGCCCCAAAGAGCCCCCAGGCTCAGGCCACAGGGAAGTTCTTTTCAGGAAAAGCAGACTGGGAGTCTAGGTCAGAAGATGCTCTCCAGATGCAGCCTGAATCTACTATGGATTCCAGTTTGGCTCGTAGTAGTCTGTCCTGGTTCCAGGGCAAATTGGTGAACATGGAGTCAAACCAGGAATAAAGTGATGGTTTCTGCTAAACATGTCTGAGATATCTGGATTGAGGAGGGGAGCTGGGGACCTGGATACTTGGGTCCAAAAGAGGAGCTGAGTATCTGCACTCCCTGGGTCCCGGAGCGGGGCTGAGTACCTCGGACCTCTGGGTCCTGAATGGGAAGGATGGATGCTGCCTGCGTCCAGTGAAGCTTGGATCCCGGGACCTAGTGTGAAGCAGGTGTGGGGTGTGGAATTAGGGTCTGGGATCCCGCAGTGCTGGATAGGAACCATGGCCCAAAACCCATTAGCTCGGGAGTGGAGCTGGTTCCATAAATCCTGGAAGAGAAGGGCTTCTAGAGCCATGGGTGGAGAGAGGAAAAGGAGTTACAGGGGAATCCCTGGGTTTCCTCCTGCTCTCAGGCCACTTCAACTCCAGAAAGCACCCGATCTCCAAGGCCTCAAGCAAACCACGTGCCTGGCCTACCCAGCTAGGCTCCGGGACGCTAACCCTGACGTCAGGCCCGAATTCTGGCAGCAGTCGCTATTGCATATGTATGCTGCCACTCATTCCCCCTTCCACCAATCCCCTCTCGCCGTCTGGTAGCAGGCTCCGCCCCAATGCAGCTGCGATTCCACTGGTTCCCACTAATACTGGGCACCTTTACTTCATTGCCATTTGTCTATACCGGTGTCAGTCACCTAACACCTGCCCCGGTCTCTCAGCCATTGGCTTAGAAGTCAAGGCTGGAAAAGGATTATGGTTAACATGAAAAGCCAATCCAAACCCAAGCGCATCACCCAGAACTCGTAAGGGACTGGATTAAATTGACTGCCAATCTTTACAAGAACCGCCTTCCGCGTGCACTCATTGGCTTGTGTTCAAAGGAGCCATTTGCTAGGCTCCTCCTTCCTGTACGCTTGACTCTTCCGAGCGGTCAATCGGTTCTGAAGCCGCCCCGCGATTCTGGAACTCCGCTTTATTGGGCCAACCTAGCGCCGGAAACCAGCAGCGCATTGCCTCAGAGAGCTGTCAGTCACACAGCGCCTACTACCCAGTGCCTTCCGCAGCACTCCGATTGGTCGCTTGATCACAGAGCCCTTGATTGGTGTCCGGGGAGCGGCGGCTGCTTCCTATTGGCCCGGCCCTGCCGTCCGTCACGGCGGCGGGAGGGGGGCGTCCCTCCCCCCCACCATCGTCTTCCCAGCCGC
>NW_006291021.1:214444-225374 GCF_000327345.1 Myotis davidii
CAAGAGGCTGGGGCCTGGGCCGCCCCACGCGCCTCGAGTGGGGTCCCTCACGGGTGACCCTTGCAGGGGGAAGGGGCGTCCGGGGGATTCCCAAAAGCGGTCCCTGGGTGTGCAGGGGCCCCCGAGTGCCGGGGGTACCTCTGCCTCGCCTTAGGGTACGCGAAAGCATGCTCCGCTGTTCTGGAAGGAAGGGGTCCGCCTTCCCGGGTTGGTCTTACTTGGCCCCCACCTCCTCGTCAGGGCACAAAACTGCTTGCCCTCAACCCAGCCCGGTTTCAGCCCGCTCCCCAGGAAGAAGGGACTTTGGGGAAAAGAAGTCCTTCCTCTTGAGTACGGAAAAGGGACCCTTTTGCTGCCCGAGCGGCCAAGCACTTCAGTGAAACGGGGAGGGTGGGCATAGGAGCTGTGGCTCTCTTTGATGCTTCCGGTTGCTTGAAAGCGTGGTGTTCTATCTTTTTGATGAAGAGAGGAGGATCCCAACCAGTTTTTTGAGTCTTGATGACAACATGGAGGTGACACATGGCTGGTGGGACTAACCTCCCCAGAGCCTGGCGAGGAGGAGGTCCATCGAATGGGAGGACTCGGCCGCCCTTTCCGGAAGCCAGACCCCAACCCCGGGTACTCCCAGTGCCTCCAGGGCAGGGTAGGAGGTCCCGTTAGGTGGCCGCCCGGCTCCGCCCAGTGTGACCGAGGCTTTCTCGCTGCCATGGGATGTTTTAATGTGCGCTTACGTCTGCTTGCCCACTGAGCTGTCTTGATTGAGCAGCTGTACCTGGGGGAGTTGGTGCTGGGTGCCCCATCTGGACAGCCCAAGAGCTTTGGCTCCAAGTGTTAAATAGTTGAGAAGTGAAAAGATAGATACTTAGTTTTTGGTTTGTGTTTCTTTGGAAAACTTGTAATACTTCCACAAACAGACTCTGGTGTTAGGTTTGTTGGGTAGGTGTTTATTTGAAGTTGCTCTTCCTGTGGCTAAATTGTAACATGTGCTCCAGAAGGGAAGGGTCTTTTGTTTTCCTCAAATGAACATTTCAGATGCCTTGAAGCAAAAACTGCCCTGAGATTTGTTTCACAACTGCTAGGGTCCTGAGGGTGAGGGAGATGATGCTCTTGAGCATCGCAGAAGAACCCGGCTACATTGTGGAGATGACCGGAGGACCCTCAGTGGCACTGAGCTTCCGTCCCTTTTACCCCAAGTTAGTGTGGGTTACAGTCTGGCCACAAACCATTTGGGACCAAATCCCATCACGAAAGGGAGTTAACTGTTGAACTCTGAGACCTCAGGTGGAAATTCCTTCTAGAATGTCTCAACCATCAAGTTCTTCCCTAAATTAGGGGGAACCTGACTCTCAGTCCGAACAGCAAAGAGAACAGGAGAGATTCCGAGACGTTGATCTGAGCCCCACGGAAGTTGCTTTTTGGTGCTAATTCTTCTCTGCTTACAACTTCATTTCTAGATCGCAGCCAAAATTGGAGGCGATGCTGCTACAACAGTGAATAACAGCACTCCTGACTTCGGTTTTGGGGGCCAAAAGAGGCAATTGGAAGATGGAGGTAACTACTTGCTGGGAAGGAGGATAGAGAGTGAGGTGCCTTTGTTTGAATGTGGTTCAGAGTGGGGGGGAGGGCAGCCTGCTGCTGTTCAGTCTTTCAAAACCTCAGCAATCCCAGCTTTGTTCATTCTTTTTGTTGGGCCACCATCCTGAGGTATCAGGTGGCTGAGAGGAAAGCAGATTGACTGTGGCTGGGTCCAAGTTGTAAGTTCTCAAGATTGTTTCTCCCCTTCTGGTAGGCTAGAGAAATGCTGGTACTGTTATTGAGGCCCCACATAAGTAAAGTTTGGGTGGCCAGCAACTTCTTTCAGCCAGAACCCCGGCTGCCCAAGGCAGGTCTGATCCTGAGCTAGAAGGACTCAGATGCCACTATCATTGTTTCCCTGTTATAAAGGGCTTTTTTACCCTTAGTGCCGGTTGATGAAGTCTGGCCTCACTTAGGGGTTGGTCTCTCCTGTCTCTGCTCTGATGTTGGGGGGCAGCAGAAGAGGGGATAGTTGGCCAGGAAGTGTGGCACCAGCATCAGATTTAAGGAGGCTGTGGGTGGGTGGGTGGGTGCTGCATCTGACATCCTCTCTCTTTCACAGACCAACCGGAGAGCAAGAAACTGGCCTCTCAGGGAGACTGTAAGTCTGTTGGGTAATGCAGGCAGAGGGCAACTTCGGGATATTAGGAGGTTGTTTGGAGCTGGGAGCACTGCGCACCTGTCCTTTGTGGAGGCTCTAGGTGTTCATCATCTGGGCTTCATGATCTTTGGGGTTCCTATAGCCCCTGGAAATTGAGGCGGAAATACCCAGTGCCTATGCTGTTGTGAGCAGGGTCCACGATGCTCTAGTGCTCAGGAGGGCTTAGGCCAGTGGTTCTCAACCTGTGGGTCGCAACCCCTTTGGGGGTCGAACGACCCTTTCACAGGGGTCGCCTAAGACCATCGGAAAACACATACATAATTACATATTGTTTTTGTGATGAATCACTATGCTTTAATTATGTCCAATTTGTAACAATGAAAATACATCCTGCATATCAGATATTTACATGACGATTCATAACAGTAGCAAAATTACAGTTATGAAGGAGCAACGAAAATAATTTTATGGTTGGGGGTCACCACAACATGAGGAACTGTATTAAAGGGTCGTGGCATTAGGAAGGTTGAGAACCACTGGCTTAGACTATAATAGTGTTAGTCGCTCCTATGTAGGTAGGAGCACCTGGGGTCAGTAGTGTTCTGGGTTCCAGAGAGAAACCATGCCAATCTTTCCTTTGGATTTTCTCTCTGTAGCCATCAGTTCTCAACTTGGACCCATCCATCCTCCCCCCAGGTAAGTTGTGATTTGGAGAAAATGTCGTTTGTCTGTCAGCTGTCTCTGGCCTTTCTTACTGTCTTGAGGGAGAACTCTGTCTGGGAGCCCTGCACCATTCAGGGATGGTCCACCAAAGAGTGGACTGAGGGGTAGACGGTGCTGCCTTTATCCCTGTACTTACCTGTCTTCAAGGTTGGAGGTAGGACAGGGTTGTGGCATTTCCCTGTAATGACAGAATGGTGATTTCTGCACCATGGTGCTTCCTTTGTTGGGGGGGTGGGGGGGGGGAACTCTCCAGAAACACACACATCTGTCTACCTCGAAAAGGCTGGTTTTCTCGCCCATCCTCTGCAAATGCTTGTTCCCTAAGAGCGGATGGAGCCTAGGATGGAGCCTACCTTATTTCCTCCCCCACCCACCCCATGACTTAAATGAATCTGACATAGAATCCTTTGTGAAGGACCACATTGTTTCTTTTATTTTTTTAATGGGCCAACATTTTTGTAAAATAAAATAAAAATGATTTGCTAGGTCCCTAGCTGGTTTGGCTCAGTGGCTAGAGCATCGGCCTGGGGACTGAAGGGTCCCGGGTTCGATTCTGGTCAAGGGCACATGCCTGAGTTGTGGGCTCAGTCCCCAGTAGGGGGCGTGCCAGGAGGTGGCTGATCTGTGATTCTCTCTCATCATTGATGTTTCTGTCTCTCTCCCTCTTCCTTCCTCTCTGAAATTAATAAAGATGTATTTAATTTAAAAAGATGATTTGCTTGGGAAATGAAATTTAAAAGGTGCAAAATTGTTCCTTTTTTTGTTTGTTTTTAAAGTCAGTGGTTATAAGTTGACTTAATCAGATTGCTATAAAAGTGTCTGGGTGCTCATTCTCCCCGAGTTAGGGACAGCACTGGTCCGGGGGCCACACTGCCTCAGAGCAGGCCTTTCATGGCCCACGCGGGGAAACTTGGCCTCAAGAAATGGCGTGCCCTGCTGTGGGACAAGATCCCCAGCCTCATGCTGCTAGATTTTGCATAGGCTTGTGAGGTCTTGGTCCCATCATAGGGAGCAGGGTCAGAGGCCAGAAACATCAGGGGCCCTTTTCTCCGGCAGATCCTTTGCTTTCCCATTTGAGACTGACCTTCATTGTCTCTTTGCAGGACTTCAATGACAGAGGAGTACAGGGTCCCAGACGGCATGGTAGGACTAAGTGAGTGTGGGTCACCGTGCTCTGGGGTGTCCATTATATCCACAGCCCCGCCCTGGGACAGTGTCCTGGAAGCCCCTGCCAACCCAGAAGCCTCTGGTCTGAAAGGGCTTCCCCTGTTAACCTGTACTTTCTGGACTGGAAGAACTCCTTTGAATATTCATGTGGCCCCACCATCGCCTCGTTTACTTGGTGCTGGCTCCTTCCATCAGCTCTGCTTTTTTTTCTCTTTTGTATTCCATTTTAAAGTAACTCACTTTTCTCCTTTCTTCACCACCTAGTCATTGGCAGAGGAGGTGAACAGATTAATAAAATCCAGCAAGATTCAGGCTGCAAAGTCCAGATCTCTCCAGGTATGAGTGAGCCAGTTTCACGCCAGAATGAATGCAGGGGCTGGGCTCTTTGCACTTTAGTATTCCTCTCACTTTTAACTTGACCGTTAGACATGAAACATATTTGTTTGTTTTATTTATTGAGTGCCTTCTGTGTGCCAGGCTCAGTGTAGTATCTCCAGTGTACAGCACCATGGGTGTAGCTCTGACTTTTGTTTTCATTTTATGGGTGCGGGGAGAACTGAAGGGGAAGATCTAGAATTGAACACAGGTTGCCTCATTCCAGGTCTGCGGTGAACCATTATGTTAAGTTGCCACCTAAACATCTAGTGGAAACCAGACAGGAATATGGGAGGCAGGAAGGTGCATTAGAAAGAAAAGTTTTGAGAATGGGCCTGGGTTTGAATCCCAATTCTGTCTGCTCCTCTGTAGGAGTCTGCTTCTGAGGCCTTGTTCTAGCAGAGTGAAGTTTGTTAACTAGAGGGTGTGCATGTGATCATTAGTGGTGGCAAAAATGGTCCAGGGTTTGAACCTTCCAGAACCTGCCTCTCCTACCTCATCTTTTCCCCTAAAAATTCTGTCTCCCTTGTGGGACTTGAAGCTTCCTGACCTTGGCCTTGCATAGGGCAGCCTCCCAGGTGTTTGGGGAGGTAAATTGATTTGTTAGGCTGCTGAATGGTGGCAAAAGTGGCTGGTGATTGTTCTGGAAGTTTCCTCATCTCCACTAAAAGCCTTTCCAGGGTCTGCAGGCCTGGAAAGGCACTGACCCTATCTCCTCTTCTCTCCAGACAGTGGTGGCCTCCCTGAGCGCAGTGTGTCCTTGACAGGAGCCCCAGAATCTGTCCAGTAAGTGCCTGGCTGGGCCTGTCATTGTGATGGGAGTGGGCAGAAGTCCTCTTGATCCCTTTGAAAATTGGGGGTGACTCCCACACCATGTCCTTGCAGCCAAGCCCCAGGGACCGTAGTACTCTCTTCCTCATCATCTGTCAAACGCATGTGTTGGGAGTCACCTTCTTTGCTTTGAGCTTTAGGGAGGGGGGGTCACCAGGCCAGTATTCTTTCAAGTGACAGCACCCCATTCTTCCCCTTCCCAGGAAAGCAAAGATGATGCTGGATGACATTGTCTCTCGGGGTCGTGGGGGACCCCCAGGACAGTTCCATGACAACTCCAATGGGGGCCAGAATGGCACAGTGCAGGAGATTATGATCCCCGCGGGGAAGGCTGGCCTTGTCATCGGGAAAGGCGGGGAGACCATTAAACAGCTACAGGTGAGGGAATGGAGACAGAAGGTTCCATCCATCCCAAGCAAGTTTCCATCCTGTATCTGGTCTGCACACCACCACCACCCCCAGCTGCTTTCCCAGTCTTCTATCCTTTTTGATCATGGACCCTGCCCCAAATGCACTAGTCGCCAGAAAGTTATTTGAAAGTCCTACACTGACAGTCGACATTGGTTTTAAAGGAACGTGCTGGAGTAAAGATGATTTTAATTCAAGATGGTTCCCAGAATACAAATGTTGACAAGCCCCTTCGGATCATTGGAGATCCTTACAAAGTGCAGGTGAGCGTGCCCTGTGGTGGTGGTGAATAGTGGGTTTTAGAGAAGGGAGAGCTGGTGGGCTGCCTGGAGATTTGAATAAAAGTGGGAAGGTTTGCAAAAGCACTGGCTTTGAAGTCATCCCAGGGTTCACGTTCTTGTGTTGAATTCTCCCTTCAACAATGGTTTGTATATGAGCAAGTGGCCTAACTGATCCTCCATCTTCTCATGTGGAAAGTGGAGTTGCTGGCCATTCCTGCCTCTCCGGGTGGCAAATATAGAGCTCGGCACCTGTGTCAGTCCTTAGCTTAAACCTGTGACCCCTTGGTTTATGGGAGGCTGGGGGTGCAGTGGGGCAGCAGGGCTTGCCATGTGCACCATGCCCTGTGTCTTTTCAGCAAGCCTGTGAGATGGTGATGGACATCCTTCGGGAGCGTGACCAGGGCGGCTTTGGGGACCGGAATGAGTATGGATCCCGGATTGGCGGGGGAATTGATGTGAGTGTGGGCTTCCCCCAGAAGATGGAGAGCTATGCGGGGGGTGATGGGCTCCTTGTGTCCAGTGGGCAGCAAAGCTATGGGGACAGAACTCAGCTGACCCTCTCCCTGCGTCTCCCTCAGGTGCCAGTGCCTAGGCATTCTGTTGGCGTGGTTATTGGCCGGAGCGGAGAGATGATTAAGAAGATCCAGAATGATGCTGGTGTGCGGATCCAGTTTAAACAAGGTCAGGGCCAAGTCGTGTGATGTGTAAGCCAGTGCTGTCCTCTTAAGGTCAACCTGACTGTCCACTGTGGGCAGCTTGGCACCATGGTTAGCATGCTGTGCCTCTTTACTGTTGGATCTTGTCTTTCTCCTCTATGGGACAGCCCCGTGAGAGAGTTGGTGATGGGCACACTTTCTGTGTTTTCCTCTCCTGTTGAATCTATCTCATCCCTCTCCCCCACCAGTACCCTGTCTCAACTAGGCAGCCTGGGTAACCTGGGCACTCTGGGCTGGATCAAATCACTGACCCAACTCTGGGCTCCTGCCAAGCCTGTGAGAGTCTGAGGGCAGGTCTGTGGGGAGGAGGGACCCCTTTCTTGCTTTTCAGAGATTTGTTGTTCTTAGTTCTAAATGCATCTGTTAGTTCTGGGGGTTCTAGTTGCAGAAAGAAGCCTCAGCTACCTCCCTGCCCAGCTGGTCAGCTTTCTCCTCTGGGGACGTGGGGCCTGCCTGCCTCCTTCCTCACTCCTGACTATGTGGAGTGAGGCGAGCGGCACTGAGTCTGAGATGTCTCAGACACCTAGCTTGGCACAGTACTGCCCTGAGGAGGTGTGGTGGTTTGGAGTTGTGCTTCTCTTTTAAATCCGTGTCTCCGCTCTCTGGATGCTGGCCTCAGATGATGGGACAGGTCCTGAGAAGATAGCTCACATAATGGGGCCCCCAGACCGGTGCGAGCATGCGGCGCGGATTATCAATGACCTCCTCCAGAGCCTTAGGGTAGGTGGCATGGGGTAGGTGAGAAGAGCTGGTGGGGGCAGAGTAATGTGCGTGGCTTCCTACACTTATTCTCCATCTCCCTGTCTTGCAGAGTGGTCCCCCAGGTCCTCCAGGGGGTCCTGGCATGCCCCCAGGGGGCCGTGGCCGAGGAAGGGGTCAAGGCAACTGGGGCCCGCCTGGTGGGGAGATGACCTTCTCCATCCCCACTCACAAGTGTGGGCTAGTCATCGGCCGAGGTGAGGAGGCCTCTCCCTGTCCTTCGTCCCTCACCCACTCATTCCTCCCACCCCTCCCTTCACTGCCTGTGTCCCCTGCAGGTGGCGAGAACGTGAAAGCCATAAACCAGCAGACGGGCGCCTTCGTAGAGATCTCCCGGCAATTGCCGCCCAATGGGGACCCCAACTTTAAACTGTTTATTATCCGGGGCTCGCCCCAGCAGATTGATCACGCCAAGCAGCTCATCGAGGAGAAGATTGAGGTGGGCTCATGGAGGGCTCTGGGAGTCTGGCTCCTGACTCCTGACTCCCACCACTGACCTTGTCACATTCTCCTTCCAGGGTCCCCTCTGTCCAGTTGGACCAGGCCCAGGAGGACCAGGCCCTGCCGGCCCCATGGGACCCTTCAATCCTGGGCCCTTCAATCAGGGGCCACCAGGGGCTCCCCCTCAGTGAGTACTCTTCAGCTGCCTGGGATTTGTGACATGGGTGTCAATATGCTGGCAAGAAAAGCGACACATCTTTGAGAAGCAATGATTGTTCGGGCCCAAACACAATCCATTCCAGCTTTGTTTCACAGACACCATCTTTTATAAGATGCAATAGGTGTTGACCTTGGTCTCCATCCCATGCACAAATCTGCATGTTGATTTTAGGGTACTTTGTTTCATAGCCTGGGTCTTACGCATTTAGTTGTCTCACATCTTTCCTTGGGCCTTCTTTCTACTAGCCATCTCTACCCTGCAAAGGAACAACCTCCGCTCATGTGTTCCCCATCTTTCTCATCCTACAGTGCTGGGGGTCCCCCTCCTCACCAGTACCCACCCCAGGGCTGGGGCAATACCTACCCCCAGTGGCAACCACCTGCTCCTCATGACCCGAGTAAGTAAGGCTACCCATTTGAGGGGCAGCGCAGGGTTTGGGCCCAGGATTGGCTTCTGTGTCAACTCTCAGCCTGCACTGCCCTCCTCTTGCAGATAAAGCCGCTGCAGCCGCCGCAGACCCCAACGCAGCCTGGGCTGCCTACTACTCACACTACTACCAGCAGCCCCCAGGCCCCGTGCCCGGCCCCGCACCTGCACCCGCAGCTCCACCTGCCCAGGGCGAGCCCCCTCAGCCCCCACCTGCTGGCCAGTCAGACTACACTAAGGCCTGGGAAGAGTATTACAAAAAGATCGGTGAGTGTGTGGGCTGCTGCATGGGCTCAAATCAGCCAGAAGGGCAGAAGAGGGCAGCTGTGTCCCCTTGCTGTCCTCTGACCTTGGTGCCCGCCTCCTGCAGGCCAGCAGCCCCAGCAGCCTGGAGCTCCCCCACAGCAGGACTACACAAAGGCCTGGGAGGAGTACTACAAGAAGCAAGGTGAGTTATACAAAAAAATAGTCAGAGGGTGCAAGTACAGTATAGGGAACGTAAGTCATTATGAATTTGTACGATGACTTAGTATGATATGATGATCACATCCTAAGGAATTTATATGGCGAATCACTTATACACTTGAAACTAATATAACATTGTTGTACTTCAACATAATTTTTTTTAAAGCAGGCTGAACTGGTGGGGCCTGAGGCAAGGCAGGGCCAGGCCCCCACTCTTGACCAGCCACACTCACCCTCTCCTCCCTGACAGCTCAAGTGGCCACTGGAGGGGGTCCAGGAGCTCCCCCAGGCTCCCAGCCGGACTATAGTGCCGCCTGGGCTGAATACTACCGACAGCAAGCCGCTTACTACGGACAGACCCCAGGTCCTGGTGGCCCCCAGCCTCCACCCACACAACAGGGACAGCAGCAGGCAAGTGGGAATTGCCACCCTCCTCCTCCTCCTTTTTCCTTCCAACCCCCAGCCACCGTCCATCCTGCCTTAGTGGGTAGCGCCGGAAATCCCTTCCCCTGCGGGGTGTGTCCTTGATGCCTGCAGCGGGGGCCGTGTGGCTGGAGGTCTCCGGGAGTCCCCATGAGCCAGGGGAAGTGTGCGCTGGGTCCAGAGGTTAAAGAAGAGGCCTCCCTCCGCCGGCTCGCTTGTTCCTGTGTAATGCTGTCGTGATGCTGGGGGCGAGTGCGAGACAGATAAAAGGTGGAACTGTTGAACTGGTGGGTAGTCCTGGGGGTGGGGGCAGCCCGGGCACTGCACTTTGGTCACCATCCTGGCTGCTAACTCAAAATCTGGCCACTTGGGAAGAAAATGGATATTTTTTCCCCTCTGCATTACTTTTTTGGCTTTTGTTCTTTTTGTTTTTAAACCCATGGTCTTCTCCCCGACGGTGTCCAAGTGACTGTTTGCAGGCAGCCCCAGTGTGGGGTGGCCCTGGCTCCGGCAGGGATGCAGGAAGCCTGCAAAGGGGCTCGGCCCCTTGGGCTCAGCCTCTGCTGTCACGCCCGTGTCTGTGTCCCGGTCTTGTCTGTGAAGTGGGCATGATGATCGCTGCCACGTTCCAACCTACCTCACAGGGGTGTTGTGGGGACACCGTGATCTCTGAGATTGTTCATGTTGTGATGCGCCGGGAGCCACCCACCACCTTCTCCCTTGCAGACCCTGACTTCGCTTCTCTTTCTCCCGCGGCCCCTGCTTCTCTCCTTCTTGCCTTTGTGTCGCTCTTTCTCCTCCTCCATCAAGGAGCCAGTCTGACTTCAGCTGAGTCCCTGGAGCACTTGACTAGACAGTTACAGACACATCCTGCTAGCCATTGGCTTGGGAGAGGGGCTTCCTGGCCCCCTCCGTACTATCCCCCAGTCTTCCGCCTCTGCCTCCCCCTCCCCGTAGTGACCAATTCCTATCTCTTCCCTCTCCGCAGGCTCAATGAATCGAATGAATGTGAACTTCTTCATCTGTGAAAATTCTTTTATTATTTGTTCTGTTTGGGGCTTATTTTCTGGTTTTTGCTTCTTTTTTTTTTCCCTCCATTTGTTAGGCGAGAGAGCGATGGCTGACATGGGGGTAGGGTGCAGGGGAGCCCTCTCTGAGTGGCTTGGAGGTCATGCCCGGCTCTCACTCTCTCGCCCATTCTGTGTCTCACATTCTTTCTTTTTCTTTCAAAACTGGGATCCTTCATGTTGAGCCAGCCATAGAAGATAGCGAGAATTAAATCTCTGCCAAAAAAAAAAATTTTCTTTAATAAGAAACACAATAAGTGAAACAAAACCTATAAAATTATATATATATATAAAAATCTCTATATCCCACCCCCGTCGTCCCTAAAACTGCTTCTTTCAAGGAAAATTTATTTTCTCCCTGCCACCCTTGGCCCTCTTCATGTTTTTAAAATAAACTTTTAAAAAGGAAAAAAAGTCACTCTTGCTTTTTTTTTTTTTAGTTAGAAATGGAA
>NW_006291021.1:225615-238066 GCF_000327345.1 Myotis davidii
GAACCCCCCCCCAACACACACACACACACACACACACACACACACACCCTGCCCTATCTCAGTCAAGCCCCTCAGCCTCTCTGCTCCTCTCGCTCTTCCTTCTGCCCTAACTCGCTTCTCGCAGCCCTCCCCTCCCGCATCCCTTCTCCCAGGACTGGTCTGTCATGTTTCATCTGTTCAAGAGGACATTGAAAATGAAAACAAATTGAGAACAAAACAAACAAAAAAAAAATTGTATGGCAGTTTTTACTTTTTATCGCTCGTTTTTAACTTCACAAATAAATGATAACAAAACCTCCCCATGTCTGCTGGGTGCCGTCTCTCTTTCTCTGTTCCCACCTGCCCCCATAGAATTTTGAAGCAGATGTTTGTTCTTTATAGATGTTGTAAACCCTGATAACGGTGATTGGAAATTACAAGCTTTGTGTTGTGTTTTTTGGGTTTTTTTTTTTTAAGAAAACAAATATAAAATAGTTTCAGCAGGCACGTTGTACTTTTTCCTATAACTTTTTTTCCCCCTATCCCCATTTTTTTCTTTTTTTTCTTTTTTGTTAAATAAAGTGCTTTTTGTCTAAAACTGTGTGCTGGCCGCAGTTGTGTTTGTAGAGGAACAAGGCTTGGCTTATGAGAGTGGGAGGGGGGTGTACTAGCCCCATCCAAAGACTCTACCCTCTGATTTTGTTTTGGGAGGAAAAGGCCATATCACTGTAGGTGCACCCTGTTATTACCTCTGGGAACTTGGGTAGCAAAGCACCCAGGATGATCCCCAGGGATTTGCGTTCCCATGGATTTGGCCTGCCTCACCGGAATCAGCCTGGCCTTGCTACATGTGCTCTCATTAGAGAATCGAGGTGGAAACCT
Organism: Myotis davidii; assembly: GCF_000327345.1. Lineage (NCBI taxonomy): Eukaryota > Metazoa > Chordata > Mammalia > Chiroptera > Vespertilionidae > Myotis > Myotis davidii. The sequence continues at coordinate 226,477 of NW_006291021.1, forward strand.
AGTCTGTCTATGGGAATGGCGCCAGTTCGAGTGCTTGGTGGCCATGGCCTCCCAAGGATGACAGGAGATGGGAGAGTAAGTTAAGGGGCCACTTGAACTGTCGCCCACACTGTGTAGCAGGAGTGTTCCATTTGGATTTATGGTTGAGTATTAACACTTGAAATTACCAGGTCTCACATTCTGAATCTGATTGCCTGGGTCCAGAGACTTAAGTGGCAACACCAAGCAGAGGCCAGCAACAGTGCTGCCTCTAGGTGGGACCATTCACAACCCTGTGACATTCCACATTTGTTAGGAACCGGTCCCTGTTGGAGTTGGTGGCCTCCAGTAAGCCCACCTTGTAGCACAGTGTGCCAGAAGAGGGATGCTATTGCTCTAGGGCTGTGGTTCTTAACCTGTGGGTCACGACCCCTTTGGAGGTCTAACGACCCTTTCACAGAGGTTGCCTAAGACCATCCTGCATATCAGATATTTTCATTGCGATTCATAACAGTAGCAACATCACAGGTATGAAGTAGCAATGAAAATAGTTCTATGGTTGGGTCACAACATGAACTGTATTTAAAGGGCCAGAAGGTTGAGAACCACTGCTCTAGGGTCACATGGACAGGTTAGATTAACACCCTGGGCTTGCTGTGCAGGCACTGCACTCCCTTAGCCCTATGCTGGTATTGGGATGAGGGAGAATCGGCCTCCAGCCTCTGCCATCTCACTATAGGCTTGCAATGACAGCAGCGCTTACCTATAAGTTTTCTGGAACTTTTGTCAAGATCTAGAGTGTGAGAAAAGGGGTCAGTTGTTAGAGCTACACAATTGCCCTCCACCCCATAGACAAGGACAAAACAATTTTACAGGCCTCTTATTTTTATTTATATCTATTGATTTCGGAGAGGAAGGGAGAGGGAGACATAGAAACATCAATGATGAGAGAATCATTGGCTGCCTCCTGCACACCCCCTACTGGGGATCGAGCCCACAACCCAGGCATGTGCCCTTGATGGGAATCGAATCCAGGATCCTTCAGTCCATTGGCTTCTATCCACTGAGCCAATCCAGCTAGGGCAGCAAAGCTATCATTTAGAATTGAAGGTTAGATAAAGAGCTTCACAGATAAGAAAAAGCTAAAGGAGTTCATCACCACCAAACCAGTATTACATAAAATGTTAAAGGGTGGATATTCTTTAAGAAGAGGAAGAAGAAAATATAAAATTGCAATAAATATATATATGTATGAATGAAGTCTAATGAACAAAATAAACTGGTGAATAAAATAGAATCAGAGGCTTGGGAACATGGAACAGACTGAAGAATCTCGGGGCGGCGGGGGTGAGGGGGTGGAAAAAGATTAACCAAAGATCTTATCTGCATATGTGCGTTCCTTATGGACACAGACAGTAGGGTGGTGAAGGCCCGGGGTGGGGTGGGAACCAGGTGGAAGAGGGCACTGAGGGGAAAATAGGTACATCTATAATGCTCTCAACAATAAAGTTTTCTTTAAGCTAAAACAAAACTATGAAATAAGAGGTTGATGGGCGTTTTACAACAGTCACTATCTGATGCTATGGATTGTTTAGGGATGCCACAACCAAATAGCAAAGATTGGGTGACTCGAACAACAGAAATTATATTTTCTCATAGTTCTGGAGGCTGGAAGTCCAAAATCAAGGTGTCAGCAGGGTCAGTTTCCCCCAAGCCTCTCTCCTTGACCTGTAGATGCTGTCTTCTCCCTGTGTCCTCAGTGGTCTTCGCTCTGTGTATGTCTTATGTCCTCATCTCTTCATATAAGGGCACCAGTCAGATTGGATTAGCCACCACCTAAATGACTTATTTGAACTTAATCACCTCTTTTTTTTTATAATATATTTTATTGAGTTTTTACAGAGAGGAAGGGAGAGAGATAGAGAGTTAGAAACATCGATGAGAGAGAAACATCGATCAGCTGCCTCTTGCATATCTCCTACTGGGGATGTGCCCGCAACCCAGGTACATGCCCTTGACCGGAATCAAACCCGGAACCTTTCAGTCCGCAGGCCGACGCTCTATCCACTGAGCCAAACCGGTTTCGGCCTTAATCACCTCTTTAAAGACGCTGCCTCCAAGTACAGTCACATTCTGAGTTAGTGGGGGTTAGGACCTCAACATATGGATTGAGCGGCACAATTCAGGTCAAGACAGACCCCTTACTAAGAGTGTGGCAGACAGGCAAGAAGGAGCCTGCTGAAATAACCACATTGCTCTACACCAAACTCACTGGTTCATGTACCAGTAAACAGGGGAGGAAGCAGACCATTGAGAAAGAGAGAGTATCACAGCCCTGGGTGGCAGAATTGGACAGAATTCCAGCCAGCCCCAAGCCTTGGGCATCTCTCAGAACAACTGGCCCAAGCACTGCAAGGCCGGGGACAAGAGAAAGCCCTACCACAAGAAGGGAAAATATGAGCTGGCGCCTGTTCGCATAGTCCACATGCAGGGAGGCAGCAAGAAGTACTGTGCCTTGAGGCTGGACGCGGGCAACTTCTAGGGCACCAAGTGTTGTACACACCATGTGAGGATTATTGATGTTGTCTACAATGCATCCAGCAACAAACTGGTCCACACCAAGATCCTGATGAAGAACTGCCTCATTCATGCTCATTAACAGCGGACCATACCAACTGGTGCAAGTCCCACTATGCACTGCACCGGAGCCCCGAGAAGGGGCTAAGCTTTAGGCTCCTGAGGAGGAAGCGATTTTAAACAAAAAACAAAATGCAAAAGGAAGAGGATGAGAGGGAAACAAATGCCAAAAGCAGCAGTTTCCTGAGGAGCAGCTCCAGCAGGGCGAGCTCCTGGTTTGCTTCGCTTTAAGACCAGGCCGGTGTGGTCAGGCAGGTGGCTATGTGCTGAGGGCCGGGGGCTGCAGTTCTAGCTGAGCAAAATCAAGGCCCAGAAAGGCAAATAAATTCCCCTCCCTCCTATCTTAGCTCAGTAATAAAGGTGTTTACTGTTTTAAAAAAGAAAAGAACAAGAACTCTGCAAGCACAATACACTGTTTCCCCCACTTTCTCAAGTCCACCTCCTGGGGCCCAGTGAACATTCAGGGGCCTGACTCCTCTTAACACATTTAAACAAGAAACCAGCCGAAACTGGTTTGGCTCAGTGGATAGAGCGTCGGCCTGCGGACTGAAGGGTCCCGGGTTCGATTCCGGTCAAGGGTATGTACCTGGGTTTCGGTCACATCCCCGGTGGGGGATGTGCAGGAGGGAGCTAATCGATGTTTCTCTCTCATCGATGTTTCTGACTATCTCTCTCCCTTCCTCTCTAAAAAATCAATAAAATATATTTTAAATAAAAAGAAACCAGCTATGGCAAAGAGACAACTAAGCATGCAGGACCCCTGCTACAAATTCACATCAACGCTTATGAAGTACGCTTGAAAAACATTCTGAGTCCTGAACCAGACTCTGGAGACACACTACCAACTTACAGGAAATATAGAGGAGAGAAGAACATGGTAGAAAAAAAAAATGACTTTGCAATCAGCAAAATCCACACTGTGCGAAATAAAAAGAACCAGAGAACCGGCTTCTCCCATAAATAAAATTGCAAGGAAACAAAAGCAGCAGAGGTGGAAGGAGCACCTATAGATGAAAAGAATGTCAGAGACATAGCAACCAATTGCAGTGGGTAAACCTTACTTAAATCCTGATCAAAATAGCCCTGGTCAGGTGGCTCAGTTGGTTAGAGCACCATCCCCTGTACACCAAGGTTGTGGGTTTGATCCCTCCCTGGTCAGGGAACATACAAGTATCAACCAATGAATTCATAAATAAGTAGAGCAACAAATCAGTTTCTCTCTCTCCCTTCCCCTCTCTCTAGAACCAGTAGGTAAATTAAAAAGAAGAAGAAGAAGAAGAAGAAGAAGGTGGGCCCTAGCTGGTTTGGTTCAGTGGATAGAGCATCAGCCTGAGGACTGAAGGGTCCTGGGTTCGATTCCAGTCCAGGGCTCATGCCCGGGTTACAGGCTTGATCCCCAGTAGGGAGCATACAGGAGGCAGCCGATTAATGATTCTCCCTCATCATTGATATTTCTATCTGTCTCTCCCTCTCCATATATATATATGGTGGTCTAGTTTCATTTTTTTTAAAATCCTGATTAAAACAAGATGTGAAATGAAAAAGGTTTTGAGATGTTTATGGAAATTTAAATATTGTTCAGTTGTCTGATAACATTAAGGTGTGATAATGGAAGTGTTATGATTTTATAAAAGTCATCTTTTATAAAATATATACTGGAATATTTATGGATTTTAAAAAGGGCAAAACGTATTGAACCTAAATCTAAGTACACTAACCTAAATCTAAGTACACTAAATCTAAGTGTACTTAGATTTAGTTTCACTAGTTAGCTTGCAGTGTACAGGGCAGACAGGGGCTGGAGGGAGGCAAGGTAAATAGTGCTGGAAGGAAGCAAGCACAGGGACAAATCCCAAAGGAGAGATGGCTGCCCAGATTTTCAGTGGGTCAAGGGCAGCAAGCAGAACAGCTTGCTTTGGATTAGGAGGGACCTGCACATGGATTGTCTGGTCCTCCCCACCATCCCTGAGCAGACCACATCCTGGGGGGCTTCCTGTGTGTTTGTTGGACATATAATGCCAACCAAGGGCCAGGCCAGATTCTGAACCCAGTCCCGCCTCCACTACCTAAATTGTGTGACTCTGGGCAAAAAATGCCGACCTCCTTGAAACAGTGGGATGCTAACAGTGCAACAAACGTTCTTGCGCTAGGCTCTGTAAAAAGCTCAGGACCAGTTCACACGGCTGTTACCATGGGGACATGTGGGCCCCACATTACCGAGTCAGGCAATTTTCAAGAGAAGCGGGGAGTTTTGATGTGGCATCTCCTAATTTTTGAAAGTGGGCCACTCATTTAAAGTTTAAACAGGGTCAGCCTGGCCAGTGTGGCTCAGTGGTTGAGCATAGAGCAATGAACCAGGAGGTCATGGTTAAATTCCCGATCAGGGTACACGCCCGTGGTCGTGAGCTCCATCCCAGTAGAGGACAGGCAGGAGGCAGCCAATCAACAATTCTCTCTTATCATCGATATTTCTATTCCTCTCTCCCTCTCTCTGAAATAAATTTTTTTAAAAATTTGCCAAAACCTTTTTATGTTTATTTATTTTTTTGTTTGTTTTTGCTAACCCTCACCGACGATATTTTCCCATTGATTTTTAGAGAGAGTGGAGGAAGGGGTAGAGTTAGAGAGAAACATTGATGTGAGAGAGACATAGATTGGTTGCCTCCCACATGAGCCCCAGACAGGGCTGGGGATCAGATCAAGCATGCTACCGAGGTATGTGCCCTTGCCTGGAATCAGGCCCAGGACCCTTCAGTCCGTGGGCCAATGCTCCATCCATTGAGCCAAAACGACTAAGGTGTGAAATCATTTTTTTTTTTAAAAAAAACCATAAATTTAAAAGGGCCCCAAATTGTACAATCCAAACTGAATACACCAGACTGGGGGTTTCTAGCCTCTGTTCCAAGACTTTGTGGCCACTTGAGAAGTCCATTCATCTGGCATTTGTGACTGGGAGCCTACTTTAGAGCAGCTGCTGGCCCAGGGCTGAGAATGCAGAAAAGTGCAGAATTGCTCCAATGGAGGTGCGAACAAGGGCAGGGCCCCATCTGCCCAGGTGGCAGCTATCCTGACCCAGCAACCTTTGTTTGATTCCTGGCTGGACTTCTTTGAAGACATTGCAACTGGAATTCACCAAATGTCTGGAGGCCTGCAGCCTTCCTGTTTATCTTTTCCTACTCGGCTGTTTCTAGATGCACCAATCCTTGCTGTTCAGGTGCCCCGATGGGCTGATGGGTCATCAGCATTGCTGATGTGTAAAAATAACTTGAAATTCACTCCAATTTGCCCAGCACCAGCTAGCTCCTCCATCACTCCGCTCTCCAGTGTCCCTGCTTCATGGGGGCTGCCTGGACCACCCAAACTGAAATAGGGTTGCTCCAGGATGTCATTCTGTCATCTATTCGTCATTGTACTTACCTCTACCAGAAATTTTTTGTTTTACAGGTCACTTATTGCTCTGGCTGTTGGCATCCTAAGAGCAGGGGTCAAGTCTGTCTCATGAACTCCCCGAGACAGAGCCTGTTCTCAAGGACTGTTTGGGGTAATAAATAGATGAATGAATAGAGGTAGGTAAACAGAGGTAGTGGAATAAATAGATGAAGATAGAATAAAGAATTGTATTCCATCTTTATGGCTCAGAGAGGCTGCTAAACCCCCTCCTGTCCAGTGGGCAGGAACTGTACAGGGAGATATTAAAATGACATTGTCCATGCCCTCATAGAACTCTTTAGCTATTCACCCAGGTTCTAGAAGCTTCCAACAACCTGACCCTTGATAATACAAAACTCTATTTCCTCTCCTCTCCCCTTAGTCTCACTCCTTCAGATCTCCATCCAAGGTGGGGAGGGAAGAATGGCTTCAATGTCTCACACCCTCGCATATGTTAGGGTCCCTCACAATGTGCTCAAACTCCTTGGCCTGCTTCAGCTCCCGGGAGAAGCCATCGATGAGGAGGCCCTGGCTCTCCAGGTAAGACAGCATCTTGTCATTGATCATATCTAGGATGGTACCCCGAGAAGGAAAGGGGTGGGTGGATCAGTGCCTTCGCCTACCAGGTCACCGTGACAAGTTCTCTTCCTCAGTCTGGACCTTAGGTGAATTCGGGAAACGCTGTCCCACCCATACCAGAGGTTTTGAATCTGCTCTGATGCTGAGGCTTCTGGAAGCACTCCTGAGAAATGGACACAGCGACTGCTGTCCACCATGTGCCAGGCTGGCTGGGTCTCATTTACAGATAGGTACTGGGGTGACCTTCATTTTACAGGTGAGGATACAGGTGCAGAGAAGGGGCCAATGATATATGTGCCCAGGGAATAAGTGCTAATTTTATTGAATACGTCTTAAGTGTCAGGCACCGCACCAAACACTTTATAAGAATGATGTCCTCTAACCCTGGGCCAGTGTGGCTCAATTGGTTGAAGTGTTGTTTCACACACTGGAAGGTTTCAGGTTTGATCTCCGGTCATCAGGGCGCATGTGGGAGGTAACTGATTGCTGTTTCTTTCTGATAAAGGTTTCTTGGCCTCTCTTCCTCTCTCTAAAATAAAATTAAATAAATAACGCCCAGCCGGCGTGGCTCAGTGGTTGAGCAGCGACCTATGAACTAGGACAGGGGTGGGCAAACTTTTTGACTCAAGGGCCACAATGGGTTCTTAAACTGGACCGGAGGGCCGGAACAAAAGAAAAACAATAAATGTCCTTGGGTGAGGATTAAAAAAAAAAAGAATGGTGACATCTACCCCTTACCATACTCTTGCTTGGAGGTTCAGCTGCTCTCCCATTTTACAGATGAGGACACAGACTCAGGGCAACAAAACAGTGCTGAGGTGGGGAGCTTCCACAGGGCCTTTTCCAGAAGTTTGTCCCAATGTATCCTCTTCTTCCCTTTACCCCTGCACACATGAACTCTCACCCTGGCACTAGGAGCCCCTGCAGCTTGATGTCACAAATCTTCCATACTTGCTAGGTGCCGCCTTGGGTCTCCTGCCACAGCAGCTGGTCCAGCCCCATGTGGCAGAACCCATAATTAGTTGCCACGTTCTTTTTAAAAAATGTTTTTATTGATTTTTAAAGAGAAAGGGAGAGAGATAGAAACATTGATGAAACATTGGTGACTGCCTCCTGCATGCCCCTAATGGGGATCGAGCCCACAATCCTGGCATGTGGGGCATGATGGAGAACTGAACCAGTGACCTCTTGATTCATGGGTCAACTCTTAACCACTGAGCCACACTGGCTGGGAAGTCACCATGTTCTTGCACTGCGTTCCTTTTCACAGCCTGGGCCACCCATCACAAAGATGGGGAGACCTAAGGATGTTTGTGGTGCCCAGAAAGACAGAGGGAGAGTAGTTGGTGCCTGTAGAGCTATATCCACAGCTCAGTGCATGTCCTTGGGGTGATACCAGACACAGGTCTGATGGCAAACCCACTTTTGTCCTAGGGTGACACCTGGGTATTCAGGCCTAGCATACATTACTGCTGCTGTGGATTCTGTGGATAAGGATGTGAACCAGAGCAGGTTAGGCCCTTTGCATGCAGCATCTCCTTGAAGCATCATAATAACTCTATCATCCCATTTACAGTTGAGGAAACTGTGGCTCCGATAGGGGGAAGGGACTTGTCCATCCCCCAGACTCATCCCATATCACCCTCCCCTTCCTTCACTCTGGTCCAGCCCCAGCAGCCTACTGGTCTCCTTTCTGTCCCTTAAACTGCCAAGCTCATTCCTCCCATGCCTGTTCCCTCCACCTGGGAAATCCCTGCCTCAGCGCTTTCAGGTCGAAACCCACTCATCCCTGTGTTGGAACGCAATTTCCCCCACAGCAATGATCACTGATGACTTCGTTTTCTTTTCTTTTCTTTTTTGCCTCCCAGCCAGTGTACTCCATGAGGGCAAGAACTGTATCTGTCTCACTTGTCCCTATATTTCTAGTAGTTTACAGTTGCTGACATAACAGCAGTGAGCGAGGAGCCTATGGGGTGTTGTAGTTTATGATGCCATTTGAGTGTCCTGATTCCCTCTGCCATTGCTTAGCCAACTCCTAAGCAACCCGAAGGGCCCAGCTTAAACCTCCCCTCTTCTCTAAGCCTCCAGAGCCAGCTCTGCTTTTTCTGTGACAACTCCTGAGTTGTAGGCACCGTTTTCTAAGACGGTCTCCTCGACTACACTGTTATCTCCAAGAGGACAGGGAGCTGGTTTGACACAGTCACGGTGCACCGCCCAGAACCCAGCACAGCAGATGCTCAAGGGGATTAACGAATGGCTGATCTGTGAGCATGCTCAGTTGTGTTACTACTATGTTGTGTGCGAGGAGCGTGTGCACACCTGGTGTGGTGGGGTACCTGTACCTCCCTCCTGCCCTCCATAACCTCCTTTCCTTCCCCCAGTAAGCCTGCCACCCCCACGATGTTACCGTTCTCCTGGGGTCTCAGGGGTCTGCCCATGGGGGCAGCTTGGACCTGCACAGACCCATCCTGCCAGCGGCCTGGGGGGTTATCGCGCCCCATCCCCGCTTTGGCCCTGACCTCTTCCGGCTCGGCTCAACGTCACAGGGCACCTGGCCCGATCGTTTAGCAAGATGATGGTGTGTCCTCCGGGGCAGGGAGAAGAAATAAACTCCGAAGAGATAGTGGTGCCGCGGCTGCGTGGCGCGACTGAGGCCTCGGTTGCTATGGTGACGCGGCATCCTGGAACTCACTTCCGTAGTGGGGCGGGGCAGCCCTAGGCTTGGAGAGTCCGTGAGGGTGGATGGTTTCTCCTTCCCCTCCCAGAATGCCCCGCTGCCTTTTGCGTGCTGACGTCACGGGAGGGCGTGCTCACGTCATGAGCAGATTAACCGCGCTATATAAAGCGGTCAGCAGCTGCAGAAACTCCAGAAGGTAGTTATCTCTGGCCCGGACTGGTTCACTCCTCCGAAAGGCACCAGGAGGCGAGGTGACAGCTCACTGAGGTCCCGGGGCAAACGAGGAGGCTGCGGTCGTGACGCGGTCCGCGGTCCGCGGGAGAGTTTCTCAGGTTAGGCGCAGGCGCAGATGTGTTAGGAGCGGCCACTGAGGCGGACGACCCAGCAGCGCTTCCGGGTAGTTCGGTGGCGCCTCGGACTTGGGGTCCTCGACCGGGGCCAAAGATCCGACCCCGCGAAGGCGGCTTTCCCCGGTGTGAGGGTCGCGGACCGCAGGAGAGGCGAAAAGAACACGGATTGGACCAGACCCGAACTACCGACCCTTGCCCATGGCGGCCTTCGTAAGTATGAGGCGGGGTCCCGGGGTTCCGACGGCCTCAGCAATCAGTCCCTCACTCACCGTCCCGCTTTCTCTCCGCGCAGGGTCCTGGCAGCCAGAATGTCACTGAGTATGTCGTTCGAGTTCCCAAGTAAGTCTCACCCGCCCCCCGCCCCCCCAAACAATCAAAACCTTTAAGAGCCTCTAGGCATGCCAGGCGCTGCCTTGCCTGTGATTCATCCTCCAGACTGGCCGCGACTTGAGGGCAGGGCTGGGATTGAGCGAGGACCCTCTGGGGTAGCACTGTTTTTGAATGGAATGAATGAATGAATGAGTACATTCATATGCAAGCGATGCAGCCCCTGGCCTAACATTCCCTCTGCCAGGAATCTTGTGGATCCCCAAAACCAGTTCCAGTATTTTCCTCCTCCAGGAAGCAGTCTCTGCTTGCCTTCCCTCCTGCCTAGGGCTGAGTTCCCGATTATTCATCTTGGTTCCCCTAAATCTTTGTACCTTTTTCTGCGTGGGTTGAGAGTACGGATCTGGCTTCCGTGACAGACTTGGGACCTCTGGGGTGTTTTAAGGGTCCTCAGCATTGCCTGTCACAGAGGGCTGAACCCGGGAGGGTTTGTTGAATGGATTGAGGCTCAATCATTGAGCACTATCTCTTCTTGATCATTCCAGAAATACAACCAAAAAATATAACATCATGGCCTTCAATGCAGCTGATAAAGTCAACTTCGCTACTTGGAATCAGGTAAGTCCGGGTTCTGAGGGGAATGAGAATTGATTGTGAATGTCGTGGCCGTGATAGTAACTAAGTGTGTTCCCTCGGTGCTTCCCCAGTGGAGATAAGTGACAACTAAGGTCCAGGTTGAGCAGCTGGGCTCTGAGTAGAACTTGTCAGGCCCTGCAGGAGGCCTTCCAAAAGGAGAACATTTAGACATTGTGCCCACTGATGGGCATTTTGGGCCTAGATTTTTCTGGGCAAAGGAGGAGGCTACATCCGACACATGGTCTCAGAGTCCCCACTGTAAGGGCTTTGGAAGTTGTCTCAGTCCGTTGGGGCTGCTGTAACAGAACATCATATAAACAACAGCCATTTATTGCTCACAGCTCAGGAGGCTGAAAGTCCAAGATTAAGGCACCAGCAGATTTGGTGTCTGGAAAGGCCCGCTTTCTAGTTCATAGACAGCACTGTTCTCGCTGTGTCCTTTACGAAGGGGCAGGGGAACTCTCTGGGACCCTTTGGTATAAGGGCTCCACCCTCATGATAAAATCACCTCCCAAGATACCATCCACAGGTGTTAGGTTTCAACATAGGCATTTTGGGACGGAGATACAAACAGTCTATAGCAGAAGCCATTCAGGGTTTTAACACTAGAAAGACTGAAATTTAGTATATACCTATATTGCCCCAAAGCAGTCAAAATGACTGCATTGTGAAAGAATAACTAATGTGTAAAGAAATTTGCTTAAAATTAATTTTTAATATTTTTTATATTATTTACAGTTATATAACAAGTTATTCAACATTTCTTTCATGAATTTAAGGCGCAAAAGAAATAAAACAAACAACTTATTAGAACAAGTATCACTGCATAAAGATTCGAATAACAAGTACTAGTTTAGCTTATTGAGCAACTGCAACTTATCAAGTATCGACAATTTATCATGTACTTGTATGTTATCATGTGACGGTAATCGAAAAAAACTGAAAACTGGTATTTCAATACAGAGACGAACTGGTC
>NW_006291021.1:239674-251408 GCF_000327345.1 Myotis davidii
TATATATATACCGGCAATGAAGGAGGGGGGGTAACTACAATTATTAATAAACACATTTATATGTTGTATAAAAAGTCACAAAATTCTAAGAAATTCTGTCATTATATACATCATTGTTTTTCTAATTGAAATTAAAAAGCAGTCAAAATGACTTCCTTGGGCAATCTAGTGTTAAATGGGGGTTTTGTAAAGTGATCTGGCTGCTGTAGGGTGGAGGGCAGATGAAGCAGGGTAGAGGTGACAGCTGTGGTCCTGGTGAGCAATGATGGGCTTTGGAGCAAACAGGTGATGAGAAATGATTTAACTATAGTGGGTTTTGGAGGTGGAGCTGACAGGGTTTATTGATGGATTGGATATTGAGGGGTGAGGGCCAGGGCAGAATTATAAACGTACATTTTAAAATAATACCTACTGTTAAATAGTCCAGAGATTAAAATTTTGAAAACCTCAGCCTTTAATGGCTTCTGAATTCACGGGGCAGTCCAGGGTCTAATGCAGAGAGAGGAAGGCCAATTCTAAGCAGGTTGTTCTCTTTTCTTTTTCTTAAATATATTTTTATTAATTTCAGAGAGGAAGGAAGAGGGAGAGAGATAAAAACATCAATGATGCCAGAGATTGATTGGCTGCCTCCTGCGTGCTGTTATGGGTTCACTCAGCGAGATAGACCACCAACTCAGAATTTAAATTTAAGAGCCTTTATTAAGCTGGCCAGCTGACCACAGTCACAGCACTCTGCCAAAGCAAAGGCTGAACTGCAGCCCAGACTACAGAAGTTACATTTTATTATTAAATTCTGTGGAGGAAACTTTATTTATACTTTCTCCAGTCTTCTGTCTCCCAAATTTGGAATGGGACTTCCAGGCCTTCTGAGAAAGAAGGCCTGCGTGCTGGGAAGGGGCCATGAGACCATATCTCAAGGCCTGGCCTGATGTCAGTACCTTCCTATCTATGTGTTTTAGGAACAGACAGCACAGCATGACCCGTCTGGCCAAAGTGCCAGAGATGCAGCCCAGTACACGTGCCCCGTACTGGGGATTGAGCCTGCAACCCAGGCATGTGCCCTGACCGTAAATCAGAACCGTGACCTCTAGGTTCATAGGTCGATGCTCAAACACAGCCACACCAGCCAGGCAAGCAGGTTGTTTTCATTGTTGTTTGTTAATCCTCACCTTGAGGATATTTTTCCATTGATTTTTTTTTTTTTTTTTAGGGAGAGGGAAAGATGGAGAGAAACAATGAAGTGAGAGAAACACATCAATTAGTTGCCTCTTGCATGGGCTCTGGTCAGGGCCTGGGCCCGGGAGGAGCCTGCAACCAAAGCATGTGCCCTTGACTGGAATTGAATCAGGGGCCCTTTGGTCTGCAGACCGACGCTCTATCCACTGAGCCATATTGGCTAGGGCTTATTGTTGTTTTAGTTTTACCACCACTATGACCTTACTGTGGTTTTTATTTTTTCATTTTCATTTAGAAATAATTTCAAACTTTCAAAAAGCTGCACAAATAGACATAGTACAAAGCTTGCCCATATCCCTTCACTTACATTCACTGAGCACTGACTTTCTACTTTTTTTTGCCAAGCAAGAAGTTGGAGTGTCTGTAGCTCAGCTTGGAGAGAATAAAGGGTGTTCTTAGGGGTAGGGGCACAGCCTGAGCAAAGGCAGGTGCCCTGATGAGAGATCTTATTTCCTGCTTCCCCCACCATGTTCCCGCAGGCCCGGCTAGAGAGAGATCTGAGCAACAAGAAGATTTACCAAGAGGAGGAGATGCCTGAGTCAGGTGCAGGCAGTGAGTTTAACCGAAAACTTCGGGAGGAGGCTCGGAGGAAGAAGTACGGCATCGTCCTCAAGGAGTTCCGGCCTGAGGACCAGCCCTGGCTGCTCCGAGTCAATGGCAAGTCAGGCAGGAAGTAAGTGGTGATGGCAGCGGGTGCCCACCTCCTCTTCCCTCATGCCCTCACTTTGTGGGGTGCTCTCTCAGAACTTGTATGCCCCATATGCCCAGTGCAGGTGGCAGCATGTCCTCCGTCATGGGGTTTCATTTTATTATTTATTTATTCATTCTGTTTTTTAATATATATATATATAATTGTTAGTATTACAGATGTCTCCCATTTTACCCTCCTTTACCCACCCTCCTAGGTCTTCACCACCCTATTTCCCATGTCCATGGGCTCTGCATATAAGTTCTTTGGTATATCTCTTTTATAGGGTTTTATTTTTAAAGGTAAGTCAGGTTGGTGCTTGTATAGGAGTTCCAAGGGCACCTGCCCTGTTCATGTACATCCAGGGGCCACCTTGAAGGTGGGAAGCAGGGAAGGGGCACTCTAACGTTGCCTGGACTTCTGTGTGGGAAGAGTGTGAGGGCAGAAGCCAGGAGGAGGCTCGCAGTGGTTCAGGGCCAAGGAGCAGCCTGGAGGCAGATCAGAGGGGTCTGACTGCAGGGCCTGTGCTCTTCAGGTTATCTAACACGTTCCTTCCATGAAAGGACCATGATATGTAAAATGGGGGAAGCCCTCAGCCCACTCTGCAGGGTGAGGAGCACTGGCCCTGCTTCCCAGATTTGGCAATCAAGGCTCAGACAATTCAAGAGCTAGCCCAAAGCCTCCCAGACTCTGATTGCTCGGAGAAACCAGGTGGTTCTGTAGAAGGGACAGGCCTAGGGGCATGGTGGGCCAGGGCGGGTCTCTCTGGACACAGGCTGTGGCTGTGACCGTGACCGTGGTTCTTTGCAGGTTCAAGGGTATAAAGAAGGGAGGTGTGACAGAGAACACATCCTACTATATCTTCACCCAGTGCCCTGACGGGGCTTTTGAAGCGTTCCCAGTGCACAACTGGTACAACTTCACGCCGTTGGCCCGGCACCGTACGCTCACGGCTGAGGAAGCTGAGGAGGAGTGGGAGAGGTGAGTAAGCCTGGGCGGGGCTGGGAGGGAAGCAGGATGCAGTGTCGTCTGGTAGCTTCACCAGTGTAAAGCCAAAATAATTGGAAATGAGGTAGGTCACCATAACTTTATGCCCCGCTGGGAGCTGGGAACTCAGTGATGACCACGCCAGACCCCACCAGGCCCTCAGGGAGCTCTCAGTCCAGAGGGGAGACATAAATCAGACCATCAGGGATGTACAGGGTCCTGTGAGGGCTAAGGAGTTGGTGACTGAGAGCAGGGCAGGGTGTCCCTTGAGTTTACCCAGGCAGGAGATCTAGGCTGGATCAACTGCAGATACCTGTTGCCTGAGATTGGTCTTGTTATGGCCTTTGTTTTGAAATCTATTTTGTCTGATATAAATATTGCTACCCCAGTTTTTTTTTTATTTCTATTTGCATGAAATATCTTTTTCCATTCTTTTACTTAAAAAAAAAATGTATACACACATTGATTTCAGAGAAGAAGGGAGAGAAAGAAAGATAGAAATATCAGTGATGAGAGAGAATTGTTGATAGGCTCCTTCTTGCACGCCCCCCACTGGAGACTGTGCCTGAAGCCCAGGTATGTGTGCTGACTGAGAATTGAACCTTGACCTCCTAGTTCAGTGGTTCCCAAACTTATTTGGCCTACCGCCCCCTTTCCAGAAAAAATACTTCCTAGTTCATAGGTTGATGTTCAATTACTGAGCCACCCTGGCTGGGCACCTTTGCCATTTTAATTTTGATGTGTCTTCATGTGGACCTGGAATTGGTCTTGAGCTGAGAGAGGTGCTGGGATGCCAACACCACACCAACACCTTCTCCTTGAGAGCTCAGGGCAGAGGGAACTGAAAAAGGGTCAGCTCTCCCTGTGTGGTTTTAGGGTGTCCATGTTATGTGTGAGCCCCATGGGGTCAGATCATGCCTCTTATCACCTAACTCATGTCTGGGGTTCCCTTCTGGGGAACATCCAGTGACGTGCAGGGAGGAGACCTGGTTCCTGGAGGAGGGCCCTGGAACCAGGCCTGTTATCAGACCCCAGTGTACCCCTTACCTGCGCCTGCAGGAGGAACAAAGTCCTGAACCACTTCAGCATCATGCAGCAGCGGCGGCTCAAAGACCAAGACCAGGACGAGGAGGATGAGGAGAAGGATAAGCGTGGCCGCAAAAAGCCCAGTGAGCTGCGCATCCATGACCTGGAAGACGACCTGGAGATGTCGTCTGATGACAGCGAGGCCAGCGGCGAGGAGGGTGAGCCTGGGCAGAGCCTGCCCTGGTGGCTGGAGTGTTCGGCACAGCTGCCTAAGTCGCGCTTGAGTCTTACTTTATAAGGTAGTTGAGTGACAACACAGTGATTAATGCCGTTGAAAAAAACAGTTTACAGTTTCCTGGGAGATGAGAGGCAGGCACAACATGCCATGCAGGGCCACTTGCGGAAGCACCAGAATGAGTTGGAAGCAGAAATGAGTGATGGGCCCTGGCCGGTGTGGTTCAGTTGGTTGAGTGTCATCCCATGCACTGAAAGGTCTCCAGTTCAATTCTCAGTCAGGGCACATGCCCAAGTTGCAGGCTCGATCTGTGATTGGGGTGCATGCTGATTTATGTTTCTCACATCATTGTTTCCCCTCTCTCTTTTCCTTCCTCTCTCAAAAAAAAAATCAATAAAAACATATTTTAAAAAAGATATGGTGGGATCCACCAGTTTGAATCATTCCAGGGGCTCTGGGCTCCAAGAGTGATTTAGTGCAGAAGACAGTGGCCGTCAGTGTGAGATTGGAGAAAGGCTGTGGCCACGGGGTATAGATCCCAGATTGGTTTGGTTTGCACATGAGAGGTGTTGCCCCTAGGCAAGCCCTTTGCTTCTCTAAGAATTGGCCATCTCCCCCTTTGTCAAGGCCTGAGGTGTCCCAATGTCCTTGAATATACAAACCCTGATGAGTGCTCAGCCCCCCTCCACTTCCCCAGGTGTCAAAGCCCCCAAGGCCAAGAAGAAGGCACCGATGACTAAGGCAGGCCGTAAGAAGAAGAAGAAGAAGGGGTCAGATGATGAGGCCTTTGAGGACAGTGATGATGGGGACTTTGAGGGCCAGGAGGTGGACTACATGTCTGATGGCTCCAGGTGAAGCAGGCGGGAGGCAGGCGTGAGACCCTGGGACAGCCTGGAGGAAGAGCTCACTCACCCTCTGCTCACTCTGGTGTTGCAGCAGCTCTGATGAAGAGCCGGAGGGCAAGCCCAAGGTCACCCAGCAGGAGGAGGGTCCCAAGGGCGTGGATGAGCAGAGCGAAAGCAGTGAGGAGAGTGAGGAGGAGAAGCCTCCTGAGGAGGACAAGGAGGAGGAGGAGGAGAAGAAGGCACCCACCCCACAAGAGAAGAAGCGGAAGAGAGGTAGGCTTGGCTTTCTAGGCTTCTGTCCCCTCTGCCCCTTACTAGATCCCCTTATCGGAGATAGAGCTGAGGATGGGCGTGGGTGCCTCTGATCCCGACAGCTCTTCTTTGTCCCCATACAGACAGCAGTGATGAGTCTGACAGCTCAGAAGAGAGTGACATTGACAGTGAGGCCTCCTCAGCTCTCTTCATGGCTGTAAGACGCAGCCAGGGTTGGGAGGAGGGATGTCCGCCCTGGTGTCTGTTTCCAGACTCACGTCCCCAACCCTAAAATTTGCAGAAAAAGAAGACTCCTCCCAAGAGAGAGCGGAAGCCATCAGGGGGCAGCTCAAGGGGCAATAGCCGGCCAGGCACACCCAGCACAGAGAGTGGCAACACCTCCTCCACCCTTCGGGCAGCTGCCAGCAAACTGGAGCAAGGTGGGTGGCCTTCCCGTCCCACTGCAACCTCCTGACCTTTGTTCTTGTGTGCACTGAGCATCAGGATCTGAGGCCAGATCAAGGGGCAGACACCTATCTGCCCCTGAGCTCCTTGTATCCATAATCTAGGCACCACCCGGCCTGGGGTCTCCCAACACGTCCAGTGTCACATTTCTAAAACTCAGCCTGGCCTCTGCTCTCACAGGAAAGCGGACAAATGAGGCGACAGCAGCTAAGCGGTTGCGGCTGGACAGTGGACCCCAGAGCCTGTCTGGGAAGTCGACCCCTCAGCCCCAATCTGGGAAGTCAACCCCCAGCAGTGGGTAAGTTGGTGAGGACAGCAGGGGCAGGAGGGGACCACTGGGAAGGAGGGCCACCCACTAACCTCCCCACTCTCCACTGCGCTCCAGTGACGTGCAGGTGACTGAGGACGCTGTGCGCCGCTACCTGACACGGAAGCCCATGACCACGAAAGACCTGCTGAAAAAGTTCCAGACCAAGAAGACAGGGCTGAGCAGCGAGCAGACAGTGAACGTGCTTGCCCAGATCCTCAAACGCCTAAACCCTGAGCGCAAGATGATTAACGACAAGATGCACTTCTCCCTCAAGGAGTGAGGGGCTGGCCCCCACCCTTTTGCCCAATAAATAAGCTCATCTCCAGAAGTTCATGGGCTCTTGAATTCCACATACTCATTGCTGTGGGTCCAACTGTCCAATTGTCACCCTGCTCCCTGAATCCCAGGAGCCAGCATTAATAAGTTGGAAAAACCTAAGCAGCATTCTTCTCAATTTACTTCTCTTATTCTCCCCCGCTCCTCCTTCTAGAGCCTTGAGATGTCTCTCAGAACTTATTTTGCACATGGGGTGATTTCTTCAGGTCTGTCTTCCACTTTGCCAG
The DNA here is from genome assembly GCF_000327345.1 of Myotis davidii. NCBI lineage: Eukaryota > Metazoa > Chordata > Mammalia > Chiroptera > Vespertilionidae > Myotis > Myotis davidii. The sequence goes on from NW_006291021.1 coordinate 246,282, forward strand.
TTCTCTCTTCAGCTGTTTCTTTTTCAGATCAGCTGGTCTGTGTGTTTTGTTTTTTAAAAAATTTTATTGATTTCAGAGAGGAAGGGAGAGGGAGAGAAACAATGATGAGAATCATTGATTGGCTGCCTCCTGCATGCCCCCCACTGGGGATCAAACCAGCAATCTGGGCATGTGCCCTTGACTGGAATCAAACCTGGGACACTTCAGTCTGCAGGCTAACACTCTACCCACTGAGCAAAACTGGCTAGGGCTAGTTTAAAATGTTTTTATTGATTTTAGAGGAGAAACATCTATCAGAGAGAAAAATATTGATTGGTTGCCTCTTGTACACACCCCAGTGGGGGACCAAAACTGCCACCTGGATGTGTGCTCCGACTGCTATCAGACTGGCAATCCCTGGTGCCCAGGGTGATGCTCAACCAATGAACCACTCGGCCAGGGCCGCTGGTCTGTTCTGAGTGTTTTGTCCTTAATGTGTGTGTGTTTTTTAAATATATTTTTATTGATTTCAGAGAGAGAGAGAGAAACATCAATGTGAGGATCATTGATTGGCTGCCTCCTACACGCCCCACATGGGGGATCAAGCCTGCAACCCAGGCATGTGTCCTGACTGGGAATCTGACTGTGACCTCCTGGTTCATAGGTCGATGCTCAACCACTGAGCCACGCAGGCTAGACTGTCCTAAATGTTTTTCATCCCTTTCACATTTTTATTTTAAGCATCTTAGTTTTCATCAGACACATCAGCACCTGAAGCTCACAGGCTTCCTGTTCTATCTCCTGACTGGTCTTCATGATTGATTGTAATCTTGGATAGGGGAACTGGTGGCCAGCTTGGGGCTCTCTCTGTGGGACTCCTGGATGGTCTACAGGCCGGTCCTTGTAAATGGGTTTTGCCTTTGCTCCCACCAGGTGCCCCACGAGTCCCAGCCTGAGCCCATTTGGGATGGTTCTCAGCTCAGGGCTCTGTCCCTTACATGACAGTGAAAACCCAAACCCCTTTTATTGCTGATGTTGGCACCTTTCTCAGCTTCCCAGTGATGTTTCTGGGGCTTCCCTTTCTTATAAGTTGGTTATGCATTTATTTTTTCCAGCATTGGTAGATGTTCTGTAGTGGGAGGACTGTTCAATTTCAGGGACAATAATGCTGCTGGAAATGAAATTTGGCAGCAGGTGCTACTTTTGAACCCCTATCCCAAATGATCCAGATTTCTATCTTGCCCTTGGCTGGAAACTGCAGGTGGAAAACTTCCCCACCCAGTTCCACAGGACCCTGGCTGTTGAATGGAAATGCCTGAGATGTCAGGCTAATTCCTAGGAATGTCCCAGGTTGGTCCAACCTCCCTCCCCATACATCCGCCAGGCCTTTTTGGGGCAGCAGGAAAGATGCCCTTTGCCCTGGGATTTTTACCCCTCTACTCGGCCATGTGGACTGTGACCTACCAGTAAAGCCATATGCCTCAGTGGTTAGGAGCAGGGACCGTGTGTTCAGGACCTGGGTTCAAATTCTACCTGTGTTTAATTCTGGTGACTCTGGACTACTACTGAAAGTAGTCTCAATAGGTACTGCAATAAGAACAACCACACCAGCCCTAATCGGTTTGGATCAGTAGATAGAGCTTCGGCCTCCGGACTAAAGGGTCCTAGGTTCCATTCTGGTCAAAGGCATGTTCCTTGGTTACGGGCACATCCCCTACGATGTTTCTAACTCTATCCCTCTCCCGTCCTCTCTGTAAAAAAATCAATAAAATGTATTTTAAAAAAAAGAACCGCCACACCAAATTAGTGAAGCAATCCCCTGTATGTAGAGTTCTGGTCATTTCTCATCTTTTGCTGATAGAAAGCAGTGAATAGCCCTGAGTTTGTGTCTGTTCACCTGCTAAGCATAAATTCCTGAAACAGTTTTGGGGTCAAAGGGATGGGATTTGCAGTTTCAGTATCAACTGCTACCAACTTACACTCCCATCCACAGTGTGGGGATGCACCTATGTCATGCGTGCACCCCAGCCATGGGAAAGCAAGCTCTGATTTTCCAATCTTGGGTTCCGAGTCAAGTTTTAACTCAATCTCACCTGTGTGAGGTCGAGCACCTCTTCAAACATGCAAAAGCTACTTGAATTTCCTTTGCCTCAAAAGCTCTCCCAAGCTCCTCAGTGCCAAACACCATGTTAATCACTGTCCTCAGAACCTCATGTGGGAGGGACTGATTAGCCTCCTTTCAGAGGTAAGGGCCAGTCTCACTTCCCAGGGGCCACAGGGGCAGGGTATGGAAGTCACTGTGACTTGCAACTGCCTCCAAGACCCAGTGGGAGCCAACATCCCTTCGTGCTGATGCTCTGGACACCGGGACGGGCTGAGTCCCAGGGTCCTAGGTGGCCCTTCTAGAGGCAGGGGTCCCTGCAGGGTGAGCTTCCGGCCCCGTGTGTCCCAACACTTGGCTGTCCTGGAGCCTCTCCCTTTTCCTGTTTTGACACTGGCTCAGCCAGGCCCAGACACAGGGGCATGACGTCTTAATCCTCTAGGCTGGAGCCATGATGGATGAGTCCCCATTAGCTAATTCACCTGCCAAACCACCTCTTCCCTGCTCCCGCTCCCTGACCCCCAACATATCCATTCCACCTGGTGCCCAACACAGGGGCTCCTGAGCCTCAGCACCCTGCTTGAATGGGAGGGGGCCCCAGTGGGGGACCCACAGAACCTCCCCCGCCACCTCTCCTTCCAGATGGCAGGTGGGACAGTGGGGCAGGGACCCTGGTTGCTCATCCTGGGCTGGGCCCTGGCTGCCGCTTCAACTCTTAAATCAAGGTGCGGAGGGGGTGTCAGAAATCTATGGAATGTCTGGATGAGGGGGTGAGCCCTTAACTCTTAGAAGGAAAGAATGTGGGACAGGGAGTTGGCCTGCCTGGGTCTGAGGATGTGGGAGACAAGCTGGTGGGGGACATGGGGCCTTCGTGCCCATACAGCATCCGGCAGGGAAGAGGTTATTTCCCAGCCCAGATGGGGATAAATTGAGAGTGCAGGACCTCTCCATCCTCAGAACCTGTTCGTCACAATGGCCACAGGAAGAGTCCTGCTCGGCTCTCTGCTGTTCCTATCCCTGCAGCTGGGCCTCGGCGGGAACCCGAGTACGCCAGGGGCTCCAGTGGTGGAGGGAACACTCTCGCCTGAGCCAGCAACAGACATGGGGACCTGGAAGGCACAGCTGAGTAAGGACCCCCAGCACCCCGTGTGACTCCCCAACTCCTTCCCGGCCAACCCCTGACCACTGTCGACTGCCCCTTGTTCCCACCCAGGTGCCCGCCTGCGCCGAGCCCCAGCCGGCCCCTGCCAGCTGCGGAGCTTGGCCCTGCCAGTGGTGGAACTGGGCCTGGGCTATGCTTCAGAGGAGATGATCATCTTCCGCTACTGTGCTGGCAGCTGTCCCCGAGGTGCCCACACCCAGCACAGCCTGACGCTGGCCTGGCTGCGGAGCCAGGGCCGAGCACACGGAAGCCCCTGCTGCCAGCCCACCCGCTATGCTGACGTGGCCTTCCTGGATGATCACCACCGCTGGCAGTGGCTGCCCCAGCTCTCAGCGGCTGCCTGTGGCTGCAGTGGCTGAGGATGCCCAGACGGGGCCCTGCAGCCACCCCAGAGGTCTGATGACTTATTTATTGGAGACCTGGATGCCCAGAAGATGAGAAGATGGGGTGGACTGGGGATGCCAGCAAGGGACACAATAAAGGAAATTGATCCTGGGGTCTTGTGATTCTGTGTTCAGTAGGGTGCTCCTGACCTTGTCATCTTAGTTCCTGGTTGGTGGGCAGGTAGGGTCTGGGCTTCCCTTGCAGATCCCAGCCCCAGCAAACAGCCAGTGCAAGGAAGGCCACCTTGTCCATTTCCTAGCTTTATTCACAAACAGTGTCCCTGAGAAGCTGGGCAAAGGGCCTGGGGGTCAGCAGGCTGGGGGTGGCTGCCCAGGCTCCTCTGGTCCTACCCCCTCAGGGAGGGAGCGGCAGATCACGGAGATGCGTCGGCCTCGGGGAACCCGAAGTTTCCCAAAAAAGGACTCTTCATCCCGAAGGATCTCATGGGAGAAGTCATAACGGGCAGAGTCTCTGAAAGAGAAAACAGAGGCTGTGACTGGGTAGGGTGAGGGCACCCCTGTTCCAGGCTAAGCGTCTGCTGTGTAGTGGATGGTAGTTTTCTGTGAGGGCTGAATGAGAGAAGGTGCTTGAAGTGCTGGGTAGTGTCTGACCAGTGATTAGTAGGGTGGTGGCTTCTTGGCGGGGCAGTACCTAAGGATGTACAGTGAGCATGGCTCCAGCAAGAGTTCTAGCCACTCCCCAGGCTCCTGGGTGTGTACCAGTCGCATGACACTGGGAGACAGCAGGGACAGGCCAGCGATGGTGGTTCCACAGAACTGGAAGAGGGAGCGGGGTGGTGGGTCAGGCTCTGGCCGGCCTGGCCCAACCCCAGCTGGGAGCTTCAAGCTGCAGGCTTCTGCCCACCTTGACGCTGTCAACGTGTGGCTTGATGTAGCCCCGAGGTTCCAGGTCCAGCACGTGCACTGAGGACAGCAGGGTCTGGCCTGGGCCAAAGGCGGCTGCCTGAACACGCTGCAGGATGGCCCGGCTTGCCTCTGACCAGCGAGACTTTTCTGTCTCTCGGAAGCCATGGATGGCCTGCAGAGAGAGCTCAGGTCAAGCCTGGAAACTCCCAAAAAAAAAAGAATGCTGAGCCAGGGGCTGGTTTCCTGCATGACCCCTGATCTCACCCTCAACTCACAAACTTTGTCCCATCTAAGCCATGATCTTTGGCCTCAGTCTTTTGTACCCAATCTCTGGCTCCAACTCAGTTCCAAATCCAGGCTCCAATGCTGGCCTTGCCCCAATATTCAATTTTGTGTCAGTTTTTGTCCTCAAACGGTGACCCTCCCTCACCTCCCCCACACCCTTCTCTACCTAACCTTGGTCCTGTACCCCAAACACCCTTCGGTTCCAGGTCCTGCCTCCAGTTATGGCCCTGCTCTCATCTTCAAAGACTCCAACCCCAGGCCCAAGGTCCTGCCCCCAGCCGTAGCCCCGCCCCACACAGCGCCACACTCCCGTCCCCACCGTAGCCCCGCCCCCAAAGGCCCCAGTCCTA
>NW_006291021.1:251735-273249 GCF_000327345.1 Myotis davidii
GGAGCCCGGAGCGGGACCGGCCCGGTCAGGGTGACACCCCCGCCCCAGAGCCTTGGGGTGCGGCTGCGCCGAGTGCCTCCCGCGATTGGCTTTCCTCGGCGTCCCGCCCCTCGGAGAAGAGTCTGCTGGTTGCTGCTTGGCTCTCCTCCTTAAGCTATCACTCCTCCCAGGGCCCGCCTCCGCTCCCGCGCTATTGGGCGCCTCCCTCAGTAGCTTAAACTATTGGGTGTCCCGCAGGTCCGTCTCCAGTGGCCAAAGCGGGACCTGGCCTGGCGTGGTTAGGGGCCACAGAATTTGGGCCAAAGCCGTGGCTCTGGAGTTGGCCAGGACTAGAGGTGCAGCGGTTCTCAACCTGTGGGTCGCGACCCCTTTGGCGGTCGAACGACCCTTTCACAGGGGTCGCCTAAGACCATCCCGCATATCACATATTTACATTACGACTCATAACAGTAGCAACATTACAGTTATGAAGTAGCAACGAAAATTTTATGGTTGGGTCACAACATGAGGAACTGTATTTAAAGGGCCAGAAGGTTGAGAACCACTGGAAGGGTAGAGAACAATTCGACTGAGAGGAAGGGGTCAGGGGCACAGGGGTCATGGAGTGACCGCAAGTCACGATTATGGGACCAAGTTTGCAGAAAACCAGGAATCACCCGTTCCCATACAAACAGGCTGGTTTGCACCTTATACACAATGAAAACAAAAGACCCTTCACTTCCTGGTAGAATTGGCATATTACCATTTTGCAGCCCTTATTGGAATAATATATAGTGATATATAGTGGATCTAGGCAAGGATTCTCGTCAGCCCCTAAGGTCAGGAAAAGAGGGACAACTGGACTTTATGTGCCTCCTGATGGAAGCGCCCCCCCCCCCCCAAGCTAAGAGGTCACTTGCCAAAAGGGGAACCTGAATTCAGTTTGATTTCTCTAGGTTTATACACAAAATTATAGAAAATACCTAGGATAGGTGTCACCACCTTTCCTGACCCAGTCATCAAAATCCCAACTGAAAGTCTACAAGACAAAACAACCTGTTTCTCCAACAAATGAATCTCAAGGAAAAAGAAGAAAAAGAGGGAGAGATTGAGAGAGAGACTAAGGGGAAACCTGCAATTATAAGAGACTTAGAGATCTATCAACTAGTTGCAAGAAGCTCGAAAAATTGAGACTGAGGAAATTTGGACATTGGTTGGATATTTGTAAGTATTTTAATTTTTTGTAAGTATTGAAATTTGGACACTGGTTGGATATTTGTAAATATTGTAAATGTTTTTCTTTTTCTTTAAGGACATAAAGTTTTCTTTATTCTTTGAGGGAGAAGGGACGACACACTCCCAGTCAATTAAGAGAAACATTTTTGTCAGCACGGAAGTCTTTTATATTTTTTCCCACTTATGCCATCAGTTCATAGGGAATGGGTTCCAGCAGCTCCGGCTCCTTTCATTGGTTCTCACAAAGTGTGCTTCTCCGGGTGGAGCAGGCTGACGCTTCAGTTGAACCCAGGTACCTTTCTCTTTGGCTTCCTTCTTTTTCTGATCATTTTCCTTCACACGTTTCAGGAAGCTATCTTGGCTCTTAGATGCTTAATATGCTCAACACATACATTAACTCTGTTGGCAAGAATCTTGCCCTTAACTTGCTTGTTCACAATAATGCCCACTGCATGCTGGGTGACACTGTAGACCAGCAGTTCTCAACCTGTGGGTCGCGACCCCTTTGGGGCTCGAATGACCCTTTCTCAGGGGTCGCCTAAAACCATTGGAAAACATATATAATTACATATTGTTTTTGTGATTAATCACTATGCTTTAATTATGTTCAATTTGTAACAATGAAATTGGGGGTCAGCACAACATGAGAAACTGTATTAAAGGGTCGCGGCATTAGGAAGGTTGAGAACCACTGCCCTAGACTCTTCCAGTTTTGCCCTGGTAACACTTGTGGGCATTCCTTTTTTGTTTGTTTGTTTTTGGTTTGTTTTGTTTTTTTAAATATAATTTATTGATTTTAGAGAGGACGGGAGAGGGAGATAGAAACATCAATGATGAGAGAGAATCATTGATTGGCTGCCTCCTGCACGCCCCTTACTGGGGATTGAGCCCACAACTCAGGCATGTACCCTTGGCTGGAATTGAACCAGGGACCCTTCAGTCCGCAGGATGACGTTCTATCCACTGAGCCAAACCAGCTAGGGCTGGGGCATTCCTTTTTGAACAGTGCCCATTCCTTTGATGTCCACAATATCACCTTTCTTGTAGATTCGCATGTATGTAGCCAAAGGAACAACTCCATGTGTCCTAAAAGGCCTGGAGAACATATAGTGGTGCCTCTCCTTTTTCCCTTTGTGCTAGTCATTTTGGCGAATTACTGGAAGATGGTGGTTCTGGCTGAAAGGCTATTGTAATTTTTTTAGGTTTAAAAGTGGTATTTGTTTGCCTTTTGGGAGATTCCTTATCCTTGTAGATATACATACTGAAATATTTATAGATGTAATGAAAACTGGGATTTGCTTCCAAGTAGTCCAGGGAAGTGGGGGACAGGGATGGACGAATCAAAGTTGGCTGTGAGCCCGGCCAGTGTAGCCCAATGGATTGAACATCGCCCCAATCACCAAGAGGTCACTGGTTGGATTCCCAGAGGATTTCCCATGCCTGGGTTTTGGGCTTGATCCCAGAGGCAGCTGATTGATCAGTTTCTCTCTCCTTGGTGTTTCTATCTTTCTCCCTTCCTCTCACTTTCAAAAATCAATAGAAACATATTTTTTTAAAAAGGTTGGCCTTGAATTGGTGTGATGGGTGCATGAGGCCTCATTATCCTGTATTTTCTATTTTTGTATATATTTAAAATTGTCCAGAATGAAGAGTTTCGCCAAATGTAACCAATAACGATAGCCAAATTAAAAGTCCTCTGAATTTTAAAAACATAAAATTCACCCCAATTCTCCTTCCAGCTCCAGTCCCTTGTTCTCTGCTCTCCTTCACAGCAAAATTCCTTGAAAGACTTGTCTGGCTCCAGTATTTTCCAGCCCATGCTGAGACCCCACAGCACTGAAAGTGCTTACAGCCACTTAGTGCCTTTCACTGAGCCAAATCCAGCTGCCAGTTCTCAGCCTGACCACGAATTCAACAAGCTGATGTCTCCTATATTTTTATTTCCAACCCTGACCCAGACTTACCCATCCCCTGGGATGTCTGAGGCTCATCCAGTATCAGATATAACATGACCAAAAGCAGCTTCCGATTGTGGCCCTCAAACCTGCTCCTCCCACCAGCCTTCCCATCTCAGTTAGCAACTCTCCATCTTTCTAGCTGCTTTGGGTCAATTCCTTGGAGTTTCTGAAGATTACTTTCTTCCTCAAATCTCACATTCCACCTGTCAGCCCTGCCTTTAAAACCTGGCTGGAATCTGACCTCTTCTCACCACCTGGTTGGGCCTTCAGCCTTCACCTGGATGATCCCAAGTCTCCTAACCGGCCTCCACGTTTCTGAGCTTCCTGCTCTCTTCCCACATCTCCATGGGGGCCACAGTCATGCTTCTTTTTGTTCCTCTCAAAACCCTCCGCAATTTATCTCCCTCATTGCTAAGATCTACCAGGCCTTTTGAAATCTGTACTTCTTCCCTTTCTGCTCTAATCTTTAGTCTTGTGGTTCCTCCCAGGTGCCAGGCACAGTCCTGCCTCAGGGCTTTTGCACTCACTATACCCTCTGCCTGGACTGCTCTGTCCCAAGGTCCCAAGATAGCAACATGGCTCCCTCCCTCACCTCCTTCAGATCTTTGCTCAAGTGTCACCTTCTTTCAAGGCCTTTGTTGGCCACCCCATCCAAAACTGTCACACACACACACACCACACCCTGCATACTGCTTTTCCTGATCTTAAACTGTCTGCCCCCACAAGAATAAGTTCTTTGAGGACAGGGATTTCTGTGTTTCCTTCACGATTTGTTGCGCCCTCTAGAACAGTGCGTGGAATGGTGTATCTGCTCAGTCCAGGTTGTTGAAGTTCAGGAGCCGAAGATTAGAGCCTCAGGGTTAGGGCCAAAGCAGAAGGGCCCTAGGAAGCATAGACACTTGCATGGTGGTGAAGAGGGGAAGGAAGGAGCCACAGAAGGGGAGCAAAGACTACAAAGATTTAATTTAAAATCACAGTGTCTCAGCCAGGATACCCGCCACTAGGGGTACACCCAAGTCCAAAGGTCCTCAAGGGGCTCCTCCAGGCTCAGCAGCAAGGAGCCGACAGTGCAGCAGCTGTAGCTTCTGGCCCTTCAACTTTCTTCCCAAGGGTGAGGTCCACTCAGGTGCTCACTGGGGCAGGTTCTGCTGCTGTCGCTGCTGCCACAGGCTCCTTCTGCACTAGCTCAGGCTCGTCCTCTCCATCCTGAGGTGGGTGCACCAGAACCTTGTCTAAGATGCCAAACTCCTGGGCCTCCATGGGGCTCATGTAGCGGTCTCTCTCCATGGCCGACTCTGGGGGAGGGGGAAGCGGGAGGCAGGACATGTGTGGTTAAAAGCAGAGACCTGGAGCCCTCGCTGGTGTGGCTCAGTTGGTTGAGCATCGTCCCATGCACCAAAAGGTCGCCAGTTCCCCGTCAGGGCACGTGTCTTTCCCACTCTGTGCTTGTTTCCCCATTGCTAAAATACCTATTTCACCTTTTTTTACTTGTTAGTAATGGGTGATAATCTGGGAAGGGGCATGAATCCTAAGTGGATAATGTGATAAATTTCAGACTGAACATACCCACACGGCCAGCACCCAGATCAAGAGATGGGACATTGGCCTGGCCGGGTGGTTCAGCTGGTTGGAACGTCATCCCGTACACCAAGATTATGGGTTCGATTCCCAGTCAGAGCACTTACCTAGGTTGTGGTTTTGATCCCCAATCAGAGTGCATATGGGAGACAATTGATCGATGTTTCTCTCTCACATTAATATTTCTCTCTCTCTCCCCCTTCCTCTCTCTCTCAAATCAATTTAAATATGTATCTCCTCAGGTGAAGATTAAAAAAAAAAAAAGGAGCAACACTAGACCCCCTAAAACCCTGCTTAAGCCCACTTCCTGTCACCATGTCCTCCTGCCCAAGAGTAACCGCCATCTTAACAGTGGCCTAACAGTTATGTCTGTTTTTGTTCTTTAAATATGTGGAATCGCAGTGTTTACTCTTTTTCCCACTCAGCATTAGTTTCTGAGATTCATCCAGGCTGCCATGTCATTGTGGCCCATCTCTCACTGCTGTACAGTATTCTCCTCTGTGAATAAACCTCCACCAGTGCACATTCTCCTGCTGCGGGCATCCGAGCGTTTCCCTGTCTGGGGCCTGTATGAACCGGACTGCCAGCAGCATTCCTGTCTGCATCTTTGGACAGAAACACTCAGTTCTCCCCTCTATGCAGAGGGGGGAACCCCAGCATCTTTTCGCATGGTTAGCCTTCGCCAGTAGTGCCAAACAGCTGGAGTTAGGGAGCTGCAGGTCAGAGCCGCAGTGGCTCTACCATTTTCACTCCGGCCTGCAGGATAAGCGTTCCAGTTGTTCCACATTCTTGTCAGCATTTGATGTTGTCCGTATTTTATATTTGAGCTATTCTGGTGGATTGAAATGGTATCTCGTTGTGGCCTTAATTTCTTTTCCCTCATAACTTATGTCATGATTAAACAGCATCACTCAACAGGAGATGGGGAGAAATATGGAAACATCAATGATGAGGAGAGAATCATTGATTGGCTGCCTCCTGCATGCCCCCTACTGGGGATCGAGCCTGCAACCCCTGGGCATGTGCCCTGACTGGGAACTGAATGTGGGACTTCTTGGTCCATGGGATGATGCTCAACCCACTGAGCCAGCAGAGCCAGGCGTGAGCATCTTTTCTTATGCTTTTTGGCCACTTGGAATATTCTTTGTGGAAGGCCCTGCTCAAACCTTTTGACCCATTTCAATGAAATTTTTGAGGGTTTTGTAAATTTTTTTTAAGTGCTTAGAAAAGAGGTTCTCAAATGGAGGTGATTCTGTCTCTCAGGGGACACTGGGCAATATCTGGAGATAGTTTTGTTTGTCATAATTAGAGGGTGTTCCTGGCAGCCAGGGTGGCAGCCAGGGGTGCTGCTCAGTACCCTGCAGTGCACAGGACAGTCCCCACCACAGAGAATGATTGACCCCGAGTGTCAGTAGTGCCAAGGTTGAGGGGCCTGGCTCAGCGCAAGGCCTGACACTTACACCTGTGTTGGTTCAAATAAAGGACGGGGAGCAGTGGGGGTCTGCCTGGGGCAGGGCACTCACCAATCACCTGTAGGCTCTGTTTGGTGTGCTTGGCATAGATGGTGTAGAGCTGCTTCTTGAGTTTTATGATCTCCTCTGCCTGAATGGCGATGTCTGTGGCTTGGCCCTGGGGGACGTCCCAAGAAGAAGGTTGGAACCAGTGTCAGCACGCTCATGGGAAGGCTGGAGATGGGGACCCGGGAGCCCCCTTTGGACTTTGGGCTGCCAGTGGTCAGGCAGGTGGTTCAGGGCTTTAAGTCCCTCTACACCCTGCTTCATCCTCGCCACCATCAGGAAGGCTTCCTGGATTAAATATATTATCTTATTTTCTGTATCTGGAGCTCATCGACCTAGAGCTGTGGTCGGCAAACTCATTAGTCAACAGAGCCAAGTATCAACAGAACGACAATTGAAATTTCTTTTGAGAGCCAAATTTTTTAACTTAAACTATATAGGTAGGTACATTGTTATTAACTTAATTAGGGTACTCCTAAGGCTTAGGAAGAGCCACACTCAAGGGGCCAAAGAGCCGCATGTGGCTCGCGAGCTGCAGTTTGCTGACCACTGACCTAGAGGAATGGTCCCTCTGCCAGGGCTGGCTAATTCCTAGAGATAGCAAGCAGCTCACCTAAAAGCACACGAAAGGTGCTTCAGACGATTCAGAGGCCATACTCCCCCCACCTCCTGGATTCTGAGCCACTGTTTCTGTCCCGATCACCCCAAGGCCAGTTGCCATACAACCAGGGAGAGCTGTTATACCTCGGAGCTTGTTACAGTTACTCCGACTAGCCAAACTTAAGGCTGTTTATCTTGCCTTGCCCCCAGTTTTCCCCACAGACACGACAATAAAGGCTCTTGTCACGTTTTCTTCCTGCTCCCTTTGCCTCCTGACCAACCCTGGCACGTGCCCTGTGTCCCCGCCATAGCCTGGCATGCCCCTTCCTTTTGGAGACTGTGAGACAGACTCTTTCCAACAGCAGTTGGCTTCTGTTGACCTCACTGCAGCTGAATAATAATAAACCCTACATTTTCAAACACTGACATCCCCACAGGAGTTTCACCCAGTCAGTCCTCCTGTCTAGACCCCTGTCCCCCATCTCTGAAGCAGCTTGCAGGGCCTGGCACTCACCCGGGCGCCCCCAGAGGGCTGGTGGATCATGATGCGTGAATTGGGGAGCGAGTGGCGCATTCCTGGGGTGCCCGCGGTGAGAAGCAGGGAGCCCATGCTGGCGGCCTGGCCAACACACCACGTGCAGATGGGGTTCAGGATGTACTGCATCGTGTCGTAGATGGCCAGGCCTGAGGTCACCAGGCCACCTATGGGTGTGAGCGCAAGTTAGGGGCTGTGCCAGCTCCTCCCACCATCCTTTCCCTATATTAGGCCCTGGTCTTAGGGAGAGTTGGTGTAAATGCAGTCATTTAAAAAAAATCCTCTCCTAAAGGTTGATATTTTAGAGAGAGAGGAAGGAAGAGAGCAAGAGAGAGGGGGAGAGAGAAACACTGATGTGAGAAAAATATGGATTGGCTGCCTCTCATATATGCCACAACCAGAGATTGAACCTACAACCTAGGTATATGCCCTGACCAGGAATCGAACACGCAGCCTTCTAGTGCATGGGGCAATGCTCCAACCGAGCCACTGGGCTAGGGCTAGATGCAGCCCTTTAAAGCAGGGTCTGCAAATACCTCAGGGGGGAGGGAGGTGACAGGAACAGGTGACACAGGCCAGGTGGGAACAGAATGAGAGTGACCTGTTGCCACATGTGCATGTGGGCCCAGAGTGACCAGATCTGCCAAATTTTCAAGAGATAACTAGACATTCGGAGATGTGGCTGAGGGTGAAGCTCTGGAGGCAGCCTGCCTGGGTATAACCCCTGGCTGGGCAATCTATCATCCTTGTGGCCTGGGCAAGTTACCTAGCCTCTCGGGGCCACAGTGTCTCCTCAGTAACTAAATAGTACCTTTCAGGCGAGGTTGCCATAAGGATCAAATACGTTAAATGCACATAAAGTGCTTAAAAAGTGCTTGGCATAGTAAACGCTCAATCAAGATTGGTTATTCCTTTTTTGAGGGGAGAGGGTGGTGGCGGCGGTGGTGGAATCTACCAGTTTTAAAATGTTGACAACTAAGTCAGGTTGGTAAAATGTTATGTGTGTGAAAAGGGCAAATACCATATGATTCCACATATATGAGGAATCTAAAGAACAAAATAAACAAACAAGCAAAACAGAAAAAAAAACACCTCATAGATACAGAGAACAGACTCATGGTTGCCAGAGAGGGGGGAATTGGCAGTCACAAAATAGTCATAGGGATTAAAGTTCATCATAAGGAATATAATCAATAAAATTGTAATAGGCATGCATGGTGCCAGATGGGTGCTGGAATTATCAGAGGGGTCGTTTTATAAATTACATAATTGTTTGACCACTATGCTGTACACCTGAAATAAATATAAAATAACATTGAATACCAACTCAACTATAAAAAAAAAGTTATGTCTGTGATCAAAGAGGAAAATTCAGCTGAAGGTTTGTGAACCTAGACTTAAAAGCAAGGAGCAGTGTTTGGAGGGTTCAAGACACTTTTGGGATTCTGAAGTTAATTCTGAATCCCTACTTTCTCCAGAGTGAGAACATCCCTGATGGGGTTGGGAAAAGGGGGGTGTGGGGGGTGTCAGAGTCTCCTGAGTCACCTAGGGCATCCAAGCAGTGCCCCCTCGAACTTAGGGGTTCCTCCCCCGTCTCCGCGCTCACCAGGGCTGTTGATGTACATGTGGATGGGCTTCTTGTTGCTCTCAGACTGCAGGAACAGCAGTTGCGCGATAACCAGGCTGGCCACATTGTCATCAATCTGCAAGTGGGGAAGACAGGTGTCCCCAGGTGGGGGTGGGGTGGGGAGAGGGCTAAGGGAGGCAAGTTTTGGCGGCTGGGGATGAGTCCGGGAATCAGGATGACTGTCAGGGCCCAAGTGAGATGGGTCGGAAAGAATTCAGGATTCAGGAGGGTATGTATCTGGTGGTTGGGACCCAGGGGGTTTGGGGCACAGGAAGGGCAGAGTCAGTGGGCTCAGAGCACAGGAAGGGAAGGGGTCAGAAGGGTTGGGGGACCGGAGTCCAGGAACGGGGACGGGATCATAGCTGAGGGAGGGAGTTCAGAAATCAGGGAGGAGAGGGTTTGAAGAAGGGGTCAGGAGGGAATGGTGGGGAGTACGTGGGGGCGGGGTAGCCAGAAGGCTTATGTACGAGGAAGAGGGTGGCAGGTTGTGACTAGAGCGGAGCCCAGGGAGGAAATTCAAGTGGGAGAGGTCAGGGAGCCAAGGGGATTCAAGGATAAGGGGCGCCTAGGATCCGAGCAGGAGCAAGGGAGGATCAGCGTGCTGGGTGCTCACCGGACCCATGACACACACGATGCGCTCCCTCAGCAGCCGCGAGTAGATGTCATAGGCACGCTCGCCGCGACCCTGGAGGAGAAAGACGGAGGCGAGGGTCAGGGCGGCCGTGGCCCCAGCCCAAGTCCCCAGGCCTGTTCTCCGCCGGCCGCTATACCGTCTGCTCCACCACGATGGGAATGAGCGGGATAGCCCGGGCCGCCGTCGTGTGCAAGTTCCGCTGCAGGGCCAGACCCGTCTCGGGCATCCGCTGTGTGGGGAAGAGGGCGGCGAGGCGAGGCCACAACGCGGGGTACCTTCCTGCCGCCACCCGGGTCCCCCCCACCAGCATTCCGCTCCACATCCCGCCGCTCGTGCCTCCCGGCTTCCGTCCGATGGCGGAACTACAACTCCCAGGGTGCTTTGCGCACACAGCGCTAGCTCTCTGGGCCGCCCACTCCCCGGAAGTTGGGTGGGCACGTTCAGAGGCGGGGCGGAGCCCTGGGAGGAAGTGGACTCCAGGCCAAGCTGGAGAAGTTTCAGAACCTCCAGTTCGAGTCTGTTTCCCAACGAATTCGTCATAATATCCTGCTGTTCATTACTTATTTAAAAAAGCAACAACATTCGGCTCTCCCCTAGTGGCTCAGTTACGGGTTCCATTCCCAGTCAGGACACATACCAGGTAGGGGTGCTTTGGGGAGGCAACCATGGGTGTTTCTCACATTGATGTATCTCTCTCACATCCGCGTCCCCCCCCCGCCCCCCACTTCCTTCTCTCTCATATCAATAATAAAAATAAAAATAAGCTCTAGCTGGTTTGGCTCAGTGGATAGACAATCGAACCTGGGACTCTTGAGTCCGCAGGCCGACGCTCTATCCACTGAGCCAAACCGGTTAGGGGTACAAATATATTTTTAAAAAATAAATAAAAATCAGCCCTGGCTGGTTAGAGCATCAGCTGTACACCAAAGGGTCCTGGGTTCAATTCTTGGTCATGGGCACATACCTGAGTTGCAGGTTCCTACCCTGCCCCAGTTGGGACCAGGTGTGGAAGGCAACCAATCGATGTCTCTCTCATGGATGTTTCTCTCTCCCCTCTCCCTACCTCCCTTCCACTGTATATAAAAAAAAGCACAAAGCAATGAGAAAATATCTTCATGAGAATTTAAAAAATAATAATTGGACTGCCAAACATGAGCAGATGGATTTCTATCACGTGGGTGGAGTAGGGGTGGAGCGGGCAGGAATATCAGCATTGTCCTCACTGTGCCCTGGCCTCAGTGACCTTTCAGCTTGATGGGGCCGACTCCTTTGGAGACCTTGGCATTCATTTATGGTCAAGTGTGGCATCAAGGGAGGAGCCACAGGTTGTGGGACTTACTGTGTGATCTTAGATGCATTGCTTAACCCCTCCATGCGTGAAGTTTCTCATCTGGAAGATGGTGATGATCATTATCACACAGATTTAAGGCTACCTGCTGTTGAACCTGCATACTGAAATGACGAGTTCAAATCTTGGCTCCACCACTTACTGGTTGGTTGTACTTGTGCTTCAGTTTCCCGTTTGTAAAATGGGGATTGTGAGCACCTGGTCCTAGGATGGTTGTGCTTCAGGCCCTCAGATCCAAAAAGTTCTCTCAAATGAGGGTCTATTTGAAGTGGATTTTGACTCAGGTGGGAGTTCTAGGTGGGCAATATTGCTGGACTCTAAAACTCAATGCTAGCTGCCCTAGATAAGGATGGTTTTGTACCCTCCGTGCCCTCAGAGGATCCCAATCTGATGGGGAGATAGAGCAGGGAAGAAAGTCACTCTATGGACTTGGGGGCAAAACAGAGGGAAGGACATGGAAGTGGAAGAGTTTGAACTGTCAAACCCTGGCAGAAGGCCCAGACCTAGGTCTCACTGGTCAAGGGTGGGGCATGAGGGGAGCTGGCATTTAGGCACTAGGTGTGGAGGACTGAAGAGGTAGGTGGGCAGTGCAGGCTGTCCCAGTTTCTGCTATGAGTCAGGTGTGTGGCTCTGCCTAGCTGGTTCCCTTAGGGCAGTGGTTCTCAACCTTGGCTGCACATTAGAATCACCTGGGAATCTTTAAAATCCTGATTTCTGGGACTCATCCTCTGGAAATTCTGTTTCTTTGTTTTCGGGTGAGGCCACAACATTAGAAACAAAGAAACAGAATTTCCGGAGGATGAGGCCCAGAAATCAAGATTTTAAAAAGATTCCCAGGTGATTCTAATGTGCAGCCAAGGTTGAGAACCACTGTCTTAGGGCCTGAGCTCCCACTCTGTGCTAGGGAGAAGGGCCATCAGCTATCACTACCCCGGCATCCTTCCCCTCAATACTTCATCACAACCCCTGCTCTCTCTGCCTCCCAGATATCTGTTCAGTCTATTCAAAGTTCAACTACTTTTCACCTCTTTTGTCAACACACCCAGCTCATAGGTGTTCCACCTTCACCATTGTAGGGTGCCCCGCTAATACTTCTTCATTCAGCAGGCTAAGTGACCCTCATACGAGCTAATTGAACCATGTCCCTTCCTTGCCTAAAACCCTCCCCTTGGTTCCCTATCACTCTGCTGTCTTCTAACCTCATCTCCTTCCACCTTCCTTCCCTGTTCTGCTCCAGCGGTGACATTTGTTCCTCAAAAATGCCAAGCTCCGAACAGTCACCTAGCCTTTTCTTGTGTCTTCTTCCTGAATCTAGCTCCTGAGTTTCCACAAAAAGCCTTCCCTGACCCCCTTGCTAGCCCAAGCACTCTCTGGAATGTTTGCCTTGTTTCATTGGCTGTCCAAAACAATCCCATCAATTTATTTGTTTTCTTCTTTATTGTCTGTAGAAGTGAACTCCGTGAGGCCAGAAGCTCAGTGGTATGACTCAGCCCTGTGGCCCGTGGGAGGCTGTTATTAAACCTTTTTGATTAGGACTCACAAGGAGAAACACATCTCATATAGTGTCAGAGGACACAAAAGTTTTTTTTATATATATTTTACCGATTTTTTACAGAGAGGAAGGGAGAGAGATAGAGAGTTAGAAACATCGATGAGAGAGAAACATCAATCAGCTGCCTCCTGCACATCTCCCACTGGGGATGTGCCCGCAACCCAGGTACATGCCCTTGACCGGAATCAAACCTGGGACCCTTGAGTCCGCAGGCCGACGCTCTATCCACTGAGCCAAACCGGTTTCGGCAACACAAAAGTTTTATGAAATCATACTTGTCCTTACTTTGAGCAATGTCTTTTTTTTTTTTTGAGCAATGTCTTCTGATGCTTCTATTTTATCCTACTTTATTCCATGTCATTTATATTAGGGTTTCTCAACCTTGGCACTAATAACATTCTGGGTTGGATAATTCCTTGTTGGGTGGGAGGAGGCTGTCCCGTGTATATTATAGGCTGTTGAGCGTCCTCCCTGTCTGCCACCAACTAGATGCCAGTAGCATTCCTTCCCCCATCATAACAACCAAAAGTGCCTCAGACTTCGCTAAGTGTACCCACAGAGGGCAGGATTGCTCCAAGTTGAAAGTCACTGACTTAGAAAGTGGGTAGTGACTTGAAGTGGAAACAAAAAGGCAGGTGCCCAAGGTCCAGAGCAGTAAAGCCAGGCCTCAGTGCCCTCCTCTTCACCCCTCTTGCCTCTTTGTCCTGGTCTGACAGGCCTTCCTGTCTACCCACATTAGCCTCAACCTGTTTGTTGTCCCCGTCACCACCCCGCAAAAGCACCTCTTCTAGCCGCTAGGGATGTGGTGTCAGGCAAGACAGGCAGGGTCCCAGCCCTTACAAAGAGACCCTAAAAACCAGTGTGAGCTTCAGATAGTGCTGGGGACATCACAGCAGCGTCATGGAAGTCAATGACGGGGAAGGTTGTTTAACTTACCATAGTTCAGAAAGCCCACCTTGATAAAGGACATTTGAGCAAGAACTGAATGGAGTAAGGGACCAAACCACATACAGATCAGGGGAGGGTGCACCGGGCAGAGGGAGGAGTAAAGTACGGAGCTCCAGAAGCAGGAATAGGCTCGCTGTCCTTGAGGACAGGAGTGCAGTGGCTGGAGTATAGGGCGGGAGGAGGTGGCAGAGGTGAGAGGGAGGTGGCATGAGGAGGCGCGGTAGTGTAAGGGCTGTGTGCGGTGAGCCGTGGGAAAGGGCTTGGGTGTTACTGTAGGCACCTGAGAGCCACTGGAGGATTCAGCGGAGGCAGTAAAAGAGTTTACATTGTGTGAAAGGTCACTAGAGCTGCCACCTAGATAATGAATCGTGGAAGTTAGCAAGAATGGAAAACAAGAAATACATCTCATATAGTGTCAGAGGACACAAAAACACAAAAGTTATCTTTTAAAGGGACCCCTCTGCCTTGGAGAGGCCTGATCAGTCCCTGATCTTTACCCACACCCCCTTGGTAATCTCATCTGGTCCGCTGGCTTTAAATACCTGTGTGCCACCGCCACAGTGGCTTGTGGTTGAGCGTTGACCTATGAATTAGGAGGTCACAGTTCGATTCTCGGTCAGGGCACATGCCCTGGTTGGGGACTTGATTCCTGATCCTGCAGGAGGCAGCCCATTAGTGATTCTTTCTCATCATTGGTGTTTCTATCTCTTTCTCCCTCTCCCTTCCTCTCTGAAATCAATTAAAATACATACATACATACATACATACATACATACCTGTGTGCTGCATGGCTCCCAGATTTCTCTCTCCTTACCCAGATATCTCTCTAAACTCCAGACCTCCCTCCCTCACATCTACCCATAGGTGTCTAATTAGGCAACTCAAAATGAACATGTTTGGAATGAATTACTGCTCTTATCCCCCAGCCTGTGCATCCCTCCTTCATCCTCTCACCTGCTCATCCTAAAAAAGATGGAATCATGCTTGATTCCCTCTTTTCACAGCACCCAAAATCCAATCTGTTGGCTAATCCAGTTGGCTCAACTTTCAAAATTTAGCCAGCACTCAGCTCCTCCTCACAAGTCTCTGCTGCCTCCCTGACTTGCGCCACCTTCATCTCTTGCCCAGATAATTGCAGTCACCTCCCATTTGTCCCAGCTTCCACTCCTGTTCTCCCACAAGCTATTCTCCTTGCAGCGGCCAGAGCAATCCTTTTAAAACTTAACTGAGTTCACGTCATTATTTTTAGAACTAGAGGCCTGGTGCATGAAATTCGTGCACTGGAGAAGGGGGGGAGTGGTCCCTTAGCCTGGCCTGTGCCCTCTCGCAGTCCAGGACCCCTCCCTCCTTACCGCCCACTTGCTTGCTGCTTCCTACCGCTCCGCTTGCTGCCCCCCCTCGCTCACTCCACTGAGGCCACACTGGTCTTGCTGTTCCTCTAACTCAGTGGTTCCCAACGTGGGCCACATGCCCCAAGGGGTGCAATTTAATTTTTAAGGGGGGCAATTCGAGAATGAGTTATTAACAGTGCATTTCTTATGGTTCTAGGGGCCTCATATACAGTATATAAATATATATTGTGACATATTTATGCATTTCAGTTCCCTATGTTTTGGGAAACTTTGCTATTTTTCATATCACTTCATATTATTACTATTATATTTTTTAACAATTTTTTAGTGATTTCTTCCTCAGTATTTCAGCCGTCCTTTCGTTCTTTTATATTTCTCTTTCATGGATGCCATACTCTTTGGAAGCTTGTTTAGACCAAGTTAATGGCCTTTTAGGCTTCCTCCACATGAATAGGAGTTCACTTTTTGAATAATAAGAATTGTATGTCGCCCTAACCAGTTTGGCTCAGTGGATAGAGCATCGGCCTGCAGAATCAAGGGTCCCAGGTTCGATTCCGGTCAAGGGCAGGTACCTGGGTTGCAGGCACATCCCCAGTAGGGGGTGTGCAGGAGGCAGCTGATTGATGTTTCTCTCTCACCGATGTTTCTAACTATCCCTCTCCCTTCCTCTCTGTAAAAAATCAATAAAATATATTTTAAAAAAAAGAATTGTATGTCATGGGAAGGAGGGGGGCGCTCAGGATTTTAGAGATGCTTAGGTGAGGTATGGCCAAAAAAGGTTGGGAGCCACTGCTGTAACTCATCAGTCACACACCCGTCTCAGGCCCTTTGCATCAGCTCCTCCCTGTGGCTGGAATGCTCTTCCCTCAGATATCCCCATGGCTCCCTTCTCACCTCCATTGAGTCCATACTCATTATCAATCTTCTGACACCCCTATTTAAAACCACAACCCCACCCTCCTCTCTCAGCACTGTATCTCTTTTCCTGCTTTATTTTTTCTTTATGTAACTTATTAGCCTGGTATACCTACCTACTCAAAGTCTGCTTCACAGCCCAGCAGCATCAGCATCACCTGGGACCTTGTTAATAACGCAGACTCTTAGGCTCCGCCCACAGCTACTCAGTCAGAGTCTGCATTTTCACAAAATCCCCAGGTGGTCCATATGTACACTGAAGTTTGAGGAGCACTCTTGTGATCCACTCACTGTTTATTTTGTCCACTGTCTCCTCTACTAAAGTGCAGGCTCACCAGGACAAAGGCTTTTCTCTACTCTTTCACCACTATACTTCATCACCTAGAACAGTGTTCGGCACATTGAAGGCACTCCGTAAACACGTATTGAATCAGTGAGGGAATGGCTAATGGGTGGAGAATGGGCTGTGCGAGGCAATGGTGGAGGCAGAGTGAGAAAATGAATCTTGTTGACACTTCACTCCCCAGTTTGGGTGGGAGTCTGAAAAACCCACCTTGGAAAAAGTAGGCAGAGGTTCCAGAGACTGAGCATCAGGGGAAATTTGGCTAGGAGGTCACAGCCAGCTCTGGACAGCACTGCTACCATGGTGGACACTGCTACAGGCAATAAAGTCCCCATCCCCCAAAGAAATGAAATGATTGAATGCTGGAAAGCCAACACCAATAACAACAACACATGACAAATACCTCTACAAAGGGGGACCAGTGACAGGGCAGGTGTAGCCATTCAGAAGAGAAATGTGGAGTCAGTGTGAGGGAGGATCTAGAGCAGTGGTTCTCAACCTTCTGGCCCTTTAAATACAGTTCCTCATGTTGTGACCCAACCATAAAATTATTTTCGTTGCTACTTCATAACTGTAATGTTGCTACTATTATGAATCGTAATGTGAATATCTGATATGCAGGATGGTCTTGGGCGACCCCTGTGAAAGGGTCGTTCGACTGCCAAAGGGGTCGCGACCCACAGGTTGAGAACCGCTGCTCTAGAGATTTGTGAATGTTCAGAAAGTGGAACAGAGAGAGCTTGAGAGTGCAGGACAAATTCTTTTCTAAAAGTCATACTTCTCCTTTGTAGCAGTTATTGTTATGTAACAAATAACCCCATAATTTATTAGCTTACAACAAGAACATTAAGTATTATCGTAACAATACACATGATCTCACATAGCTCCTGTGGGTTAGGTGTTCTGACTTGAGGTCTTTCATAAAGTTGGGGTCAAAATGTCAGCCAGGGCAGTGGTGCTGTCTACAGGCTTAACGAGAGATGAAGGATCCACTTCCAAGATGACTCACTCACATGGCTAGCAATTTGAAGGCGGGACAAGTTGGATGGCTCGCTATTGTCAGGAGGCTTCAGTTCGACCCCAAGTGGACCTCTTGACTAATTGAGTGTCCTCACAACATGGCGTCTGGCTTCCCTAGAGCAAATGATTCAAGATAGCAAAGTGGAAGCTATAATGTCTTCTATGACCCAGCTTTGGAAGTCAGACATTGTCATTTTCACAGCATCCTAGTGGTTCCACAGGCTAACCATAATTCACTGTGGGGCAGGGGACTACAAAAGAGGGTGGACATCCAGGCCCTCTTGGAGGGTGGTCGCCACACCCTTCCATTCAGGGACTACATTCCCCAGCATCCCTTGCATCTAGGGAGCCATGTGCTTATTTTCACCAATGAACCTAGCAAGGAAATAAAAATATGTGATGCTTCCAATTTAAGGCGTTTAGGAGGCAAGTGTGACTTCTCCACTCTCTTTCTCCTTACACCAGCTCTGGCAGCTGAATGCAGTGACCTGATAGAGATGATGGAACCACAGAAGGAGCCCGGGAAGGGAGCCGCCTACCATATAGGAACATTCATTTTGGATTTTAGATGATGAGCAACAAACTTCAATCATGTTTGAGTCATCAGATATTTTAAGGTTTGTTCATTATGGCACCTACTATTATCTAATTAATTCAGGAATGGTTTGAATATGAGAGTGAGCGAGAGGGGAGGTTCAAAGGTTTCTGGCTGGAGGCATTGGGTAACTGGGGGTGTTTTTTATGGATATGGGGATGTAGGTTTTGGGGGAAGGTGATGAGTTAGTTTAGGGCAGAGTTTCTCCACCTTGGCACTCTTAACATTTGGGATTGAATAGTTCTTTGTGGTGGGGGCCGTCCTGTGCAGTGTAGGACATTGAGCAGCATCCCTGGCCTCTACCCGCTAGATGCCAGTAGCATTCCTTTTTTATTTATTTTTATTTTTTTAATGCAAATCATTTACTCTTTTTTAAAAATATTTTTATTGATTTCAGAGAGGAAGGGAGAGGGATAGAAAGAAAGAAACATCAATGATGAGAGAGAACCATTGATCGGCTGCCTCCTGCTTGCCCCCTACTGGGGATCGAGCCTGAAACCCAGGCACGTGCCCTTGACTGGAATCGAACCCAGGACCCTTAAGTCCACAGGCTGACGCTCTATCCACTGAGCCAAATCAGTCAGGGCTGCCAGTAGCATTCCTTGATTGTGTCAACCAGGAATGTCTCTAGATATTGCCAAGCATCCCCAGTTGAGAACTACTGAGTTAGAAGCAGGAGAGGAGTCAGGAGGGGCAGGTGTTAGTCACAGGTTGAAGGAAGAGAATGAATCAAGCAGGGGCACAAGCTGCTGAGATCAGCCATCAGTTTCAGAAGCATCCACTGTTGAGGAGCCATTTTAGTGGGGAGGGGGAGCAGCATATAAGGGGGGCGGGGTGTAAGCAGTAAAATTGACACTGTGCATTCATTTTAATTGATGTATAAGGAGTCCCATGGTGTAATTTTAAAAAATAATGGAATATAACATACAGTCAGTAAAGTATATACACCTCAACTGTATAGCTCAATGAACTTTTTATGTAACCAAGATCTAGAAAGTTCCTTCATGCCCCTTCTCAGTCAATACACCATTTTGGTTCCCTTCATGTAATTTCTAGGGGGAAAAGCAAGCAGGTGATAAGACAATGTTGTCACCACAGTCTCATTATTGCAAATATATACATATACATATACATACATATAAATATACATACATATACATACATATACATACATACACATACACATACACATATACATATACACACACATATATATATATATATATATATTATGAACATGATCTACAAAGCAAGGATAAAAAGTGAATCAATAAGATAATTTCAGAAGTATTTTAGTGTAGACACTAACAAGTGAGTACAAGTATAGTTAAAAACTCATTTGTTGCACTGGCCGGTGGTTAGAGCATTGGCCCATGAACCAAAGGGTCTATATATATGTGTATATATATATGTTGGGAGCGTACGCTCCTAGATACTAAGAGTCTAGGACATGAGAAATTTTTATTTTGGGGGGCTGTGTGTGTGTCGCATCATAAGCACATTTTGCTTTTTTAAAATTTGAAGTGAAATTCACATAACAAAATTAACCATTTTGAAGTGTACAATTCAGTGGCATTTAGTACATTCCCAGTGTTGTATGAACACACCTCTATCCAGTTCTGAAACATTTTCATCCCCCCAAAAGGAAACTGTCCATTTAGCAGTCACTCCCCATCCCCATCCCCAGCCCCTGGAAACCAAAATCCATTTCCTGTCTCTATGGATTCACCTTTTCTGGATATTTCATATAAGTGTAATCATGTAATATGTGGCCTTTTGTGGCTGGCTTCCCTCACTGAGCATCGTGTGTTCAAGGTCCATCCACGCTGTAATGAGTGTTAGTGCTTCACTCCTTTCTGTGGCTGAGTAATATTCCAGTGTTTGGATATATCACATTTCATTTGTTTGTTTGTTTGGTTGATTAGTCCTCACCTGAAGATATTTTTCCATTGATTTTTTAGGGAGAGTGGAAGAGAGAGGGAAAGACTGGGAGAAACATCGATGTGAAAGAAACACGTGGGTTGGTTGCCTCCTGCACGTACCCCAACCAGGGCCCTGGCCAGGGAGGAGCCTGCAGCCAAGGTTCATGTCCTTGACCGGAATCGAACCTGGGACCCTTTGGTCTGCAGGCCAGCGCTCTATCCACTGAGCCAAACTGGCTAGGGCTATCCATTTTATTTATCCATTCATTTGTTGATGGACATTGAACATATCTCATGTTTATCGTAGGAATAAAGATGATTTAAATCTTTAAATTGGAAAGTACTAAATTAGTATTTAGTGATAATTATGAATAGTTAAGGAGTGGTAAAGCAGGGGAGGGAGAGTCCTGGGTTCAATCTCAACTCCACCTCTTAGTCCCTGGCACCTTGGGTGAAGATCCAAACCTCTCATAGCTGCCGTTTCCTCACCTGCCAAATGAATGTGGAGAATTCTCTTCTGGGCAAGTGATTGGATGCTTCATAAAAGCCTCTCTCTGTCACTTCACCCCCTACACACACACACACACACACACACACGCACGCATGTGTGCACATGCTCAAAAAATGCAGTCTATCTGGTAGACCAAACCTCTTACCATTCAGTGTTCAGGGAAGGAACACAATAAAAAGTGTTGGGAAACCATGAGGTTTTCTAAACTTTAATCATTCATGTATATATACCAGCTACACAATCATCTATGGAACCATCGCCTAAGCCCATTGGACCCCTAACCCATTTTTGCCAATTTCACAAGGAGCCCAGGACTTCATCACCAAAAACCCACAACTTGTATACCTCTATATTTCCCCCTTCTTCCTTCTCTGTCCAACTTGGGGTTTTTTCGTTTGTTTGTTGTGTGTGTGTGTGTGTGTGTGTGTGTGTGTGTGTGTGTGTTTAATCCTCACCAGAGGCTATTTTTTCCATTGATTTTCAGAGTGGAAGGGAGGGGGAGAGACACACAGAGAGAAACATCTATTAGCTGCCTCCTACACGTGCCTAGGGATGGACCCTGCAACAGAGGTACATGCCCTTCACGAGAATCGAACCCAGGGCCCTTCTTCAGTCCTCGGCAGATGCTCTTACCACTGAGCCAAACCAACAGAGCCCAACTTGTTTTATTTTATTTTTTTAAAATATATTTTATTGATTTTTTACAGAGAGGAAGGGAGAGAGATAGAGAGTTAGAAACATCGATGAGAGAGAAACATTGATCAGCTGCCTCCTGCACATCTCCCACTGGGGATGTGCCCGCAACCCAGGTACATGCCCTTGACCGGAATCGAACCTGGGACCCTTCAGTCCACAGGCCGACGCTCTATCCACTGAGCCAAACCGGTTTCAGCAGCCCAACTTGTTTTAAAGTCAGTTACATTGAAGTCTAGCCTGCATATAATAAAATGTAACCATTGTAAGTGTGCAGTTTGACAAATCCATGTAACCACTTCCCCAGTCAAGATAGAGAACATTTATGTCACTCCAAAAGATCTCTTGGGTCCTTTTATAGTCAGTCCCCATCCCATCTTCATCCCCAAGCAACCATTTATCTGATTTCTATCACCTTAGATTAGAGTTCCCTTTACTAGAATTTTGTATAAATGGAATCATGCAGTATGTGACTAGCTTTCCTTCTCTTTCTTTCTTTCTTTCTTTCTTTCTTTCTTTCTTTCTTTCTTTCTTTCTTTTTCTTTCATCTTTTTTCTTTCTTTCTTCTCTCTCTCTCTCTCTCTCTCTCTCTCTCTCTCTCTCTAGAGGAAGGGAGGGGGAGAGAGAGATAGAAATATCAATGGAGAGAGA
>NW_006291021.1:273324-293470 GCF_000327345.1 Myotis davidii
CCTGGGTTGCAGGCTCTATCCCCAGTGGTGGCTGTGCAGGAGTCAGCTGATCAGTGATTCTCTCTCATCATTGATGTTTCTATCTCTCTCTCCTTCTCCCTTCCTCTCTCAATAAAGAAATATATTTAAAAAAATAATGAGAGAGAATCATTGGTCGGCTGCCTCCTGCATGCTCCCCCAACCCCCTGCTGGGGATTGTGCCCAGCAATCTGGACAAGTGCCCTGACTGGGAATAGAACCGTGACCTCCTGGTTCATAGGATGTCGCTCAACCACTGAGCGTCGCTGGCGGGCTGTGACTAGCTTCTTTCATTCAGCATAATGTTTTTGAGATTCACCAGTGTTGTGTGTATATTCTTCGATTTGTTCCTCCTCATTGCTGAATAATATTCCAGCGTATGGATGTACCAGGTTTATCCATTCACCAGTTGATGGGCATTTGGGTTGTTTGCAGTCTGGGGTTGTTATAAATAAAGCAGTGCATGAGAGTGTACATTGTTGCTTCTCTTGGGTAAATAGCAGATGCTGATTGGCTGGAGAGTGTAGAAGATGCATCTTTAACTCTGGAAGAAACTGCCAGCAGTGTCTGAGAGGTCCAGTCGCTCCACCTCCTCAGCATCACTTTGTACAGACAGGTTATTGTTTTAAAATCTTCGTTCTTCCAGTGGGTGTGTAGTGGTGTCTCATTGCGGTTTACTGTTTATTTTCCCAATGACTAATGATTTTAAGCATCTTCCATGTGCCTTTGGCCATTTCTGTATCTTCTTTTGCAAAGTGTCTCTTCTAAACCCTTTGCCACTTTGTTTGTCTTCTTCTTACATCCTGGCAATAAGTCATTTGTCAGGTCTGTGTTTTGCGGGTATCTTCTTCCAGTAAACGGTGTGCCTTTCTACCTTTAATGAGCCACCTCAGATTTTGAAATACTTTAGCTGTGCCCTCAGGAAGTCACAGTCCTTCCCAAGCAAAATTTCCTGCATTCTCAATTTCTTCTCAGAACTTTCTCTTTACCTTCTCTCCCCAGCAGAAGCCTGGCTCTCTCCTGAGGACTGTAAGCTCTTACGTTGCGTTGCGGCTATTTTTCCTCCTGACTCCTCACACTCTTTTGCCTCCTGGGGTGAGGCAGGTGTCCTTGCTCTAAAACTACAGCTTTGATCTAGGTCAGTCGTTCTCAACCTTTTGGCCCTTTAACACTAGATTGCCCAAGGAAGTCATTTTGACTGCTTTTTAATTTCAATTAGAAAAAAAATGATGTATATAATGACACAATTTCTTAGAATTTTGTGACTTTTTGTACAACATATAAATGCGTTTATTGATAATTGTAGTTACCTCCCCCTCCTTCATTTCCGGTATATATATATATATATATCTGTGTTATACCTATATTTAGGCTTATTTTTGGTCTGTGAAGCTCTTTACTTCACCTTTGATTTTGAATGATAGCCTTGCTAGATAGAGTAGTCTTGGGTTTAGTCCCTTGGTTTTCATTACTTTGTATACTTCATACCACTCTCTTCTGGCCTGAAATGTTTCTATTGAGAAATCAACTGATGGTCTAATGTAGTGGTTCTCAACCTTCTGGCCCGTTAAATACAGTTCCTCATGTTGTGACCCAATCATAAAATTATTTTCGTTGCTACTTCATAACTGTAATGTTGCTACTGTTATGAATTGTAATGTAAATATGTGATATGCAGGATGGTCTTAGGCGACCCCTGTGAAAGGGTCGTTCAACCGCCAAAGGGGTCGCGACCCAGAGGTTGAGAACCGCTGATCTAGGTTGTCAGATAATACTCTCTACTACCCTCTACTACCAATCTCAGGTCAGGCTGTCTCAGTCCTCCACTACTTTACCTCCTGGTTAATTTTTCTTTTCTTGAAAACTTCTCTGGTCATAATTCTTAGTGACTTCGGTATCCATAGAGACCAGGGTTTCCTAGTCCTGGCACTATTGACATTTGGGGCCAGATCATTGTTGCTTATGGGGGTCTGTCCTGTGCATTGGAGGAAGTTGAGCAGCATCTCTGGTCTCTACCCATTCAGTGCCAGTATCATTCCCATCCCCCGAGTTACGAGAATAAAAAATGTCCCCAGGCATCACAAAGTGTCCCCTGGGGGGCAGCATTGCCCTTGGTGGAGAACCACTGAGCTTGGTGATCCATATTACGGAACTCTCTTACTGGAGATAGGAATGGGGCAGGGGTTCTGGTGAGGAGATGCTTCCGAATTAGGGTTGCTGGATTGAGCAAATAAAAAATATAGGATGCCTATTTTCGTTTGAATTTCAGATATATGAGCAAAAAAAAAAAAAAAAGAATCAGTGTGTGTAAGTTGATCCTGTGCAATATTTAGGACACACTTATGCTGAAAATTATTCATTGTTTATCTTACATGAAATTCAAATTTTACTGGGTATCCTGCACTTTATTTGGTAACAGCTTCTCCAAATGACTGAGGCAATTGTTTGGAGGCAATTGCAATGGATTTCTTGAAACTCTGAGGCCCCCTGGGGATGTGGCTGAAGCTGAAGCAGTTCCCACATCTCTGAGGGGGCTCCTCAGGGGGTTTAATGACATCTTCCCTCCGCTCTCCCAGTGCATCAGGAGGTAAACCGGAAGGAAGCACACTGACCCCAACGACTCCCGTGAGAGTGAGACTCTAAGTGCATCCTCTCCCCTGGGCCTCCCACCGGGAGGACCACCCTTCCGGGTTTGGTGTCCAGCACTCCTTTCCTCTTCTTTCTTTAAAACATTTTATTTTATTTTCCCCATCATCATTTATCCCCTCCGTGCCCTCTTCCAACTCACCTACCCCTCCACCCTTTTTTTAAAGCGTTTTCCCCCCCCACATATGCATGCCTCCTTAAACCAAAGGCAATATAAAAAATATTTACCAGATCCTGACTCTTTAGCTGCTGGATTGTGAAATCTGTGACATCACAGGGACAAGGCCAGGGTGGCCAGGAATCACACTGGGTGGGGGAGGTTTGTAGCAGTAGCTAGTTACCAACCAGTGTTGCTGTATTTTAATAGCTGATACATTATACAGGTGTGTGACTGCTGAGTGTCAGCCTTGCCTAAGTACCATTGTTAAATGTACTGGTGGTTTTTTTTTTAAATCATCCTATAAACAAACACTGTTTTGTGACTTTTTTTTTTCTTTTCTTTCCTTTTCTCTTCTTTTCTTTTTTCTTTTTTTGGTCCAGCATTATCTTGTTGAGAGTCATTCACATTATTGCGTGTCCCCACTGTCCATTTATTTACATTCATTCCATTGAATGAATGCATCATCATTTATTTATCAAATCTATGACTCAGGTATATTCACGGGGACTCCAGGGTCTTGCTATGGCGAGCAAGGCTGTTCTGAATTATCTTGTACATGAATCCTGGGTCCACCTGTGAGAGTTTCTCAGGGGGACGTAAGTCTGGGAGGAGAGTTCCCAGTGCAGGACATGGTCATTTGCAACTTTCCTGGATGTGGCAGAGGCAACCCACTTTGTCACAAAGATTCTGGCTTCCTTTCTGGAGGGTAAAGCTGAGGAGCAGTTATTCATCCAGAGACTACATTTCCCAGCTACCCTTGCAGCTAAGTTGGGGTCATGTGACTCTTTTTGACCAATAGAAAGTACACCGAAGGAAGGTGAGTCCTTCTGGACTGAGGTGGTTAAGGACGCAGTGTGCCAAACCTCTTCTTTCCTAGGAAGTTTCATGTTGGTGGTAGAAGCCACAAATTGGTGTGGGGGTTACATGTTCAGAATGGAGGCAACACAGGATGGAGGGAGCCTGGACCACTTGATGGACAGCCTTCCAGGGTAGATGCACGCATCTAATGGACTTATGTGAGAAATAAACTTTTACTCTTCAGATGCTTAGATGTGCTGTTTTCCTATTCGTGCAATCAACCAACCCTGCCCAATAATACAGCAGCTAGTGTAAATTGTTTTCCAAAATTCTCTCACTGACCATTTCACATTTCCACCAGTAAGGGATGGAGGTTTCCTTGTTTCTCATCCTCACCAACACTTTTAAAAAAATTTTTAATCCTCACCTGAGGATATTTTTCCATTGATTTTTAGAGAGTGGAAAGGAGAGTGAGAGACAGAGAGAAATATTGATGTGAGAGAAAAAAACACCCATCGGTTGCCTCCTGCATGCACCCAAGACCAGGGCCTGGGCTGGGGAGGAGCCTGCAACCAAGGTATGTGCCCTTGTCCGCAATTGAACCTGGGACTCTTCGCAGGCTGACGTTCTATCCACTGAGCCAAACCAGCCAGGGCACTTACCAACACTTTTTATTAGCCAACATTTTCTTTAACTTTTCATTTTGAAATATTTTAATTGCAACAGAAAAGTTGCAAGAAGAATACAACAAAATTCTCTATATCTTTCACCCAAATTACCAGTCACTAGCATTTTGCAGAACTAGGGTCAACATCAGAGGAAAAGAGTTGTGATGATGGGATCAGAAGGGAGACTATGAACTGTGGAGACGGAGAAAGGGGCCCTGAGCCAAAGAATGCAGGCAGCCTGAACCTGGAACAGGCAAGGAATGAATTCTCTCCTGGAGCCTCCAACAGGAAACAGCCCTATTGACACCTTGATTTTAGCCCTGTGATACTAATTTCAAACTCTTGACCCCCAGAACTGTAAGATAATAAATGTGTGTTGATGTAAGCCACTGTTTGTGCTAATTTGTTACAGCAGCCATGAGAACACCCCTCCTCCCTGGCTCTGGCTCTGGGCACCTGCTCTCTCACCTCCTTTCTTCCCCTAGCAGAGGGAGAGCATCGTCTCAGCACCCACACACCTGTTTGGCTGTCCTATTTCCCTAGTCAGCTCTATGCAGGGCGATTTCCCAAACTCTGCAGGCTGGGCTGGGCGTGGGCACCTGTCACTACCTTGCTTCCTGCTGTGTAACTCTCTATACAGAGTCCAGAAGAGCCAGATCCTGACAGCTGTGCCCTGCCCTGGATTTGGGTAGGAAAGGACCTCGGAGGCTAAATGGTCCATCTCCTCATGGCCCCTTCCAGGGGAAGGAGTCTGGAGCCCTACTTCCAGTTGGGTCGGGGTGGATGGGGGTGAATGTGTGCTCTCCAGGCCCACCTGGCTTGGGGGCCAGGGCTATGGCTAAAGGGTGGAGTTGTCCTTGCTCTGGGGAATGCAGAGTCAGGTTGAGCTTTTAATTCAGATTCTGGGAACCTTCTCTCATCTTCAGAACTGATACCTCGTTTCACCAGGGCATCTCAAAAAGGTGGCTCTCTCTCTTGCCGTAGCCCCGTGGTCAGCAAACTGTGGCTTGCGAGCCACATTCGGCTCTTTGGCCCTTGAGTGTGGCTCTTCCTAAGCCTTAGGAGTACCCTAATTCAGTTAATAACAATGTACCTACCTATATAGTTTACGTTTAAAAAATTTGGTTCTCAAAAGGAATTTCAATCGTTGTACTGTTGATATTTGGCTCTGTTGACTAATGAGTTTGCTGACCACTGTCCTAGCCAGTTTGGCTCACTGGATAGAGCGTCGGCCTGGGGACTGAAGAGTCCTGGGGTTAATTCTGGTCAAGGGCAGGTACCTTGGTTGCAGGCACATCCCCAGTAGGGGGTGTGCAGGAGGCAGCTGCTCGATGCTTCTCTCTCATCATTGTTTCTAACTCTCTATCCCACTCCCTTCCTCTCTGTAAAAAATCAATAAAATATATTTAAAAAGAAAAGAAGGTGGCTCTCTGGGCACCTGGCAGAGTGTGAACTTGGAAGTGTTTGGCACTTTGTAGATAACATCAACATCATCATCATCAACAACAACAACAACATTAGCCTCTTTTCATTCAGCACCAGCTCTGGGCCGAGCCTGCAGCTTGCACAACCTCAGTAGTGCCTACGTTTTTGACCTTCACAGACCGCCCTCAGGATTTTCCTATACCCACCTCCCACTTGAACTCTTATTGTTTACCTAAGATATTTTTTTAAATTAAAACTCCCTTTAAAACCCAAATCAATTGCTCTTTAAAATTGTGATAAAACATACATAACATGACATGTCATCCTTTTTTTAAAAAAATATATTTTATTGATTTTTTACAGAAGAAGAAGGGAAAGGGATAGAGAGTTAGAAACATCGATGAGAGAGAAACATCGATCAGCTGCCTCCTGCACACTCCCCACTGGGGATGTGCCCGCAACCAAGGTACATGCCCTTGACCGGAATCGAACCCGGGACCCTTGAGTCCGCAGGCTGACGCTCTATCCCCTGAGCCAAACCAGTTAGGGTGACATGTGTCATCTTAATAATATTTAAATTTACCGCTCAGTGGCATTAGGTACGTTCACACTGTTGTACAACCATCCCCACTGTCCTCCCACAGAACTTTCTCATCATCCCAAAGTGAAACCGTACACTAACTCCCCAGCTTCTGGCACCCACCATCTACTTTCTGTCTCAATGAATCTGATGACTCCAAGTTCCTCGTGTAAATGGAGTCACACAGTGTCTTTTTGTGACTGGTTTATTTCACTGAACATAATGTCCTCAAGGTTTAGCCATGTTGTAGCAGGTATCAGAATTTCCTTCCTTTTGAAGGGTGAATAATATTCCAGTGTATGGACATACCACGTTTTGTTGATATATTCACCTGACAATTAAAAATCTAAATCAATTACTTCAAGAAACTATTTTTGGAATAACTATACTCACAAGAGGTTACCAAAATTGTACAGAGAGATCTGTGCACCCTCTACTCAGTTTCCTCTAATGGTACATCTTATGTAACTATACAGTTTCAAAATCAGGAATTTACATTGACATGAGCTACAGACTTTATTCAGATTTCAACAGCTTTTGCATTCATTTGTGTGCATCTTTATGCAAGTATGTATAGATTTATGTAACCACCTCCAAAATTATAAAGCTTAAATCAATTTATTTTTTATAGCTTTTTTTAAAAAAGTATTTTTTAAAAATGTATTTTATTGATTTTTTACAGAGAGGAAGGGAGAGGGACAGTTAGAACAACGATGAGAGAGAAACATCGATCAGCTGCCTCCCGCACACCCCCCCCCTCCACTGGGGATGTGCCTGCAACCAAGGTACATGCCCTTGACCGGAATCGAACCCAAGACCCTTCAGTCCGCAGGCCAACGCTCTATCCACTGAGCAAAACCGGCCAGGCCTAAAAAAAAGTATTTTTATTGATTTCAGTGAGGAAGGGAGAGGGAGAGAGAGACATCTACGATCAGAGAAAATCATTGATTGGCTGCCTCCTACACACCCTCCACTGAGGATTGGGCCCACAACCCAGGCATGTGCCCTTGACCGGAATCAAACCCGACACCCTTCAGTTTACAGGCGACGCTCTATCCATTGAGCCAAACTGGCTATGGCTATTTTTTATTTTTTAAACAATATTTTTATTGATTTCAGAGAGGAAGGGAGAGGGAGAGGGAGGGAAACATCAGTGATGACAGAGAATCATTGATCGGCTGCCTCCTGCCTGCCTTCTACTGGGAACTGAGCCTGAAACCTGGGCATGTGCCCTGACAAGGAATCAAACCGTGACCTCCTGGTTCAGAGGTTGACACTCAACCACTAAGCCACACCGTCCAGGCAAAATCAACTTTTGTTTGTTTGCTTGTTTTTGGTGCCATGACTCAGACATCAATTTATTTTTTAAAAGAAACGTTGTAGTCCTGCCATGAATGACAGTAGATATGGCCAGCCACTGGACAGGCTTATTTAAAAATAAGTACAATGTAAATGATGTCTCAAGATTCCAGCAGGATACTGTTAATTACTGAAGGGCTTTTTATCAAGCACAGGGATTAAGTGTTAAGAGACATAACCATGTATTAGTACCAACTGAGCCGCTCTCCTCAAACTATTTTTTTTTAAATATATTTTATTGATTTTTTACAGAGAGGAATAGAGAGTCAGAAACATCTGTGGGAGAGAAACATTGATCAGCTGCCTCCTGCACACCTCCTTTTTTTGGGGATGTGCCCGCAACCAAGGTACATGCCCTTGACCGGAATTGAACCTGGGACCTTCCAGTCCGCAGGCCGATGCTCTATCCACTGAGCCAAACCAGTTAGGGCTCTCCTCAAACTATTGAGACTTGAAAAGGAAGTGGACTACTTGTTACACAGTTTAATGATTCTAAATGCAGGTCCACACATCACCAAAAATTGTCTTCCTAGGGAAACACTGTGTCAGCTCATTAAAGCTTCATTGCAGGAGGTACTATAATTATTCCCATATTACAGGTGAGGAAACTGAGGCTCAGAGAGGTGAAATCGCTTGACCCACTCTCACTTTCCAGCTGTGTGACCCTGGCTAAATTGCTTAACTTCTCTGGGCTTCAGTTTCCTCCTAGTGACCTGGGGATAACTGTAGCTCTCTTAGAGAGAACATTTAATGCTAGAACATTAAATGAGATCATACTGAATATTGAGCACTTAGAAAAGAGCCTGGCACTGGTAAGTAGTTGGTAAAAGTGTGCCCTTATTATTATTATTCTGTAAGGTTGCCTTAAAGTTTAAAGCCAGCTACAATAAGAAAACTTAATACCATTTATTGTGAGGCACACTCCAAGCCAGGCAGTGAGCTAAGCCCTTAACCTGTTTTAGTTCTGTGACCTTTGTAATTGTTGGGTCTATCACCATCCTTCCCATATTACAGACCTTGAGCAAACTGAGGCACAGAGAGGTGAATTCACTTACCCAAGGTCACACAGCTTAAGAACTCAAAATTCAAACTCTGGTCTTGTCTGACTCTAAAACCATAGCTTTCCACAGCCACTGGAATCCAGGACCAAGGACCCCCATACCTGGTATGCCCAGAACGGAGGGGTCTCCCGGGACATGGGGCGTACAGTGCTGAAACCAGGATAGTCCCCAGCAAACTAGGATGACTGGGGTTTTGAATGTCGCCCCTGGTGGAATTTGTGACACTGTAGGCAAATGAGGTCTTGACTGTCCAAGAAAAGTGGCTTCAATCCAGCCCAACCTCAGAGTGGCTCAGTGGCCAGAGTGGCTCAGTGGTTGAGCGTTGAGCTATGAACAGCAAGGTCACGGTTTGATTCCAGGTCAGGGCACATGCGGGCTCAATCCCCAGTGTGGAGTGTGCAGGAGGCAGCCAATCAATGATTCTCATCTCTCTCTCTCTCTCTCTCTTCCTCTCTGAAATCAATAAAAATATATAAAAAATCCAGCCCAACTTCTGATGGCACAGACAGGGAAACTGAGGCTCCCAAAGGAGAAATGGTTGGGCAAGGCCACACACGGCCAGGGAGCGGGGCTGAGCGTACTGGCTGGGCGTGCAGCTGTTTGCCTCTGGTGCGGGAAACAGCAGCGAGGAGCTTTGATGGCGTGAGGTAGTAAAACCTGATGGTGAAGAGCCTGGGCTCTGGACTCAGCCAGCCTGTTTTCACATCTCGCGTGCCCTCGACAAGTGACTTTGCTCTCTCTGCCTCAGTTTGCCTCTCTGTACAGTGGGGTTAGCAAAGGCACTCATCTCAGTGGGCGCATTATGATGATGATGATTTTAAATTACAGTTGGGTAAAAACACAGTCCCCACTCTCATTCCTAGTGAGCGAGGAGGGGCCTGCCATCCCACCCACTCCCTCCCTGCCTAGACCGTGCCAGCCCCTCTGCTTATGCCCAGGGCAGCCGCCACCGCACTGCCAGGCGGCCCTGGTGCAACTGGGGAGCGGCTCAGCAGGTTTTTCCTCCCAGCGTGCTGCGGAGCACCAGGCTGTCCTCTCCCCGCCTCACCTGAGCCCAGCCCTACTAGGCTCGCAGGCTCCTCTCTGCCAGACACAGCCGGCGTGCAGCGGGCGCTGCGTCACCATGCCCAGCATCTTCGCCTACCAGAGCTCCGAGGTGGATTGGTGTGAGAGCAACTTCCAGCATTCGGAGCTGGTGGCCGAGTTCTACAACACGGTGAGGGCCAGCTGGGCAGCAGCACTGGGGGTGGTGTTGAGCGGGGCAGAGTCTCACCAGACCGGGGTTCAAAGCCTGGCGCCTCCACGTCCTCGCTGGGGAATCCTGTCTGAGCGGTTCGCCTCTCTGGGCCTCGGTTTGCTCCTGTGCCGGGCGGGGAGCACTGGCTGTCATTCATGACTTGCCTTTATTTGGCGTCGGGCTCTGTGGTAGGCTTTGGGAAGGCAGCAGAAAAGAGGGACTCCAGGCATTCACAGCCCGGGGTGATGGTGCTGTCATGGGGGACACACGGGCAGCTTCCAGGGGTGGGTGCCCAGAGGTGGCCCCTAAAACCAGCAGGGACGGGAGGGTCAAGGAGGGCTGCCTGCAGGAGGTGACTATGGCTGCTTTATTCTCAGCTGCATCCCCAGCCCAGGGTGACCAACTCATCCTAGTGTGCTGGGGACTGTCCTGGCTTCAGCATTGGAGCCCCGTGTCCCAGGAGACCCCTCAGTTGCGGGCAGCCCCACACCGGAAGGGCCCCCACATACGGATGGTAATGGCATTTGACCAAAGCCTGAAAGATGTGAGCAGCCAAGGAGACGTGCGTCTGTGCTGTCCTTGTGTGGAGAGCTGCGGACGACACAGTGAACGAGGCAGGGTGCTTGCCTTCCTGGAGCTCCTGGGATGGTGGGTAACACATAGTAGGTGGTCAGTGAATGGTGAGCAAGGCAATGGTCTTTGTCAAGTCTTCCCGGGTGCCAGGCATCGTATTAAACATCGGACAGGCAGACTCATTTAATCTCCACAGTGACCTGGGAGTTCGGCACCATGTATCGTATAGGGCGGTGATGGCAAACCTATGACACGCGTGTCAGAGGTGACACGCGAACTCATTTTTTGGTTGATTTTTCTTTGTTAAATGGCATTTAAATATATAAAATAAATATCAAAAATATAAGTCTTTGTTTTACTATGGTTGCAAATATCAAAACATTTCTATATGTGACACGGCACCAGAGTTCAGTTAGGGTTTTTCAAAATGCTGACACGCCGAGCTCAAAAGGTTTGCCATCGCTGGTATAGGGAGTTAATCCCATTCTCCAGGCGAGGAAACGGGCCTTCGGGGAGGTTGAGGATACACCCAGGGCCACCCCGGCTCTGAGAGCCAGATCAGAGCTTGGCGGGACTAGGAGAGTTTCTGGGCAGGTGGGGGAGGGGCGCTCAGCCCCAGGGTGGTCACGTTGCTCTGACTCTGTTAGCTCTGACCTCGTTGCTTCTCGGGAGTTTGAGTTCCAGGGTCTTCTGGGTTCTTGTTCCTCCTGGTCACAGACTCTGCCCTTTCTGGCGCTCAGTACCCTCACCTGGAAAATGGGAGGGGCTGACCGCGCTGATCCCTGCAGACAGGAGGAGGGTTTGGGCTTCTGGAACCCTCCTCTCTGCGTTCCCTGGCAGTCCCTGCAGCCCAGACTGTTCCCGGGGGAGCCCACCCCACAGAAGGCACCGGAGAGGGCTGGCTGGGTGTGGGCTGCGCCTGGGTCTAGCCGTGCTCTCGTGCAAACGTCTCCTCACAGCATCCTCCTATAGCCCGTCTCTAAATGCAGAGCATTAAGCAACCCATGGGTACTCGCCGAGGCTGCAGGTCTCAAACGCATTCCGAGGAGATTTCTACACCAATATCACCCGGGACTGGCATTTCCAGATTCTTATCAAACAGAAACAGATGTTTCACAAAGCAGTGCTCACCTTTCCCTGGTGGGAGCACACTTGGGTTTTTTACTTCTCTCAGCCAGCCTCTGGCCCTATCTGGTTTGGCTCAGTGGTTAGAGCACAAACCTGTGGACCGAAGGGTCCTGGGTTTGATTCCAGTCAAGGGCACATACCTCAGTGGCAGGCTCCTCCCCAGCCCAGGCCCTGGTCGGGGCTCATGCAAGAGGCAACCAGTCAATATTTTTCGCTCACATCAATATTTTTCTGTTTCTCCCTCTCTTCCACTCTCTCTAAAAAATCAACGGAAAAATATCCTTGAGTAAGGATTAAAAAAAATAAAGGCTCTGGCAGAAAGGGTAGGGCAGGAGGAACTGAGTTCTATTCTAAAGGGTTTCCCCAAACCCGAGATTCTCAAACCCGTCACTATAGCTAATAAATCATATAGTTCAGGGGTGAGCAAACTTCTGTTGTAAAGCTGGCTTGTTGATAATTGTGGCTGTGGGGGCCACGTGATCTCCGTAGAAATGACGCGACTCAACCACTGTGGCTGGGAAGCAGCTCCAGGCCAGAGGTCAACCAGTGAGTGTGGCTGCGTGCCAATGAAAGTTTATTTGTGGATGCCCAAATGTGAATTTCATATAATTCTTTTAATTTTTTGACCTTTAAAAATGTCAGTATTATTATTAGCTCATCGACCACACAAGACAAGACAGTGGGCTGAACTTTGCACAGGGGCTGTAGTTCTCCAACCTCTGATATCTGTATATATATAAAACCAGTGGCCGGAATGCTGGAACGACCAAACAACCAGTCACCAGGAGGTGCATTGATGGATCCCACCCGCGGCGGCGCAGTGGAGTCTGGGGTCCTGCCCGCAGTGGCATGGTAGAGCCTGGGGTCCCACCAGTGCGGCAGAACCTGGGTCCCGCGGCATGGGAGGGGTGGGGTCTGGGTCCCACAGTGCAGGGGGTCTGGGTCTTGTGCAATTTTGTACGCTGGCCTCTAGTAGTTACATAAAAAACAAACAAACAAAAAACCCCAGTCAAATAGCGAACAAGATACTTTTCGGCTTTGGCCTCTCAAAAAAAATGAGTTCATGTCACAGTGAGCGTGGCACACTCATCTTTTGCAGCTTCCTGTGGGAAACTAACAACTAACTGCGTTGGGACATGAATTTACAAACAGCCCCCACCCCCTTGATGCCGACATCGTACCTCTAGGAACTTTAACCAAAGAGACAACTTGGTGGTGAGATTTATGTACAAAGTCATCGCTGAGTCATTGTAATTGCAATGAGTAAATGGATAAATAAAAAGGGAGCCATAATATTCAGTGTAGGGCT
This sequence comes from Myotis davidii, assembly GCF_000327345.1. NCBI lineage: Eukaryota > Metazoa > Chordata > Mammalia > Chiroptera > Vespertilionidae > Myotis > Myotis davidii. The sequence goes on from NW_006291021.1 coordinate 286,287, forward strand.
GAGTACATTCTGCCGAAATACTGCGCAACTGTTTGAAAGCATGTTTTTGAGCTAGGTATGTAAATTAAAGACAAAATATGCAGCAGAAATTTTCAAAAATGTGGTCACATGGACTTCACCATGTTCCACTCACGAGTCAGAACGCATAGTTGGAAAACAGTGATCCCTGAAGAATCTTGTGCTTTCTTGCTGCTCTGCTTACAAGGAGCTTTGAGCCCAGCCCCCAGGACCAGGATGTAGAAGAAGGAAGCACCAGAGGACTCAGTCCAGGTGCTTGCTGGGAGGCTTCAGCGAGGAGGGCACCGAAGAGTTGGGTTTTGAAAGATGAATAGGAGCTTGCCAAGTTGGGTAGAGAACAGAAGAAAGGAAATGAGTGGACTAGTCCTGGAAGTAAAAGAGGGGCTGGCCAGTTTGGGAAAGGGAAAAGCATGTTTCTGTGGCTAGAATATGGGCAGAGATGAAGATGACTGTTTTGAATACTGGCTTGGAATGTTTGAAATGTATTTGTATTCACTGATGGAGTCACTCATTCATTCAACAAAAATGCTGTAAACCACCCTAGCTGGTGTGTTCACAGTGGTTAGAGCCTTGGCCCAAGCACCAGAGTGTTGTGGATTTGATTCCTGGTCAAGGGCATATACTGGTTGCAGGTTCAATCCCCAGCCCATTGGGGGTGCGCGCAGGAGGCAACCAATTAATGTGTTTCTCTCACATCAGTGTTTCTCTTCATCTCTCTCTCCCTCCCTCCCTCCCTCCCTCCTCCCTTCCTTCCTTCCCCTCCACTCTATTAAAAAAAAAATCAATGGAAAAATATTCTCGGATGAGGATTAACAACAACAAAAACAGCTCTAAACCAACCTGTGCTGGGTGACCCTGGGGTCCTAGAGAGGCTCAGTGTCCCAGGATGTGGCGGGGGATCCAGAATTAGAAATGAGCCCCCAGCCCCATGGTTAGTTTGTGGCAAAGGGAGACACAGGAGCCAGAATCGAGTTGGTGGGGAGCCAAGAGGATGGGTATGAGGCCTCCACTTGCTGAATGGGGAGGGAACCTCAATGCTTAAAGAATGAACCCGGCTGGTGTGGTTCAGTGATGGAGCATCAACCTATGAACCAGGAGGGCCATGGTTCGATTCCCAGTCAGGGCACATGCCTGGGTTGCAGGCTCAATCCTCAGTGGAGGGCGTGCAGGAGGCAGACCATCAATGATTCTCTCTCATCATTGATGTTTCTATATTTCTTTCCCTCTTCCTTCCTCTCTGAAATCAATAAAAGTATATTTAAAAAAAAAAGACTGAGTAAATGCTCTCAAGGCATATGGAGCAAAGGGAATAGCATCTGAAAAGGTCTTGAGGTGAGAGAACAGTGGTGGCTTGAACCAGAGCCCAGGCTGCCTGTGGGGGAGGGGAGGAGGAGGGACGAAGGATGAGAGAAAGGGCTGGTGAAGTTTCCAGGGCTAACTCAAGAAGGCCTGGCAGAGGAGTGTGTGTTCTGTTGTGAGGACACTGGGCAGCCATGGGTGGCTTGTGGGCATGGGAGAGGCAATGATGTGGGGGCGGCAGGGCACCTGGTCGATTTCACAGACAGCCAGGAGAGCCATAAAGTATATGTAACAGGAACGGGTCAGGAGTGTAGGAGGGGCTGGGGCAGAAGTCAAGGTGTAGGCTGCTCCAGTTTGCACCTGCTTGTTTGGGTTTGGCGGCCTCCAGATGTGGCCTCCTTCTGGGCTGCTGACATCTTAGGAGAGTTTCAAGTAAAGTGGGAAGAAAGTTTCAAGGCCTCCCGGCTCCCAGAGGTGGCTGTGCTGCAGTTTTCCTTAGGATCCTGCCAAAGCTCCTAAGAAAACTCTGAATCTCATCCTCTCCTTTCTGAGGGGATCTCCAGAAAACTCCCTCTCAGATGCTTGGATATAAAACCAAGGGGTGGCGTGGCTGGTGGGGACCTGCACAGGCAAAGGCAGGGAGCTGGGAGTGAGTAGGACTGTGGGAGCGGGTCTCAAAGAGAGGGGGGATCAGAGCAGGAAGGGAGTGTAGGGGGGTGTAGACTGCAGTGCCTGCACCCCCAACAGCTGTCCCACCTCCTCTCCCCTGCCGCTGGCCTCTGCCGTGTGGTGATTCCAGTCCCTGTCTTCCCTGAATGCTGTGTGACTCAGGCAGGACACTTGCCCTCTCTGAGCCGCTGGCTGTGACTAGGAGGTCCCATGAGCTCTAAACCACCCCCCCCCCTTCTCTGCCTTTTTCCTCATTAACATTCACAACAAAAGCAATCAATTTCGGGCACCTCCGGTCTGCCAGGCCCTGCTTAAACCCACAAGGGCATGGTCCCTGCCCTCAGAGAGGACAGACGCCATTAATTGAATAATTACACACACGAAACTGGTATTCATGCTCATGACACATCCAGGGCCCAGACTTGATAGTTCCCTCTGGACCTCTTTTGTCCTTCCGAAAAACAGGCATTTGTGATCCCCACCCTGCTGGTCTCCTGCAGGGAGGGATCTGATTCAAGGGGACAACACCCCCTGATATTGCTTATCATTCAACAGTAATTGAGCCAGGCACTGTTTCGGGCTCTGGGGACACAGCGGTGATCAAAGCAGGCAATGCTGCCTGCCCTCCTGGGGCTGCAGCTGGGGGAAGGAGGAGACAGACAATAAACAGAAGTTAAGGGTTCAGAATGGTGGTGTGTGCTAGGGAGGGAAAACGCAGTCATTCATTTACTCAGCAAATGTTCACCGGGCACATCTTCAAAGAAGAGACCACGGTGGGGTGCCGACCGTACTTAACTCATGCAACCATGGAGAGGGTGAAGCAGGCACTAGACAACCCAGATGTCCTTCAGCTCAACTTGGGTAAACGCAATGTGGTCTGTCCATGCCACAGACTATGTATGACTCAGCCATGGAAAGGAGGGACGCGCTGACACTCACTGCAATGTGTTGGGCCTTGAATACACGATGCTCAGTGAGAGAAGCCAGACACAAAGGCCACACAGTGCGTGATTCCATTCGTGTGACATGTCCAGAACAGGCACATCCAGAGACAGGAAGTGGGTCAGTGGGTGTCAGGGGCTGGGGGAGGAGGATGGGCGTGACTGCTAATGGGGATGGGTATTCTTTTGGGAGGTGATGCAGTGTTCTGAAATTAGATAGTGATAATAACAATCTTGTGAATAGACTAAGACCCACTGGCTTTACACTTTAAAAGAATGAATTTGATAGTTTGTGAATAATAGCTCCATTTAAAAACAGAGATTAAAAAAACCTCACAGTCTCTGGTGCATCCTAATTACTAAATAAATCAAAGCTATTATTGTTTCAGGTAAACATAATGCAGAGATGCAAAAGTATTGATGTGTTAATTATATCGTATGTTTCTTAATTTTTTAAAAAATATATTTTATTGATTTTTCACAGAGAGGAAGGGAGAGAGATAGAGAGTTAGAAACATCGATGAGAGAGAAACATCGATCAGCTGCCTCCTGCACATCTCCTACTGGGGATGTGCCCACGTCCCAGGTACATGCCCTTGACCGGAATCGAACCTGGGACCCTTCAGTCCGCAGGCCGACGCTCTATCCACTGAGCCAAATCGGTTTCGGCTTCTTAATTTTTTTAAAATATGTTTTTATTGATTTCAGAGAGGAAAGGAGAGGGCAAGAGAAATAGAAACATCAATGATGAGAGAGAATCATTGATCGGATGCCTCCTGCACGCCCCCTACTGGTGATCTAGCACACAATCCGGGCATGTGCCTTTGACTGGAATCAAACCTGGGACCCTTAAGTCCACAGGCCAATGCTCTATCTACTGAGCAAACTTGCTATGGCTTAATTTTTCTTTTTAAATCCTCACCCGAGGATATGTTTTTATTGATTTTTAGAGAGAGAGAAGGAGAGAAACATTGATGTGAAAGAGAAACATAGGTCAGTTGCCTCCTCTATGTACCCCAAGCAGGAATCGAACACACAACCTTTTTTGGTGTATGTGACAATACTCCAACCAATTGAGCCACCCAGCCAGCGCTGATGTTTATTAATTTTATTTAATCATCATAATTCCGTGAAGCAGGTACTCTTATTCTCCCATTTGGCAGATGGGTAAATAAAGGCTCAGAGAGGTTATGTTTCCTTCCCAGGGTTGCACAGCATTAATTGCCAATGCACGAAAGTTGCAAATGTTAGAAGTCCCATTGTGAAACCCAGGTCACCTGGTCCCAGAGTCTCTCACTTAACCACAGCTCTTCCAGGCCACCCAGTTACTGAGTCATTAACAATTAATTGTGTGCATCTGAATTCCTGCGAGTAAGTCCCAGGCTGGGAGGGATTGTGGCTCGGCTGGTGCTATTGCTCTGGCCCCACCCAGCACCAACATTTGTGCGCACCTGTTAAATGGATGCAGACAGGGTTCTGGACAGGTGACAGTGCCAGGTGGGGGTGGCGGGAGTCTGGCTGTGGCAGGTTAGGACAAGTGGGCAGTCTTGGCCACGTTCATTGATTTGATTGATTCAAAAACTTTTCTTGAGTGTCTATTGGGTGCCCAAGCGTGCAAGGTGTTGGGGACACAGCTGAGGATAAAACGTGTTTCTCATCCCCACAGAAGTCACAGTCCAGTGTGTGTGCGGCACAGACAATGGAGGTGATAAGAAGGAATCATGGGCTCCTCCAGGGAAACAGTGACTTGCAGAGACGCTGTTAGTGGGGATGGGGGAGGACAGGGTGGTCGTAGGGGCTGCGGGCTCAGCCCAGGGTGGTTGGGGTAAATGAGATGCTGAGGCAGGGAGTCAATTCAAGTCAAGCTCTCCCTTCCTCCTTCTCTTCCTTCCCTTCCTCTCCTTCTCCCTCCCTTATTCTCCCACTTCTTTCTTCCTCTCTTCCTTCTTTTCCTCCCTCCCTTGACCTCTCTTTTCCTTCTTCCATGCGTAAGGTAACCGGCCACATCTATTTACCTGCTGGGGAGTGGGTAATAAAAGAGCAAACACGCTAGCAACACATTGTGCACAACCGTGACAGCACCTGTGCCAGGCACATGTAGGCATTTTCACATGTATCTTGGCATGCGTTATTATCGAAGTATAGCTCTTTCTCTGCTAGGGGCTGTACTCCCATGTACGCTGGGTATTGGAAGAAGATATGGGTAGTCATAGGCATATGGGAGAGACCAAGCGTGTCAAACTCTTGGCCGGTGGGTGTAGACTAAGTAGCCCTTGCTAACCAGGAGCCACCAGAGAAAACAGTTCTTCAGAGTAGCCCTATAAAGCAGCCGTGCACCGGCTGGTCAACAATACATTTTCATACGAACTTAGACAAGAGAGGCTTCTTGCCAAAGAATGATATCAACATTGGGGCTATAGAAAGGTGCGCCTGCACAGTGCATACAGTCAAACTGCTGTGTTATTTTCCTTCGGCAAGTTGGCCTTGACCATCTGGGGTACTCTGATTGGGGTTCCCACAATTACCATCTACAGAAATTTACTGAGCACCTCCTGGGTGTGCCAGGCACTATTCTAGACACGGCGGGTGGGAGGAGGCATGTCAAAGCAGTGAACAAAACAGCCAAATTCTGGTGGCACTCGGCTGCCTAATCCTCACCGTGGCACTCAGAGGGAGAAGAGGAAGTTGGAGCACAGAATGGCCTTCAAACCCTGGCTGGATACCCATTGTGAATGCAGGGCCTTTGTTTTCAGATACTGCTAAGGTCCTTGAGCACATAGTAGGTACTGAAGGAATGGTTGGTTGTTGAGCAAATGAATGGATGGATGGATGAATGAATGAATGAATGAATGAGAAAGCACCTGCTGGGCCTAGGACCCAGGGAGTTCAGCTCAGGTGTGTCCAGAGCTGAGGGTGAGGCTGGCCCTGGGCACAATCCCAGATTGGTGCCTCTCCTGCCTTGCCGAGTCTGGGTGGGGCCAGTGGTTGGGAAACATGGGGACCCAGCCCCAGAGGGCAGGGAGGAGACCCTGGCATCTCCGATGCTATCAGAGGTTCCAGAGCCAGCTGTCGCTCATTAGTCAGAGGCTCCACCTCATTCCGCACACTGGGCACCATTTAAAACTCCTGCCTCTGTTCTGCCGGCCTCTGAGTGTGGAGCAGCTCCACCACTAATAAACTTGTTATTACCATCTCCCGCAACAACAATAGCAGTGGCCCTTGCTATTTCTTAAAGCAGGGGAGCCCCCTCTTTATCACTACCGCCTGCCTCGTCCTCTTGTCTTGCAAGGCAGGGGCCAATCAAGTTTCAGAGTCTTCTGGAGCTGTGCAACCTCAGGGAAGTCTCTGAGGTTTGATTTTCTCATTGCCAAAGAAGAAGTAGAATGCTGGACTTTGGGGTGTGTGCAAGGATTCAAAACAATCTCTGCAAAGGCGTGTGGTCAAACGATGAGAAAGTAACAGTCCTAGCGCCTTCTATCCAGAACTTTCTAGATGCAAGACCCTCTGTCAAGTGTTTTCATGCATATGATGCGTGATCCACCTGAATCTATCTTGAGGTCTGGTCAAAAAGAAATACTGATTGAGTACCTACTATATCCTGGTCCCTGAGGTTACAATGGGGAGTAGAGATAGAGAAGACACAGCCTGTGTAATCAAAACCAGGTTTAGCAGAAGAGCCAGACAGTTTCAGGGCAGCTGGACAAGTGTTAGGACGTGGGATAGCAATGGGCACAAAGGAAGGCCACCTAATCCTGCCTTGAGGGGGTGGGAAGTCCGTAGGAGAAAGTGATACCCAGGCAACAGATGAAGTAGAAGTTGGCCTGTCAAGCGGGTGGTGGTGAGTGGAGAGCAGTGTTGCAGGCAGTGGGAACAGCACATACAAACTCCTGGAGGTAAGAGGCAAGAGTAAGTACGGCTCTTTTGAAGGAACTGAGTTATTCCTTCCACCAGGATTATAAAGTTGAAGATGGAACAAATAAATGAGTAATGGAGAGAGTTTATAAGCCAAGTTTAAAAGCTTGGGTATTAATTATGGGAATCACAGATGTGTTTTATTTATTTTATTTTTAGAGTTTAAAGCAGGGGTCCTCAAACTTTTTAAACAGGGGGCCAGTTCACTGTCCCTCAGACCGTTGGAGGGCCGGACTATAGTTTAAAAAAAACTATGAACAAATTCCTATGCACACTGCACATATCTTATTTTGAAGTAAAAAAACAAAACGGGAACAAATACAATATTTGTATTTGCATGTGGCC
>NW_006291021.1:293543-299603 GCF_000327345.1 Myotis davidii
CCCTTGAGTCAAAAAGTTTGCCCACCCCTGGGATAGAGAGTTAAAAAGATCAATGAGAGAGAAACATCAATCAGCCGCCTCCTGCACACCCACTACTGGGGATGTGCCTGAAACCAAGGTACACGCCCTTGACCAGAATCGAACCTGGGATCCTTGCATCCACAGGCCGACGCTCTGTCCACTGAGCCAAACTGGTGAGGGCATGACAGATGTATTTTAAATGGAGGCTTTAAAATTTCTCATTTGATATCCATGGCCCCATTTCCCCTTCGACAACCAGCTGCTCCTCCCCTACTGCTTATGGTCTCGATGGATGGTCCAGCCAGGTCCTCCCTCTCCTCTGGCCAAGGGTGGGATGTGGCCCAGGCTACACTCTCCAAAATTTGAATCTTGGGCTTGGACACAAAGACTGAACATAGTTGTTTTCATTCACGAAGTTGCCCCCTGAAGAGATTGTCCATTCAAGGGTCAGAGCTGTTCTGGTTTCTGGTTTTCCTTGTCTCTGCAATTCCTTTGATTATTGAGCTCCACATAATAAATAAATGAATGAATCAATTAAGTAGGTAACTATACACTCCCCACACACACCCACACCCGCACACACGTAATATTTATAATGTAAGTTTACCAGAATCATTTTCTGTTGCTTGCTACCAAAGAAACCTAGCTAATATACTAATGGTGATAGTTCTGTTGGATGTAAGCAATAAAAAGCTAGCTTAAGCAAAAAACAAAACCAAAGAATCAAACAAACAAACAAAAAAGAGAGAATGCATTAGAAAATACTGCAATATTTTAGAAAAAGGACAGATGAGTTGCTTGGGAGGACTGGGGCCTACTGCAGGACTGAAGGATCCAGCAGAAGGGGAAATACTACCCTTGTGTGTCTGTTTTTATTCTCCGCCTCATCTCCTCCTGGTAGCAAGGTGGCTCCCGTATCTTAAACATCATGACAATATCCCAAAGCTTTGCTAGAGTTGTCAACTGTGCGACTCAATTTTGGTAACTCCCAGGCTCTGTGTCTGCCTCAGGTTTTAAATTCCCAAAAGAGAAAATCTGATTGTCCCTGTTTGGGATAGGTGTCTGCTGCAGTGGGGTGGGATCTCATGATACAAACAAGGCAGGTGTGTATCTGTTCTAGGGTTGCCATTGTGAACCAGGGTCTGTCCCAGAGGTGTGTGGGACCTTGTCCATTCATAGGCACCAGAGACCTTGGCATAGAAAACAAGCATGTGGGTGGGACCAAGGGCTTGGAAACCAGTTTGCCAACACTGGGTCCTCCACTCCTGACCTTTGAGCTGGCTCCACCGAGACCCAAGGAGAGCCGTGGGCTTCCCAGGAATCAGGAGGACGCCTCCCTTGGGAACCTTTATAGGCTCCCAGGCCCTAGGCTCATAGATGGTGACATTGTATCAGGTGAATGAGTCCCTCCCCCGCCCCCCACCACTGTGCTCTGTATTCTTGAGTCATCATCCTCAAGACCAGAGTTCTGAAAAAATGACAGAGCACCCTAGTTAACAGGGCGCAGCTCCTTCACGAAGATGGGACACAGACAACGGAGAAGACCTTTACAAGAGGAAGAGTTTATCAGGGAGGCAAGGTGTAGTTGAGCAAGCTAGATGGCTGACCCAAATTGGCGGGTCAAGAAAACCACGAGAACACTTGTTTCTGAGCTCATGTGAGATACTCACTGTGGCCCCAATCTACCTGGGGGAGACTTTTGAAGTCCTGTGTCAGACTTAGGGATTTTTGAGCCATTGAAATTCTGGTGCAAATATTCTTGTGACCTTAATTGTACTCGTAGGCTAGTGCAGTGGTCGCCAAACTGCGGCCCCTTGAGTGTGGCTCTTCCACAAAATACCATGTGCGGGCGTGCATGTACAGTGTGATTGAAACTTCATAGCCACACTCAAGGGGCCAAAGAGCCACATGTGGCTCATGAGCCGCAGTTTGCCGACCACTGGGCTAGTGGGGACATTTGGATCAACAGCATGAAGAGGCATATGTCACAAATCCTATATAATAAAAGCCTAATAGCTAAGTGTCTGGCTGTCCAGCCATCCAATCAATCAAAGCATAATATGCTAATGACATGCGAAGGCCCTGCAACCAGTCGCTATGACACGCACTGACCACCAGGGGGCAGACGCTCAATGCAGGAGCTGCCTCCTGGTGGCCAGTGCACTCCCACAAGGGAAGCACCGCTCAGCCAGAAGCCAGGCTCATGGCTGCTGAGTGCAGTGGCGATGGCGGAAGCCTCTCCCACCTCTGTGGAAGCACTAAGGATGTCCGATTGCTGGCTCCCTATGGGGAGAGAGCGTAAGCCATCAGACATCCCCCAAGGGCTGAGGGACACCCCCCTCATTGAAGTTGCTTTCTCAAGGCCCCACAATTAGTGAGGTCGCATGAATCCAATTCCATGTTACTTCGATCCTAAAGCCCATGAACTAGAAAGCTTTGGTTTCAAATGAAACACCCAATTAAAAGCAGCTTAAACAGAAAGAACAATATCTTCTTCTTCTTATTTAAGTAGAAGTGCTGATGTAAATGGTTCTGGAATAGCTTAACTCAGCAGCTCACATCATCAGGCCTCTTGCATCTTTTCATCTTCCTGCTCTGATATCTCTAGAGAAGTGTTTCTCAAAATATTGTCTGGGGACTCCCTGGGGTCCCGTACGCCCTTTCAGAAATTCCTTGAAGCCTAAATTATTTTCATAATAATGTGGAGATATTATTTGCTTTCTTTTCACTTTGATGATCTCACAAGGATACAATGGAATCTTTCAGTGGCCACATGATGTATGATGGCATCATCTCTCTGATGGCCAAGGGAATGTATGCTTGTGTAGTAAGATATTTTGAAATATTCTTAGATTCAATTTCTAATATAGTCAGTCTTGATAGATGTAACTCCCATAAGCAGAAGGCCTTTGTGGTCCTCAGTAATGTTTAAGAATGTAAGAGGGCCTTGAGACCAAAACGTTTGAGAACTACTCTTCTCAAGTATCTGTTTTTGCTTTCAGCCTAGTTTCCTCATGGTTGCAAAGGAGCTGCCACATCTTAAACATCACAATAATGTCCCCAGTCCTTTTCCCTGGGCCTGATTTCAGTAAAGAGAATTTTCCCAGAAGTCCCTCATCAGAACTTCCATCATGTTTCATGGCCAGAATTATATCACACATTTATTCCTCAATAAATACCATTGGGAGTGATCTATTCCTTGGGGCCATATCCTGCTTCCCTGAAAGCTTGTCCTCCAGATGCTTGAACATAATTCAGGTTTATTTAGCAAGGAAGAAAGGGGGTGCACATAACTTAAGACACAGGTTCAGATGCATTTTGGCCCACAGGAAGTGGAATGCAAGCCTTAAGCTGCTTATTAAGAACTGACCTGAAAGTAATAGATTCATTTACATTGCTGTCTCATTTGCCACACCAGGTCACAAGGGCACCGTGTATTGCAAGGAAGACTGGGAAATGTAGCCTTGAGCTGAGTAGCTGTGTGCCTAGCTAAAACTTGGGATACTATTCTTATAAGGAAAGGGGGGAGAATGTAGGTAGAATGTTAGTAGATAGTCTTTGCCACACCCATTAATGAACAAATGAATCCATAGGATAATGGATGGAGTTATGGATCGACTGATGACCCATTGACTGTAAAGATGACCTGAAAGACTTGACAAACTCTGGGTTGATTCATTGCCTGAAAGGAGATAGGCGACCAGCTGGCTAATGACTGAGGGTTTTAACAGAGGGCCAGCCCTCCTCTGCCTCCCTTGTCTGACACCCCCTCCCCATGTCCTCCTCTTCTCCAGTTCAGCAATGTCACCTTCTTCATCTTTGGGCCTCTCATGATGTTCCTGATGCACCCCTATGCCCAGAAACGCTCCCGCTCCATTTATGCCCTCTGTGTCCTCTTCATGGTCATAGGTAGGTGGGGCCTGTGACAGTGGGGCCAGGGGAGTGGGAAGGAACACCTCCTTGACCACCTGCCTTTGTCTCTTGCTCCAGGCCTGTTCTCCATGTACTTCCACATGACGCTCAGCTTCCTGGGCCAACTGCTGGACGAGATCTCTATTCTGTGGTTGCTGGCTGGTGGCTACAGCATATGGATGCCCCGCTGCTACTTTCCCACCTTCCTAGGGCAAAACAGGTGGGATGGGGGCTGGCCCTCTGGTGATTCTGTTAGAGCCCACCTGGGCTCTTGTGTCCTCTCCCTGAGCCCTGTGGTGGCCCTCGAAATCCCTCCCCTGACTACACCAGAACTTTGTCCTGACCCTCCCTGACTTAACTGGGCTCCCAAGCCATCCCTCTAAGTGGACTTGGAACTCTTAGAATTCCTCACCAGATAGCCTGGGACCCTCTCTAGACCCTATCTGAGCTCACCTGGGGGCGGGGGGTGTCTTAGGACCCATCCCTAAGCTTACCTGGTCCCCTGGGAACTATCCCCTGAGTCTATCAACTGGGTTCCCAGAAATGTTATGTATGATCCTCCCTCTTGACCTGAGACCCCTCTGAAATTCTTTCCTGACCCTGCTTGACTCTTCTGAGCCTTCTAAGACCCCTCAGGTGATGGCTTCTGAGACCTTGCATTTCTTTCCTTAATCCCACCTTGGCCCTCCCTGAATTCCTTGCCTGACCTCACCTGGGCCCTGGCACCCTTCACTGACTCACCTGGGCCCTGAGATCCTCTGCTGAGCCCACCTGGGAGTTCCAAGACCTGTCTCTGAGCTCAATTGGGCTCCTTGGAACCCCTCCCCTTTTCTCACCCACCTCTGCCACAAGATCTCCATGTGACCTGCCCAACCCCCTCCCAAGGACCCTTTCCAGCCACCTCACAGCTGAGCCCTTCTCCCTGCAGGCCCCAGTTTATCTGCCTGGTTGTCATCGCCACCATGGTCAGTACCTTCCTGTCCTTCCTGAGGCCTACGGTGAACGCATATGCCCTCAACAGCATCGCCGTGCATATCCTCTACATCGTGTTCCAGGAGTACAAGAAGTGGGTGGTAACTGCAGGCGCCCAGGAGGGTGGCTCCCGTCCCCCGTCCAGAGCCACCCTCTCACCCCTCACCCATCTCCCCCCGCCCCCGCCCCTCATGACCACACACACATACACACTTACAAGGCATAAAGTAATCATCTCTTTGTCTACCAACTGAATGGAGAAGACTAGAAGACTAAAGACTTTGGGGAGAACAAAGCCACAAGATGGAAGAATTCTGGTTTTTTTGGTTAATCCTTATCCAAGGATATTTTTTCCAGTAATTTTTAGACAGAGTGGAAGAGAGGGAGGGAGGGAGGGAGATGGGGAGAAAAACATGTACGTGAGAGAGACACATCAGTTGTTGCCTCCCATACTGACCCTGAACCTGCAATCCAGATACATACCCTTGACCAGGAATTGAACCCATGACTCTTCGGTGTTTGAGTCGACACTCTAGCCACTGAGCAACACCAGCCAGGGGCAGGCACTGAGTTCTTGTTGACGCCATGCTTAAGATCATCCACAAACAAGAGGCAGGGCCAGGATTTGGACCTAAGGCTGTCTGACTGCAGAGCTTGTCCTTTTTTCTTATGAATCCCTCAACATGTATATAACTGGAGATGTTGCACCATAAACCTCCATGTGCCCACGAACCAGCCCCAACAACCATTAACATTTTGCCAACTTGTGTTATATATTCCCCATCAGATTTCATATCAGGGCACTCACTGACTTTTCAGGATTTCACTCTCCCAAGAAAGAATGATTACTTTTTTAAAAAATGTATTTTTATTGATTTCAGAAAGGAAGGGAGAGGAAGAGATAGAAACATCAATGATGAGAGAGAATCTTCCACCAGCTACTTCCTGCACGCCCCCTACTGGGGATTGAGCCCGTAACCCCTGCATGTGTCCTGACCAGGAGTCAAACCACGACCTCCTGTTTCATAGGTTGACGCTCAACCACTGAGCCACACCGGCTGGGCATCAATGACACTCTTAAAAAAATCTTTGACACATCATAGTAAAACCAAAAGCAACCATTATTCTTCCCCCCCCCAAATATCTTTAAACACT
>NW_006291021.1:299644-300118 GCF_000327345.1 Myotis davidii
TTTATTTTTTACAGAGAGGAAGGGAGAGAGATAGAGAGTTAGAAACATCGATGAGAGAGAAACATCGATCAGCTGCCTCTTGCACATCTCCTACTGGAGATGTGCCCGCAACCCAGGTACATGCCCTTGACCGGAATCGAACCTGGGACCTTTCAGTCCGCTGATGCCCTATCCACTGAGCCAAACCGGTTTCAGCAAGAATTCTTACTTTTTAACACCATACTATGTCTTACTAGGACAGAGAAGAAACTCTCAAATGGGGCCATTGAGGAGACTTGAATGAAAGGGTAATTTACGAAGGAGAGGGCAGGGGTCCTCAAACTTTTTAAACAGGGGGCCAGTTCACTGTCCCTCAGACCGTTGGAGGGCCAGACTATAGTTTAAAAAAAAAACTATGAACAAATTCCTATGCACACTGCACATATCTTATTTTGAAGTAAAAAAACAAAACGGGAACAAATACAATATTTGTAT
>NW_006291021.1:300198-301595 GCF_000327345.1 Myotis davidii
CCTTGTGCTAAGTGAGATTCTATGACCATCAGGAGATCTGGGGCGAGGGTTCATGGGAAGGGCTGATAGCAAGAATCTGGAAGGAGAGAGCCCGCAAGGTCTCCTTGGCCAGAGCTGTGACTTCCAGTTGCCGGCTGCAGCCAGCCTGAGCCAACCCCACAGAGAGGGAGCTCTGAAAATAAACCTAACAGGACCCTCCCTCACCCTTTGGTTTCTTGCTGGGGCTCCCTATAGGCCAACCCAACTGGAAGCCCAAAGATAAGGAAATTTCTGGATTTGGTCCACACAACCTAGCACTGCCCCCTCCAGCCCCCCAGGTCATAGGGCAGAGTGAGGAAGGGTAGGGAAATTCTAGAGGGACAAATGGAGATATGGCACACACCCTTCTAACAGAATTAATGAGACTTCCTTAAAATAGTATCCAGTACCCAGTTCTCATCGATGTTTGCTCAGTTTCTCAAAGATGCTTCTTACACCTGGTCTTATTTAAGTCAGGATCCAAACCTTTGGTCTTTATTTCATATCAGCCCCCCCCCCCGGCCCCCATCTCCTTTTGCTCATGTCTATTAATAACACCCCTCGGTCATTTGCCTATAGAACATCCACATTCTGGATTTGACTGACTGCTTCCTATGGCATCTTTCAATGTGTTTCCTTATCTTTTGTATTTCCTGCAAATTAATAGTTAGATCTAGATTCAGGTTAACACTTTTCATTTATTGATTTTAAGGAGAGAGAGAAAAACATCAATTTGTTGTTCCACTTATTCATTCATTGGTTGATTCTTTTTTAAAAAATATATTTTTTATTGATTTTTAGAGAGAGAGAGGCAGGAAGAGGGAGAGAGAGAGAGACATCGATATGAGAGTGAAACACGATCAGCTGCCTCCTGCACACCCCCTACCTGGGATCGAGCCTGCAACTCAGGCCTGTGCTCTGTGCAGGGCAGACACCCGACCAATGGAGCCACACCAGTTAGGGCCGTGGGTTGATTCTTGCATGTGCCCTGACCGGGATCAAACCCACAATCTCAGCCCTCGGGACGATGCTCTAACCAACTGAGCTCCCGCTCAGGGCTCAGGTTTACATTTTCTAAGCCAGGATATTTCACGTGCAATGCTGGGTGCTCCTCGCTCCTCCCATCGGGACTGCCGAATGAGTGGGCACCGCACATTTAGTGCTGTTGAGGTGGATTAGGGGGTTCAAGTGATGCCACCTGTATTAGAAAGTTTTCCACTGACCTGTCACCCAATGACTCCAGCAGCCACTGATGCCCCTGCCTCCATCCATGATCTCATTAGGGGGTGCAAAAGGGTGGTTTGCAGATTCTATTATTCCCTCTGCATTGATTAGCTGGAGTTCTTCCATTAAAGCAGCGGTTCTCAACCTTCTGGCCC
>NW_006291021.1:301651-302808 GCF_000327345.1 Myotis davidii
GCAGCATCTTATGTGACCTCAGTACAACTTCCAAAGGAGGAAATTGACAATGGGACAATACTGTTATTGAGACCACGGACTTTATTCAGATCTCACTAGTTCTTACCCATTATGCTTTTCTGTTGTTCAAACTGTCTCATTTTAGGCCAGCGGCCAGGGCCTGTGATTTTAACCACAAAGGAGTTTCTGCCTTATGAATCCCCGATACGCTCTTTGCTAAGGGACACTGGGTTAGCGCTGCCATCAGGGAAACAGATTCTCTTCCTGAGTTGTCCCAGGACATGGCCGTCAGAGAATCACCCTCCCATTCACGGACACACACATTCTCACAGCCACCCAGACAAGAATTTTCAAGCGCTGACTCACAGATGCACACACACACACACCCCCACACGCACGAACGCACAAACACAGAAAGGCTTGTTGGCTAAGAATTCTGCAATCAGCCTGGCTGGCGTGGCTCAGTGGTTGAGTGCCAACCCATGAACCAGGAGGTCCCAGTTTGATTCCTGGTCAGGGCACATGCCTGGGTTGCGGGCTCGATCCCCAGGAGAGGGTGTGCAGGAGGCAGCCAATTGATGATTCGCTCTCATCGTTGATGTTTATCTCTCGCTCTTTCTTCCTCTCTCTGAAATTAATAAAAAACATATCTTAAAAAAAGAACATTTCTGCAATCTGACAACTTTGGTTCAGACCCCAGCCCTGCCCCTGGTAACCGTGGTGTGGGGTTGGGGCATAACTTAATCTCATGGGTGTCAGTTTTCTCACCATTCTACGAGATGGGAATATTAGCATTGTTGTGAGGACTAAGTTTCTACCCAGAGGAGTGGTTGACTGCACTTGACATCCTGTAAGTGCTCTGCAAACGTTAGTCATAAACACAGGTGAGGCCCCTCCCCCAGGCACCCTGGATCTTTCCCTCTTCCCAGCCTCACCTCCTTGGTGGAGGAATTTCCCATCAGCCCCTGCAGACTCCACTCGGAGTCAGGCTCTCATCTCCCTTCCGCCCTCCCTAGGACCAGTAATAAGGAGCTTCGACATCTCATTGAGGTCTCCGTGGTTTTGTGGGCGTTTGCATTGACCAGCTGGATCAGTGACCGCTTCCTTTGCAGTTTCTGGCAGCAGATTAATTTCTCCTACATGCACAGCATCTGGCA
>NW_006291021.1:302820-303312 GCF_000327345.1 Myotis davidii
ATTTTCGTTGCTACTTCATAACTGTCATGTTGCTACTGTTATGAATCGTCATGTAAATATCTGATATGCAGGATGGTCTTCGGTAACCCCTGTGAAAGGGTCGTTCGACTGCCAAAGGGGTCACTACCCACAGGTTGAGAACCGCTGCATTAAAAGCTTTCCCGCATCAACCTTGAAATAGAGAGTTTGCACAGAGAAGACAGGAGAGACCATTGATCCTTTCCCATTATTTCTGAGAGTGATGATTCGGTGCCTTAGCCCTAAGTCTCTAGCAGGGCCCAATGAAGTTGATTTTGTTTCTAAGTTTTGTTGTTATGAAATCAAGGATGTTTACATTTCTGAAGTGTTTTAACCCATTTGGGTCACTTTGCTACATTTTTTTACTTCTTATTTTGAAACAATTATGGACTCATAGTGAGTTGCAAAAACAGTACAAAGTCCTATGTACCCTTCCTCCAGCTTCCTCCAGGCCCCCCTCCCAACTCCCCCAAC
>NW_006291021.1:303479-305567 GCF_000327345.1 Myotis davidii
GTCCCAGGACATGGCTGTCAGAGAATCACCCTCCCATTCACAGACACACACATTCTCACAGCCACCCAGACAAGAATTTTCAAGCGCTGACTCACAGATGCACACACACACACACCCCCACACGCACGCACGCACAAACACAGAAAGGCTTGTTGGCTAAGAATTCTGCCATCAGCCTGGCTGGCGTGGCTCAGTGGTTGAGTGCCAACCCATGAACCAGGAGGTCCCAGTTTGATTCCTGGTCAGGGCACATGCCTGGGTTGCGGGCTCGATCCCCAGGAGAGGGTGTGCAGGAGGCAGCCAATTGATGATTCGCTCTCATCGTTGATGTTTATCTCTCGCTCTTTCTTCCTCTCTCTGAAATTAATAAAAAACATATCTTAAAAAAAGAACATTTCTGCAATCTGACAACTTTGGTTCAGACCCCAGCCCTGCCCCTGGTAACCGTGGTGTGGGGTTGGGGCATAACTTAATCTCATGGGTGTCAGTTTTCTCACCATTCTACGAGATGGGAATATTAGCATTGTTGTGAGGACTAAGTTTCTACCCAGAGGAGTGGTTGACTGCACTTGACATCCTGTAAGTGCTCTGCAAACGTTAGTCATAAACACAGGTGAGGCCCCTCCCCCAGGCACCCTGGATCTTTCCCTCTTCCCAGCCTCACCTCCTTGGTGGAGGAATTTCCCATCAGCCCCTGCAGACTCCACTCGGAGTCAGGCTCTCATCTCCCTTCCGCCCTCCCTAGGACCAGTAATAAGGAGCTTCGACATCTCATTGAGGTCTCCGTGGTTTTGTGGGCGTTTGCATTGACCAGCTGGATCAGTGACCGCTTCCTTTGCAGTTTCTGGCAGCAGATTAATTTCTCCTACATGCACAGCATCTGGTAAGCACCTACCCTGTGGGCTGGGGCCCCAGAACCGGAAAAATCTCAGATATCGGAGCGTGGGGCATCAGCCTGGGGACATAAAGTGATGGCACCAATACTGGGTCTTGTGTGTTTGGGGGCGGGGGGCAACTGGTGGCAATCAGGGGGTGTGTTCCAGAAGATTCCTTTGGATGATCAGGACCCAGGTGGGGCTGGGGACATCCAGCTTGCCCCAAGGACATTCTGCACCCTCACTACCCTCTCCCTGCTTCCCACAGGCATTTGTTCATCAGCATCACCTTCCCTTATGGCATGGTCACCATGGCCTTGGTGGACGCCAGGTATGAGATGCCAAACCAAACCCTCAAAGTCCGCTACTGGCCTCGGGACACGTGGCCCGTGGGGCTGCCCTACGTGGAAGTCAGTGGTGACCACAAGAACTGCTGAAGTCTGCCGGTCTCTGGACTCCCCAACCACCAGCCAACTCACCTGTGTCTTGAGGAGAGAGGCTTAGATCGGGAGTCTGAGAAACACACACAGTTCTTCCTCCAGCTCCCTTTCCTCATCCTCCTTGTCCTGCATGACCCCACTCCAAGGCAGGGGATGGACATCAAGACTTCTCTGAGCAGCAGACTGATGACCCTGCAGGGCTGCCAGGCATAGCTCCCCTTCCTGACCTGCCCTGTTCTCTTTCATCTCCTCCTCATGCTTGTGTTCACTGCCACCCTGTTGTCACACAAACTGGAGGGACTGGATGACCAGCTGCTATGATTACATGGCTTCTACTGGGATGACCTCTACTGGGGCTTGGGCCACTTGCAGCTTACTCATAGTGGCAGTCACTACCAGACTCTTTGGACCTGACTTTGGCCTTGCACTGTCCTTGGTACGTAGGGGCCACCCTTAAGAATGGACATGTTTTCTGGTAACCTCATTCCACCCTCATGCATGCAGAAGCCTTGCAAGCCTCCACACATGCTCACACATGGACAGTGTGGCCATCCCACTGGTTGACAGCAGAGCAACATGGACACCTGGATGGGCAATCTGGATGCTGTGGGGCACGGAGGGGAGCAGGGGTGGCCAGAATAGGCTCTCAAAGCAAGGGGAGAAGGGGAATATGTATTTCATTGTGGTTAAGAGCACAGGGCGTGGAGTTAGGAGACCTAAGTTTGAATCCTGCTCCACCATTTCCTAGTTGTATCATCTGGGGGATGTGACTT
>NW_006291021.1:305583-308749 GCF_000327345.1 Myotis davidii
TCCCTACATCAAGTTCAAACCCCTTGTCTATAAAATGGAAATATTCCTTCCTTCATGAAATGTCTGTGTGGATAAAACAAGAGAAGGCATGTAAAGTGCTTAGCTTGGAGTCTGATAAACATCTATCCATATACTCATCCTTTAATTTATTCATCCATCCATCATCCATTGAATCATTCATTGAAACATCCATTCATCCATCCACTTATCCATTCATTCTATTATCCTTCTATCCATTTATTTATCTATCCCTCTCCTCTATTAACTCACCCATTTATATTTAGCCATCCATTTGTCTATTCATTTATCCATCCAAATCATTCAATCACCATTCCATCCATCCGCTTATCCAATTATTTATCCATTAGAGGCCTGGTGCATGAAATTCATGCATGGCAAGGGGGGTGTCCCTCAGTCCAACCTGCCCCCTCTCATAGTCCAGGAGCCCTCAGGGGTGGGAGGCAACCCAGTGATCAGGGGAAAGCAACGCCCCCATCACACCTCTGCTGCTGCCACTGCCTCGGCCAGCCCTGGGCAACTGGGCAGCCACCATCTGAGGCTTGCCTGTGCCTCGATTTGGCCCTGGGTGGCTGGGGGCTACGGGGACTAAGGGACTCCCGAGGCAGGCGTGAGGCTGAGGGGACTGGGCACCACCATCTTGTGGCTGGGGGCGCCACCATCTTTGAGGGTGGGACAGTCAATTAGCATATTCCCTCCTTATTGGCTGTGGGTGCCGCCATCTTTGTGACAGCAAGGGTCAGTTAGCATATTCCCTCTTTATTAGATAGGATTATTCATCTGTCCATATTTAGCCATCCATTTGTCTGTTCATTTATCTATCCAAATCATCCCATCATTCTTCCAATCATCCCACCTATTCATTCATTCACTCGTTTATCTCTTCAACAAATATACATTTTCTATTATATGTCTTACACCAGTCCCTGGGGACACAAGACATACAAAGTCCCTGCCCTAATGAGGAGACACATCCTATGTAATAAAAGGCTAATATGCAAATCGACCAAACGGCAGAATGATAGGTCGCTATGATGTGCACTGACCACCAGGGGGCATACGTACAATGCAGAAGCTGCCTTCTGGTGTCAGTGTGCAGGCACTGCTCAGCCAGAAGCCAGGCTCACAGCTGGCAAGTGCAGTGGCAGTGGCGGGAAGCAGGCCTAAGCTGTCAGATGGACCTCCCCCGAGGGCTCCTGGACTGTGAGAGAGCATAGGCCAGGCTGAGGGATCCCCCCCACTCAAATTTTGTGCAACAGGCCTCTAGTGTTAGATAAAAAGACACACAAACAAGGCAATTCCAGGCACTGATGGATCTGCCTAAAAGACAGAACACAGTGATGTTCTGGAGAACCAGGGGGTGGTGGAGCAGCCCTTTTAAATGGAAAGTGAGTGGTCATTGCACTTTCCAGGTGAGATCAGAATGATGAGAGGAAGCCAATCATAGTGAGATCTGGGAAAGGCCATTCTGGACAGAGGTAACTCCTGGGGCGGGGACGCGCTGGAGCAACTGAAAGGAAGCTGTTGCCAGAGCTTAGTAACCAAAGGAGAGCCCCCAGTAAGAGGTTCTTAACCTGGGGACCCTGGATGGGTTTTTGTACCCATGGACCATTTGATATTCTCTCAAAAGATGAGTGTCAGGCATGCTAACTGGGTCCTAGGAGTGCCTCACTCCAAAAGGAGTTGAGGCAAGCCTATTTAACTCATTGGAGAGATTGGGACATTAAAGACAAAGGGCCACTCATATTTATTGAGTTGCTACCCTGTGCTCTATGCCCATGATGCACTTCATTGAATCTAATAATCCCCCCTCCCACACACCACTTGAGACAGAGAGGAATATTCTTATTTTATAGAGGTGGTTCAAAGAGGGCACGCAACTTGCCCAGGGTCACACCTCTTGATATGATCCAGCAATTCCACTCCTAGGTATAATATACCCAACAGAATTAAAAACAGGTATTCAGACAAATGTGTGTACAGAAATGTTTATAGAAACACTATTGATAAGACCCAATGGGTGGAAAGCAACATAAATGCCCAAAAATGGAAGAGTGGATAAACCAGATGTGGTGTATCATAACATAGAATCTATCCTATCTAATAAAAGACAAAAAGGGTAATTGACTGTACCTTCACTATGCTTCCCAGTGGCTAATCAGGGCGATATGCAAATTAACTGCCAACAAAGATGGCAGTTAATTTGCATACATAGGCTCCAAGTGGTGGAGCGAAGCCGAATGTACCTGAAGCCGCCAAGCAGTGAGGCCTCATGGCCCTGGGATGAACAGAGCCAGGAGGCCTCACCGCCCCAGGATCAGCGGGGTTGCAAGGACTCACCGCCCCAGGATCAGTGGGGTTGCAAGGACTCACCGCCCTGGGATCAGTGGAGCAGCGAAGCCTGAAGTGGGGGGGAGCGGGGGGAGGCGCGGAGATCTGGCCGGAGCCCAGCCAGAGCGAAGGCCTGGGTCTCGGGTGCCAGAGGAAAATTGGTGCCAGTAGCCAAGGAAAGGGAAGGCCTATTGCACGAATCTCTTTGTGCAACAGGCCTCTAGTATATATATATATATAAAGAGCCAGGGTCCGTAATGTCCAAAATGACCTAAGGGATGACCGAACACCAGGCTGTGCGGTAGCAGGCTCGGGTAGGCGGGGACTGGCGAGTGGGCTGAACTGCTGACCTCTCGGGGAGAGAGAGAGAAAGAGGGGGGACTGATCAGCAGATCAGACCCTGCTTCTCTCTCAGGGCCTCTCCAGCAGCCACGCCTCTCTCTCTCTCTCTCTGGGCCTGGCCAGCAGCCTGGGGCAGCTGCTGATCAGCCCCACCTCTCTGATCAGGCCTGGAGATAGGCCCGGAGACGCTGACTGGCATGGAAACTGACCAATCAGAGCCAAATTTGGGTGAATTGTGAGGAGCCAATGGCTGCCTAGGAGGTGGAGCTTTTGACACTGACTGGCATAGAAACCAACCAGTCAGAACCTAATCTGGGTGAACTTCGAAGGCAGAACCTAAGGTGGGGGCTGAGGAGGTGTTTAAGGGCAACAGCTGTTTGGTGTAAAGTGTAAGAAAGCGGTTCAATTTTTTTAAATATATATTTTATTGATTTTTTTAGAGAGAGGAAGGGAGAGGGATAGAGAGGTAGAAACC
>NW_006291021.1:309019-312786 GCF_000327345.1 Myotis davidii
AGGAGGGTAGTTGGGGGTTAGGGGCAATCAGGCCAGCAGGAGAGGGCAGTTGGTGAGGTCAGGCCTGCAGGGGAGGGCAGTGGGGGGCATCAGGCCAGCAGGGGAGAGCAGTTAGGGGTGAGATCATGCCAGGAGGGGAGGGCAATTGGGGGCGAGATCAGGCCATCAGGGGAGGGCAGTTAGGGGGGATTAGGCCTGCAGGGGAGGGCAGTTAGGGGCGATCAGGCCAGCAGGGGAGAGCAGTTAGGGGGGAGATCATGCCAGCAGGGGAGGGCAATTGGGGGCGAGATTAGGCCAGTAGGGGAGGGCAGTTAGGGGTGATTAGGTAGGCAGAGGCAGTTGGGGCGATCAGGCCAGCAGGGAGAACAATTAGGGGCAAGATTAGGCTGGTAGGGGAGGGCAGTGAGGGGCGATCAGGTAGGCAGGCAGAGGCAGTTAGGGACAATCAGGCAGGAAGGTGAGCAGTTAGGAGCCAGTGGTCCCAGATTGCGAGAGGGATGTCCGACTGCTGGTTTAGGCCTGATCCCTGTGGAATTGGGCCTAAACAGGCAGTCAGACATCCCCCAAGGGGTCCCCAATTGGAGATGGTATAGGCTGGGCTGAGGGACACCCCCCTCCCCGCATGAATTTTGTGCACTGGGCCACTAGTACTATTTATAATAATAAAAGTGTAATATGCTAATTAGACTGGGCATCCTTCTTTCCGGACAAAGCTGCAGTGGGCAGGGGCCGCGGCAGAGGCGGCAGAGGCCCCTGGCGGTGGCAGCAGCAGGTGGGGAACAGGGCCAAGGCCCTTGCACAAATTTTGTGCATTGGGCCTCTAGTTTTTCTATAAAAAGGAGTGAAACGCTGACACAAACTACAACATGAATAAACCATGAAAATATGATGCTCAGTGAGAGAAGCCAGACACAAAAGATCACCTATGGTATGATTCCATTCATATGTCCAGAAATAGACAAATTCACAGAGACAAAAAGCAGATTCGCGGTAGTTAGGCTGAGAGGAGGGAGTGGGGAGTGGCTGGTAAAAGGTACAGGATTTCCTTTTGGGGTGAAGAATATGTTTTAGAACTAGATACAGGTGGAGGCTGCACAACATTGTGAATGTTCTAAATGCCACTGAAGTGTACATTTTGATATGGTTAATGGTTAGGTTTATGTTATGTGATTTTTACCTCAATTAAGATTTAATAAAGCTCCCAGAGCCATTCTATACTGGTCTTAGATCATGGTCCCCCCCAACACCCCCTCCCCCCTAAAAAAAATCCTGGTAGCCAGAGGGATGCAGTCCTTTGATTGGCTAGTGCTTGACTGGCCACATGCTTTCTTGTGGCAAGAGGAGGAGAATTTGGGGGGCATGAGAGGGTAAGAGCCTCATTCCTCCTTCCTGTTTGAAAGGGAAACGTAAGGGCTGAAGCCCTCCCTCAAGCCTTATGCCCTTGTTGAGTTGGCATTCTCCTAGGAGGGCTGCAATTTAAAAATTGAGCCTGGCTGGTGGGGCCCAGAGGTTGAGTGTCGGTCTATGAACCAGGAGATCACGGTTCAATTCCTGGTCAGGGCACATGCCTGGGTTGCAGACTTGATCCCCAGTTGGGGGCATGCAGAAGGCAGCAAATCAATGATTCTCTGTCATCTTTGATGTTCCTCTCTCTCTTCCTCTCCTTTCCTATCTGACATCAATAAAAAAATTTTTTTTTAAATATTCCTACAAAGATGCCTATAGGCTCATATTGGTCCTGGGAAGAGCCCCCAGATCAGGGATTGTTGCCAGGAAAAAGGGAGAATGATACTAAGAGAGAGAAAAATTGCAATTTTAGTGTACTGTCCTTTTCTGGGGGAAATACCTTGTTGCACATAGTTTGAATTGGCTCCAAAACCATTCATAGCTCTCCATGGCCTATGGGCTAAGGGCCCAAAGCCCCATTGTGACAGTTAAGGTGTTCTGAGTTGAAGTTAATCTGAGGTAGGTCTCCAACCAGCCACTGGGCTCTGCTTGGTCATATTCAATATTGCTATGAGTGGCTGTGTGTACATTTGTGGCTGGCAGGAAACGGTGCTGAGTACATTTGTGGCTGGCAAGAATCTGAGAGGTACAGGGAGCATGCTGCATTTAAAAAGAAAAAAATCTCCGTGGGCTGAACCATCGACACAAGGTGAAAGGGGAGTAAATGCCAAGTCCTCTCTCTGGCTGCGAATAAACCTGACCGCTAGGGGGCGATAGAGACACAACGTAGCAGTAGGTCTGAGATAGGAAGCTAGACTCCCTGCGTTCAAAATGTTACTTTCTAGCTGTGGGACTTGGGTCCACTTATAGCTCCCTCTATGTATCAATTTCAGCATTTGTAACATCGAGATAACATGTATCAATCATGCATTCTACCATCTGCTCAAATTACTATTTGCTTTATGTTTTTCTTTGCTTACACTGAGTAGATAGGAAACATTGTGTCACTTTTAAGAAGTCATTTGTTACACATCAAACATAACCATAAAACTAGACACAGTAACAACAAAAAGTGTTATTAAGTGGAGTTCAGTGATTTTTAACCCAGTCTGCAAGTTAGTATCCCCATCTGAACTTTAAAAAAGGTGGCTCTTTGCAACAATTGTAGCTTAAAGGTTCTTCATTGCAAGCTTCCTTAAGAGACAAATTGCTACCTGTCTCATTTTTGTCTCTTTACCTGGAGCAGTGGTTTTGAAAGTTAAGTGTCAGAATCATCTGCAGAACTTGTTAAACCAAACCTCTGGGTGTTGCCACACACGCAGAGTTTCTGATTCCATAAATATAGGGAGACCAGAATTGGCATTTCTAACAAAGTTCCCAGGTGATGCTGAGCATGCTGGTTCAAGGACCAGTAGACCCACTGATCAATTTACATCCGGTTATAGGATGGTAAACCATTAAAGTTGTATCAACACTAAAGTAGCTAGTGCTTTTTTTCTCAGCATAATCTCCATTTCACTCACCCCCCAGCACACCCTGCCTTAGTTTAAAAAGTATAGTGTTATTATGATAGCAATCTGATATTCAGAGTTTTTGTCTGGACTTCATGACAATCCAACGTTATTGATTTTTTCCCCATGTTCTTCAGCGCAAAGTACCAGCCATACCACCTAATGAATACTTTGACATTTAAATGAGAACTGGAAGGAAAAACTCCCACAAATGAACAAACAAAACCCCAAATCGATTTTTAATTATAAAAAGGAATTTAAATAACCGCACAAGGCTCCCCAAATTGCAGGCAGAAGTCCTAATACTAGTAATGTCTGAGAGGCAAGTGGCTTACAAGATCGTGAAAAAGATGGAAGGACGTGTCTATATCCAATCTAAATATAATTTGCAAGTAGCTGTGACATTATAGGATCATAGGTAAGTTCAAAATTGTTTTTGGAGGGTTAAATTGAGACCCTCTTGATCATTTTAATGCAGCACAATTTCAAATTTGCATCATCCAAATTAGCATCAACTACTATCACGCCATACTATGATTGTCCCCATTTTTTTAATTGACCCCATTTTACAGATGTGCAGACTGAGACTTAGGGGGAGAAACCATTTGCCAAGGCTTGCCACAGTGCAGATCAAAGATAGGAAAATTAATGGGTTTCAGAGTTCATTCCATCACATAGTAGCGGCACGCGACCAGGAAACAAAAATGTCCCTGGGGCTCCCTCCCCAGAGCTGGAAACCGACACCACAGCTCCAGCCTGGGGAGATTCTGGCCCGGGAGGCTCCCGGCACCAGGCAGCGCCCCCTTCGGG
>NW_006291021.1:313605-339416 GCF_000327345.1 Myotis davidii
AACCCTCTGGGGCGCCCCTCGGGAACGCAACCCAGACTCCCCACAAGCGCCCTGGGGACCGCTCAGGTTCCTCGGAGCCAGCCTGTACCCCTTTTCTCCTTTGGGCTGGCCTGAGTCTCCTTTCCCTTCTGGACCCTTGGCCCCGAGTCCCTTCAAGCTCCTCGAGCCCCCAACCTGCTGCCCGTTCTCTCCCTTAAACTGTGGCCTGGGTTTGAGTCCCCCCAGAACCCTGGGACCTTGGTTTGCAGCCGTCTCCTTCCTCGAACCCTAAGCCTTCATACCGCTCATCGTCTTGCAGGCCTGAGCCCTCTCTCCCCTCTGATCCTGCTCCTGCCTCAGCCGGAGTGTCCATCGGTCCTCAAAGCCTGGCCAGGACCTGGGTCTTTGCCCACAAGGACCCAGGCCTGCGTTGAATGACCCCCCTTTGGGCCTGGGGCGGCTTCTTGAGGTGCCTTTGCCTTATCTGCTGCCTCGGTCCCTCTGGTTTTCAGGCCCTGCTCACTCCCAGTGCCTTAGGGGCTGTCTCTCACCTTCAGACCCTCTTCTCTTAGACCCGCCCAGACAGCTTCTGCTCTTGACCTGGAGCCCCCACCCCTCAAGCATCAAATGCCTCTCCCGCAGCTTGGGCCCTCTTTGACCCTGGAACCCTGGTTTACCCTTCCCCACTTTGTCCCCCAACCCAGATCTCTCATCAGTATGGTTCCTCCAGCCTCTCTTAACAGACCTGCAATCTCCCCGGAACCCCTGGGTCTCTCTCTTTACTTTCAGTCTTGCACTGTGTTCCACCATTCCCCAGCCTGATGCGGTGACTCTCCACCAGTGCCCTCCTCCCAGCACACCTCACTTTCCCCGTCTTCCCCAGGAGCCTTGCTCCAAGCCCCGGGTGGTTCCCTAACTTCTGTGAACTCTCCCCATGCCCCCCCGCCCCCTTCCTTCTGGAAACAGCCAGTCCTGTCAGTTCTGGTGAACCTGAGGCCTTTTTGGCTTCTGGCCCCCCCACCCCCTTCCCCAGCTCTGTGCTTTCTCCTCTTCAGCACCCAGGGCCACTGTGGCCCCCAGCATAGGATCATTTATTTCTTCATCCTCCACTGCTGTCCCTGGCTTCCAGGGGCCTGAGGCCAGGAAAGGCGTAGTGGGGCTGTGGGGGTGGCAGCTGAAATCTCTGCCATTATCGAGGGCAGGTTGAGGCGTCCCTGGCTGCTGGCGCCACTGAGGCGGCTCTGTCTGGTAAGGCGCTGTGTCTCTGAGGTTTCTGGGGTGTAGGGCAGGAGACCTCTCCCCTGCCCATCCTGGCCGCCCGTGGTGGCACAGGATCGTTGAGGCTTGTGTTTGTGGCACTCTCTCACTGTGATTTCCCCTGTGGTTTTGGTGTTACTACCTTTTCAGAGGGAAGGAAGAGTTTATCACAGTTGAATAGTGGAGTTCTACAGTGTAGTGTGAATTCAGTTCCCTTGAAGGTACAGAGTTTGTTGCCTTCAGTTCATATGGAGTTATAAACAAAACAAAGTATACCTTCAGTGTCCACTTTCAACAAAGCCCACCTCTGGAAAGGGCTTGTTGGGCACTGCATGGGTGTAGAATGTCACTCTTGCCTCTTGCCTGACATGCTGGTTCCCCAGGAAGATGTCTTAGGCCCAAGAGTGTCCATTCCCCCTGGACGGTTGTCATGCATGTAAGTGGAATGGTGAGACTGTGACCGAGTGGACTGGTGAACACACTCGAGTGAGTGAGATCCGTATTGCCCAGCACTGTGGCCACCAGCACCTGTGGCTTGTTAAACAAACCAAAATGAAAAAAAATCAGTGCTTCAGTCACATTTTCAGTGCCCAGTGAGTCTACCGCTGACCTGTCAGCCCCCTCACTGGGCAGTATGGAGAGATGGCAGAAAGGTCCGTTGGACCGCGCTGGTCTACAGCCTTGCAGAAGTATTTGCAAGTGAAACTGATCCTAAAGGAAAGGCTGTGTCACCCGTAGACTGATTCTCCATCCTGGTGTGTTTTCATGCAAATTTGGGAGCCTCCCCAGGTCGGCAGGTTGGCGGTCAGTGTCCCAGAGCGACTTCTGGTGCACGGTAAAGGCTTTGATCCCGCAGCCTCAGCCTTGCCTTTTTCTCCCAGGATGCCCCAGACCTGTAAGTGCCTCCGCCGGATGAGGAGCAACAGGATTTTTCCTGAAGGGCCGCCAGCTTTGGGAGTCTTTGCTGCTCTTTACTTTCCTGTTGTGTTCTCTAGAAGTTTCAGCCCAGCTAAGAAAGGCAATTCTGCATTTTGCTCTGGGCACCCAACTTCTCAGCATCAAAATCTTTCCCCATGGGTAGGCAAAGTCTTTATGGTTCCAAGCCTGTACTTAACACGTACGATGTCTGTGGGATTTGGTTTTTGTGTGTTTTTTAGGGGGGAAGAGGCCACGTACTTTGGGAGTGAGGGGAGGGGCAGATCTTTGCTCTTTAGGTGTGTGATTTATCTCCAAGGATGGTAGGGGAGGAACAGGCGTAGTTAAAGACCAAGCAGATGCTGGGAGGATGGGGAAGGGCTGCCTGGGGAACTGGAACTGGTGTCAGTGTCTGGGTGATTCTGTTCTCCGGAGGACCACGGTGTCCTTTCTTCACAGAAGCACTGGGCATGGCACCGAGGGTGGATGGCCAACCCATTGAATCACAGTTGAATTAATGCTGATTCTTCAAAAGGTTCTCTCTTGAGTTTGAAATTGGGAACAATTGCTTGTGAGCATACTCTGTTGTTCCGGAAGGGGAGGTTTGTTTCTAACGGTGATGGCCCATTTTACAGATGTGTAAATGCAGGCTCGGGGAGGCCCCCAAAGGAGTCAGGCCTTAGTGGCATTCTTAGGTAGGCCTCCTTTACCGAGACCTTGCAGAGAAATGCTTGGAATTGTTCAGAGCACTGACATGAGTGACTGGATTTTCTCCCATCCAGGTCTGAAACTATCGGTTGGAAAGTCAGCATGCCAAGTTTCTGCCCTGAAGTTAACTATGTTGTAAAGTACTTGAGGGCGGGGACCCGAGTCCTATTTCCCTTTATGTCCATGTAACACAATTTTGAATAAGCTTTGCTAACTGTTCGTTAAATAAAAGTAACTAGTTATCAGCTCCTTGTAACCAGGCCCACCTACCCTGGCCACAGTTGCCTTTAGTATTGAGTTGGTAGTGTTTAAAAAAAATTCCCCAAACTGCTCCCTAGAGAACTTTGGCGACACCCTGCCGTCTACATGTCTGCAGGCATCTCTTGCATATGTAATATATACCCTGTCCCAGCCTTCCTGGAGGGCTGGTGAGGGTCTGTCTTCCCAGGAACCTGAAAACTAAGGATTGTAGGTTTATTTGCATATCCACGTGGTCTGCACACTTAGAGAGTTTCCAGAGAGCATTCATTGATCTCCCTCTCATCCCTTTATCATTAACCTTACCCCCCTGGTGAAAGGGACAAGGCTGGACAGAGTCAGAAGAGGGATGCAGGTGCTGGCTGCCATCCCCCTGTGTACCAGCAGTTAGAAGACTAGTGTCTCATGCAGCTTGGTTCTTTCCCCCCTCTGGGCAGGCTGCCCTCCTCTTGAGAGGGTTGTCACTGAGGGCCATCCTTCATTTTCTGTCTTTTTCACATTCATTTGTGGGTGCTTCTGAGAGCCCCCCACTGGGTCTGGAGGGAGTTCTGCGAAGAGTGTTTTATTCGGTCTGTGTCACTGCCACTTCATGTGACCAGTACTTTTTCCCATTTCTTGTAAGTGTGGACCATATTGCCAGCGATCTGCTGGGTCCAGTTAGACCTGGCAAAATCAATCCTGACTGCTGAGGGGAAATGCTCTTGGGTGCTTTATCTTTCTGGGAGGGGAGTGGATTGTCACATCTGTGGGAATTAGACGTTGTAGCCATCTGTGGGAATTAGATGTTGTAATGATGCCACTCAGTAAAGTGAATTCCCAGAGGAAAGGGCATCTGTTGAGAATTCCCACCAGAAATCAGGGAAAATCTTACAGATAAATTTGTTCCTAAAGAACTGCCTTCTGGGGCTCAGGCTGAGGGCAGGGTTCACAGGGTACAGAAAAGATCTGACAAAGAAAGCTCGTTGAAGGAGTGGAGCTGTTGGGACCAGGTTGGCTCTTTCTCTTTGCCAGGTGGAGGTCATTCAAGTCCCCCTGGGGGGTGGGAGGCTCTTTGCTCCAGTGAAATTCCTGGAGAGCCAGGATCTGTTTGCCTGGCTTGTAGGACTTAGGAGTTTGGCCTTGTTTTCCAAGTGCCCTCTGCCAGTTGGCCTGGAGAGAGGGCAGTGCCCGCTGAGGCCCTCTGCCCATGGTGAACTGTCCCCAGACAGCCCTTGGAGCCCGTGTGCTGCGCCATCTTCATCCACAGGTCTTTGGGATGAAATATTCCCCTTTTTTCCGGGTTTTTGTTGGGGGAGTGGGTGACAAAGTGGTCCCCAAGATGCTGGGACATGGCAGTAACTGAAGCTAGGTTAGAACTCCAGAGCCCTACAGAGCCACTTCCAGCCACCCACTCTGGAGGTCCCATAAAGGGCCTCCATGCAGCTGAACAGTGAGGTTCTTCATTCCCAGGCGGGTTTCCCTAACGAACAGTTAACCCCTTTAGCCAGCTACCCTTCCTGGAGAAATAGCTAATTTGCTTCAATTATTTGGTTCTAATGGACAGGGAAGGAGTCCAGGAAGAGTAAGGAAGGGAGGAGCAGAATCCTTGGAAGTGAAATTGGCTTAGCCACACTAATAAATTATTAGGACTTGACAAGTCAGAGTGATTGGCCAGGGCTCAGCTTCTTGCTTGCCTCCAGTTCAGTGTCGCTTGAATGTCTTACTGAATCAGTGAGTCATATGTATAATCGCCCACAATCTGTTATTCCACCATCTTTGTTTTTTAGAAGATTCCAGCATTCAGGGAAGTGATCCTCTCCTGAGTGCATCATTGTGTTGCAGTTATTGGTACCTTGAACCTGGGGGTGTGGAGGCTAAGTTTATGCCAGCCTCTAGGGCACAGATGCCGCTGCCCAGCAAGCTTTGGGCATGGCCTGCCAGCTACAGAGATGACCTACCGCTGCTTCAGAACCTTCCTGTTTGTTTACTTTGGCCTGTGGAGTGTATTTTTGGTGCTTCCATTTTCCCCTTTCTGATGGAACCGTGGCCTCTATTCTTTCACAATAACTGCTTTGCTGATCGTGTGCCCTGGGTAGGAACCCCACATAATCAGAAATGCTGGGAAGGCAGCTGGATTGGTGAATAACAGAATCTGAGGAGGCATCTCATTATGCAGGAGTTAACTCCAAAGAACAAAAAGTTGTTTGCCAGTAAATTATTGTTATGATTGTATGTATTTAGTTTTCCACCAGTAACCCTCCCAATAGTCCAGGGATTGTCTCCCGATTTCCCAGTGGAAGCAGGTGGGAGAGAAAGGCAGAATTTCTTACACACATGGACATGTAGATGGTGATTACAGCCTTTCGGGATAATGTAAATATTGCTTGGGTTTGTTTATGTTGAATGTTGTCCATGTGTGGCACTGTGCAGACAGATGCTTATGGTTGATTTGAGCATTACATGTTTATCCAGATGTGTGGCCCCTTCTCTCTAGCTTTAGGTGAGGTATTTCCACTTGAATAGGCCCAATACTTCCTCCCACCATCCCAGGAGCATCCCAGCTACCTGGGTCTCAGAGTTATTTGAGCCTCCTTTGCTCTCCTCCTCTGGCCACCCTGAGGTCTTGTGAGTTCTCCCATTTCAGGCTCGACTTACCCTCGTTTTTTAGCCACACCCTCTGGTTGTCTTCATGTGGACTTGTTTCTTTTCTGCCTTCAGCCCCGACTGCACAGATTGCCCAGGCCCTTCTTGCTCGTTTCCCAAGGAGCCCCTCAGGGACTGTTCTGTGTGAATTCCTGCCCTGTTTTTACAGCTGCTCATAAGTTACCCAGAGCTTCTGTTAGGTCTTCTGTATATCGGGACCATCCTTTAATTCTTAACACAGTTCTTATTGGCTCTTCCTCTTGGAAAGCACCACTTAGAACTCATTGATCTAGGAAGGCCTTCTAGTTTGTTTCATTAAGTATAGTTGATGCCTCATGTACCATGATTCCAAAATAGAGGTTAGAAGGACGGTTGAGATGTAGTCCTGGGGAGGCAGCAGTGAACAGCCCAGGAGTAGCAGCAGACCAAGTGGGCACACAGCAGTCGGAAAGCGCTCTGGAGAAAGTAGCCCTTAAGCTGGGGTTTAAGGGATGAGTGGAATTCAATCAGCAGGGAAATGAGTAGGCTGTAGGCTCGAAGGAGCAGAGACAGACAGGAGTAGACATTCTGCATCCTATTAAGCTGGATCGGAAGTAGTGTGCATTTTCTGTGTTTCCTCAGTTCCAAGCCTTTCGGGCACACCACAGACTCGGTACCAGCTTCTTTGTGTGTTTGCATGTGTGGGTCTTGGTGGCGCTGGGGGTGTGTGACTTTTACATGGACTGCACAATACACTCTGACCTTAGAAGGGTTAAAAAGTGAAAAATAATGAGCATCTCAGACTTGAGGAAACACAGGTGGGAGACTGCCAGTGTGCTGAGGCATTTGGACTTCATTCTGAGGGTGTGGTGAGCCGTGGAAAGTTGTGAAACAGTGAGAGATAGGATCTGTCTGTCTGCCCTGCTTTCATCGCAGAGACAGCAGGGAGAAGAAAGTGAAGAGGGAGGGAGGACTGAACGGGTTGCTGAATTGCTGAGAAGAGGCAGGTACAGAGGAACTGTGGCCAAAGGGACACGTCATCAGTGGGTTGGGTGAAAAAGAGGGTAGATAGTGAACAGGGGGAGATTTCTGGTCAAGGGAGAGCAGGGAAGCCCATCACAGGGGAGCTTTGTTTGGGGAGTGTGACATCCACACACCCACGACTTGCTCCTGATTATCTCAGCACTTAGGAGCAAGTGTGCACTTGGCCTCTGCTTCTTTGTATCGTTCCTGCATTTGATACTCGGTGTCCAGCTGTATCTGTGGGAGGCCTGGGGAGGCTCTTACTGAGGAGATGGCTGTTTACAGTTGGTTCCCTGGCAGTGTTCTGACACCCACCCTCCCCCAAGATGTTGCCAGTGCTTCGAGGTTTTGTGGCTTTGTATCCAGTGGAGTGGAACCAGCATGAGCTGCCTTATGTTTCAGGGCAGAGTGACAGGCGTGAGCATAATGAATGGAGCCTGACTACTGGGGCTGCAGGTCCACCTGGGACCTGTCCCCAGATGGCTTCAGCCTCACCCCGCCCCTGGCCTGCTTAGTCGGTTAGGATTCGATTCTGGTCAAGGGCATGTACCTCGGTTGCAGGCTGTATCCCTAGGCTCCGGTTGGGGTGAGTGCGGGAGGCAACCAATCGATGTGTCTCTGTCACATTTATGTTTCTCTCTGTCTCCCCCTCCCTTCCTTCCACTCTCTGAAAATCAATGGAAAAAGAATATCCTTGGGTGAGGATTAACAAAAAAAACGGAGCCACCATTTGTGTGGATGACTCGGGTGACTCTGCTGGTCTCTGTTTTCCAGGAGGCGTTCTGTAGGACAAGGGAGAAGGAAAATGCATTAATTAAGGAGCGTGGGAGGCTTGACCAGGGAGGCAAGCTGGCAGAGTGGCTACAGAAACAGGCCCTTGGGGACGCACACCTGGATTTGAGTCTGGGCCCTGTTCCCTATCAACTGGGCCCCCTTGTGTGTGCTACGTAGCAGCTCACTCTTGGAGCTTTGGGTTTCTCATCTGTAAAAGGAGGTAATCGCACTTTTTTAAAAAAAATATACTTTTATTTTATTTTTTTTAAAGAGAGGAAGGGAGAGGGATAGAGAGTCAGAAACATTGATGAGAGAGAAACATCAATCAGCTGCCTCCTGCACAACCCCCACTGGGGATATGCCCGCAACCAAGGTACATGCTCTTGACCGGAATCGAACCTGGGACCCTTAAGCCTGCAGGCTGACGCTCTATTCACTGAGCCAAGCTGGTCCGGGCCTTTTTTTTTAAATCCTCTCTTGAGGATATTTTTTCCATTGATTTTTAGAGAGAGTGAAAGGGAGGGGCGGGGGGAGAGAGAAACATCAATGTGAGACACATTGATTGGTTCCTGAGGTACATCACCTTGACCGGGAGTCAAACCCGAGACCCTCGGTCTATAGGCTGGCGCTCTAACCATTTAGCAAACTGGCCAGGGCATAATTGTACTTCTTGTATCAGTATATTCCGGGAGACTTTAGGGATGTCAACTCTGGACAAGGAGCCATCCCCGAGGAGCCAGTGTTAGAGCAAGTAAACAAACCTTTAGTAAGATGCCTTTTGATAGTGAAAAATGCTAAAACATGATGTGACAGAGTGATGGGGATGGTGGTGGGTGGTTTCATATTAGGTGGGCAGTCCAGTCGAGACCTCAGTGACAGGAAGGAGCCTGTCATGGGGAGGATTAGGGGCGGAGCACATAAGGCAGAGGGAACTGCAGGTGAGGGGGAGGGTAGAGAGGACCCGTAGCCATGGCTTGGGCTTGCTGAGGGGAGGAGATGTGTAAAACAGGCGCACAGTACCTGGTCCTCACGGTCAGCTGGCAGTCTCCTGCTCTGGGCTTTGTGCTGACCCCATGCCCGCCTCTTTCTCCCACCAGTGCACTGTCCAGGTCAAGTTAGAGCTGGGACACCGGGCCCAACTGCGCAAGAAGCCCACCACGGAGGGGTTCACACACGATTGGATGGTGTTCGTCCGCGGCCCCGAGCAATGTGACATCCAGCACTTCGTGGAGAAGGTGGTCTTTTGGCTGCATGACAGCTTCCCCAAGCCCAAGCGTGGTGAGTGGCCCCTGGCTCCCCCTCCCCGCCCAGCCAGGCAGCCCCACAGGATCTAGTGCCTACAACACTAACCAATTTGCGTCACTCCTTGCAAGGCTGGTGTTCACCTTCTCTCCAGGGGCGGTGGGCTCACACTCTGAGGTTCTAGCTTGCACCCCTCGGCATGCCAGTGAGAAGTTTACCGGCCAGCACTTGGTCCTTCTTTGACCCTGTAAAGGTCCTCCTCCCTCCCTTCTGCTCCTTTGCTATGGAGTTCATAGTAGGGAAAACCCAAAGGAACTGATGACTGTGTCTCATGTCATTATTTAGACTCAGGCTCTGAGAAGTCTCCAGAGAAAACAGAGTCAGTGGCCAGTGGGTGGGAATGGGTGGTTTACACCCACTTGGTGAGTAATCAGGAATTGCTTGTTGGGCCTACATTTGATGAGAGATGCCATTTTAAGAACTCATGATACTTGTGAGGGGGGACAAAGCATAAAAGGTGCTCATTTCACCACTGTCTTGTTTCTTTTTTTTTTTTTTTAAATTCTTTTTTTTTTAATTTTTACAGAGAGGAAGGGAGAGGGATAGAGAGTTAGAAACATCGATGAGAGAGAACCATCGATCAACTGCCTCCTGCACACTCCCTACTGGGCATGTGCCCACAACCAAGGTTGCCCTTGACCAGAATCAACCCTGGGACCCTTGAGTCCGCAGGCCGACGCATCGATCAGGTCCTGCACACCTCCTACTGGGGATGTGCCCGCAACCCAGGTACATGCCCTTCACCGGAATCGAACCTGGGACCTTTCAGTCCGCAGGCCGACGCTCTATCCACTGAGCCAAACCGGTTTCGGCTGTCTTGTTTCTTATGTCTTCCTTTCCTGTGTCATAAGTCTCTGTGTCACCTCTCAGACTGTTGTTTGATGAGCACAAGCGCCTCATTCATGTTTTCCACGAAGATTCGGATTTCCTGTGACCTGGCAGTCTGACAGGGCAGAGAGAAGGAGATCAGAGAACACTTCCTGGGGAATTTGACGGGGATCCTCGGAACATAGTTGGTAGCCATCTTATGAGCTCTGTGGGGCCATGTTTGCTCTTCTCATCACTGAGTCCCTGTTGTGAAGCCTGGCATGTCACAGGGGCCCAATAAATATTTCTTGAATGGATGTGTCGATGAAGGCATGAAGGACTTTTTGCTAGCAAAGTGCTTCAGGGTTGGGGAGCCACTGCTGCACTGCTGACCCCTCTCCTTGCAGGACAGGGTTTAGGTGCCCAGGCCTGAGCCGGAAGCCAGCTTGGACAGACCCTATGGGGTCTGGGCCTGGGTCAGCAAGTAGCTGACTTACGTTACAGAAGCAGAAACTTCTGGTTAAGAAGGGAAGGCAACCTGAGATTCCTACTGGCATGGTAGTCATTTCTTTTTCTTCTGGTTTCTTCCATCAGCGTTCAGTTATTTCTTTCCTTCATTTCTCTTTTCCCGAATCTTTTCTCTCCTTTCTCTCTGAGCTGCTTGTAGGAGAGCAGACATGTTACTGACAGCAGATACCTGTAAAGCACCTATTAATAATAATAATAATAATAATACATGGCACTATCAAGCACTTCTTGCAGGGTCATTTGTTTGTTTTATATTTTTATTGATTTCAGAGAGAAAGGGAGAGGGAGAGAGAGATAGAAACATCAATGATGAGAGAGAATCATCGATTGGCTGCCTCCTACATGCCCCCTATTGGGGATCAACCCACAACCCAGGCATGTGCCCTTGACTGGAATCGAACCCGGGACCCTTCAGTCCACAGGCCAATGCTCTGCCCACTGAGCCAAACCACCTAGGGCTCCTGCAGGGCCTTGATTCATTCTCCCCATAGCTCTCCTTTACAGATGGGGAAACAGCCTCCAGTGGGCCAGGTAAGCTGCCTGTACTTAAAGCAGTGGTTCACACACTGGCCTGGGGGCCTTCGTGGTAGTGCTGCCTGTTTGTTTTGGCACCCGGCCATGCCCATTTATTTGGGAGTCCTCTAGGGCCGCTGTTGAGCTTTAACAGCAGAGTAGAAACTGGCTGCCTTTTTCCTGTGAGTTGGGCCCGCCTTGTTTCTCTAGCAGCTTCCACTCCATCTCTTTCACCATCTCCCTTGCTTGTCCTGTTCCCTTTTCTCCCAGTGGACTCAGGATGATTATATCCATTCACCTTTAAACTATTTCATTTTTGCCCCTACAGGGTCAGTAACCAAGCAGCTACTAGAAATAATATTAATAGCGGTCTGCATTTGTCAAGCACTCACTGGTCTGTGTGCTGTGCTCATGACAGCCCTGCAACATGGTACGTCCCAGAATTCCTGCCAGGTAGATGTGGAAACTGAGGTTCAGAGAGGCCCCGTATCCCACTTATGGTCATGTGGAAGCAGCATAGTCTCTGAGTTCCAAGCTCCAAGAAAATGGGTGATGAGTGAGTTCCACTTTCTTAGTGTCAGTTAGTGGGTAGAACTTAAATTAGTAGTTGAATGGTGTTTGCCAAGTCTGCTCACACTGTGTGAAATAGTAAATGTCTGGTTGGCTATTTATTGCGTTGAACTGGGGGGCCAGTTCACTGTCCCTCAGACCGTTGGAGGGCCAGACTATAGTTTAAAAAAAAACTATGAACAAATTCCTATGCACACTGCACATATCTTATTTTGAAGTAAAAAAACAAAATGGGAACAAATACAATATTTGTATTTGCACGTGGCCCGCGGGCCGTAGTTTGAGGACCCCTGGGTTAAAGAGTCAATGAGGCCCTAGCTGGTTTGGCTCAGAGGATAGAGCATTGGCCTGCGTACTAAAGGGTCCCAGGTTCGATCCGGTCAAGGGCATGTACCTTGTTGCAGGCTCCCCCTGGTCAGGGCCCTGATCAGGGCGCATGCAGGAGGCAACCAATCGATGTGTTTCTCTCACATCGATATTTCTCTCTGTCTTTCCCTCTCTCTTCCACTCTTTCTAAAAATCAGTGGAAAAATATCCTTGGGAGAAGATTAAAAAAAATAAAAATAAAAAGAGTGAATGAGTTTCTTACAGGACTTTTGGCTCTGAAATTATATGTTATGTACTTTAAAAAAATATCTTTAAATCAGATAAATACACATAATAGGAACGTGCCCGTGGAAAGTTTCCATTTCTTGGGCCATCACTGTTCACATTGCCCCAGGGCCAGTCTTTCTAGTTTTTTCTTGATTGTGTTCTTCCTGAATACCTTAAGTTAGTGGAAGTGAACTGGCTTCTTAATTCTTGATTTTCAAATTTAAAAAATATTAATTTACCAGCATGAAAAGCTAGACTTTATACTAAACTCCCAACTCCTTTTATTCACTATCTGCTCTAAATGTTTTATAGTTAAGTGATTCATTTTGTGGTGATTGTCCTTGTGACTTTAAATAATGAGCGTACCTGCTTACCTTTTGGATTCTCCACAAAGGCTCACTGTCACCCATTTTAAACAAGTCCTCTGGCTGCCAGGTCTAACTCACAGTTGCTTTGTTCAAAACACCTAAATAGCCACATGCTCCTGTCCTTTTCTATTTTATTTTTCTCTTTAGTACCTTTTAACATATTTATATTACTTACCTTGTTCATCTGAGTTGTGTCCTGCCTCAGTGTGCTGCTATCTCCTTGGTCCTGAAAGGATTAGGTAGGCGCTGCCAGCTTCTGTCAGTATCTTTTGACTTTCTGCTTAGAAAGAGAAGGACATGAGCACCCCTGTCTTTCTTTGAATCTTAGCACCCCTCTTTGACGTTGTTAAAGTTGTTGAACTCAAACCAAGACTTTCACCGGGATCAGAAATTGACTAAAAGATGGAAACCAGTAAGCAGTATTGACTCTGTCCACTGTTGGACTAGTCAGGATGCCAGGTTTTCATTCATTCTCTCTGAACTCTGGGTCACTCACAGAAGAACACTCAAGGTAATGTCAAGGCAGATGGGTTCTTTCTTTATCATTCTTTTTTTAAAAATATATTTTATTGATTTTTCACAGAGAGAAAGGGAGAGAGATAGAGAGCCAGAAACATCGATGAGAGAGAAACACCGATCAGCTGCCTCCCGCACATCCCCCACCGGGGATGTGCCCGCAACCCAGGCACATGCCCCCGACCGGAATCGAACCCGGGACCCTTCAGTCCGCAGGCCGACGCTCCATCCACTGAGCCAAACCGGCTTCGGCTCTTTATCATTCTTGGTTAAAATTCAGTCCTGGGTCTTTTGCTTCATGTTTGGGCCCTAACTTTTTGAATACCCCTTTGCTTCTCCCTTTTCTCCCATTGCATTGTGTCTTCATTATACCTCCACTTTTTTCTATCAATCATTTCATTTAATCAATGGATTTTTCCCGCCCTGAGTATTTCATTCTGGTTCTCTCTGTCTTCCTTCCTCTAATAAGGGCTGGCTCCTCTCAAAGCCACCTCTCTAGTCACCCCACTGGGATGTTCCTTTACTGTTCTCCTAGCGGATTTATTTGTTACCTTACGTTTTGTTTTGTTTTTCTGGAGTAATTTCACAAGTAATATCCCAAGAGATTGATTACTTAGGACAGTGGTCAGCAAACTGCGGCTTGCGAGCCACATGCAGCTCTTTGGCCCCTTGAGTGTGGCTCTTCCACAAAATACCGACTTCTGCGCATGTGCCACGAAGTTTCAATCGCACTGTACATGCGCACTCGCATGTGGTATTTTGTGGAAGATCCACACTCAAGGG
This sequence comes from Myotis davidii, assembly GCF_000327345.1. Lineage (NCBI taxonomy): Eukaryota > Metazoa > Chordata > Mammalia > Chiroptera > Vespertilionidae > Myotis > Myotis davidii. The sequence goes on from NW_006291021.1 coordinate 327,102, forward strand.
GCCACAGAGCTGCATGTGGTTCACCAGCTGCAGTTTGCCAACCACTGACTTAGGCCATTTCCCAAGAAAGGTAAGTGGGAAATGAACTTTTTGACTCCTAGTATGTTTGAAAGTACCATTATTCTGCCCTCACACTGGGGTGCTAGTTTGGCTGAGTATAAAATTCTAGTTTGAGAATTGCTATCGTTTAGAGCTTTGAAAGTATTTGCTTCATAGTCTTCAGAAAAGTCTGATGCAGTTAGGTTCTTGTTTTATTGTAAATGACCTGTTTTTTCTCGAGAAGCATTTAAGCTACTTTTTAAGATATGGGTTCTGAGGGTTTTTTTGTTTTTGTTTTGTTCTTTTCTGTGATGTCCTTCATTTAGCTCCAGAAAGTTTTTTTTTATCTTTGATTATTTCTTTTCATCTATGTATTTTATCTGTTTTCTCTTTCTAGGATGGTTATTACTTCTCTGTGTGTAAATATTTTATCTATAAAATGGAAACAATTGTATTTGCCTCAAGATTGTTGTAAGGATTAAATGAATTAATATGTATCAAGTGCTGATAATAGTACCTGGCACACAGTAGGTGCTTTATAAATATTAGCTGCTGTTAGCATTTGTTTGACCTTCTGAATTGTTTCTTCATGTCTCACCTTTTTCTTTTAAGAAACACGTTTTTTTTTGCTCTACATTCTAGGAAATTTCCTTAGCTTTAGTCTTTGCATGGAATTAAAAAAATTATCAGTACTATATTTGTACTAAAAGCCCTATCTTATTCCCTCATTTTCCCTTTTAAAGTTATTTTTGTTTGGGGGCATATTTTAGACCTGAGGACAATGACTCCAGCTTCTTGTTTTTAAAAATATTTTAAATTGATTTTTAAAGAGAGAGGAAGAGGGATAGGGAGAGATGTGAAAGTGAGAGATGTGAAAGTGAGATATCGAACCAGGGATGATGCTTCAAACATTTCTTTAAAATTCTCACCTGAGGACATTTAAAAAATAATTTGATGAGAGAGAGAGAAAGCAAGCAAGAAAGATTGATAGACTGCTTCCAGTATGCATTCCGATCGGGGATCAAACTTACAACTAGGTATGTGCCCTGACTGGGAATCAAACCCGCAGTGTTTTTCTAAATGAGAAGGGCTTTACTCTGTGTCCAGTTTTTATACTGTAGGCTTTAGCTTCTTCTAGACAGTTGACTCTTCTCCTGAGACATGGAATCACCTGGATTTCCCCATAGGGAAGCTTGAAACTGCTGTGCCTGGAGTGGTGGTGGGTGGCAGGATGAATCCCAGGGCCGTTGTTCAAGTACAGCCTCTATGTTGGCTTTTTTTTTTTAATAACTGCTTTACTAAAATAAAAGTCACACATGATAAAATTCATCCTTTTAATGTGTTTAGTTCAGTGCTTTTAGTGTATTCATAAGTTGTGCAACCATCACCACTCTCATTCCAGAACATTTTCATCATCCCACAAGTAAACAAACTTCTTGCCCATCATTAGCAGTCACTCCCTGTCTTCCTCCCTTCCCCTCTCCAGCTTCTCCTGCCCTTTACTGAATCTGTAGGTGCCACACCCCTTGCCTTTTGGGGATCTGGCATCAGTGGGGCTTTTGCCTACCCTGCAGTGCCCCATGGCACGTACTGGGCCGCAGCTTCCTTTTCCTGTCTCCTTGCCCAGCATGGTCTCATTCACTTTTTTCTTTCCAGAAATTTCTCCATACCTTACATCACCTCCCTCCCCTCTTTACTGTCTATTTCCTATCAAATTTGTCTCACTTTGGTTTCCGTGGGCATCTGCTTGGTCTCTCTTTTTCCCAATTCTGAAAGAATAGATGTTTTTCAGCCTTGCAGTGCCTGTCATGTGATAGGCCTTTGGAGAGATGTTGAGAAATCTACACATCTCTTCCTTTAAAAGGTTTGTAGTCTGGTAGAAACATGGAGATCAGATGTGACATATAATCTTTTAAAAAATATTAGATAGAGAGGAAGGGGGAGGGAGAGAGAAACATCAATGTGAGAGCTGCCTCCTGCACACCCCCCTCTGGGGACTGAACCCACGAACTAGGCATGTGCCCTGACTGGGAAACAAATCAGCAATCTTTTGGTGCATGGAATGACACTCAAACAGCTGAGCCACAGCAGCCAGGGCATAACATGTACTCTTGAAAAGATAACTACCCTCAGAAGAAGTAGGTGACCTGGAAGTCAGAGACTAAGGGAAGCCAGGTCAGGCCTCGCAAGGAAGTGGGCCCTGACTTGGACCTTGATGGCGGACGGGAGTTAGACTGGGGGTGGAGGGTGGAGTTGGGAGCAGAACTGCAGACCACTGCCTTGCCTATGCATTTCATCTGTTCCTCTGCTGTAGGCTATTGTGCACTGAAGACAGGCCCCCCTTCCTCTCTGCTCTACTTCCATTTCCTCCTTGGATTCAGATTAATTTAACAAGTATTTGGGTGCCTGCCAGGTGCCCACCCCGTGCTAGACTACAGGGGCTTATGGTTGGTGGGATTGGGCAGAGCATTAGGCAGGCAGCTTTCATGCAGCTGGAGAGACTCCACTTGCTCTCTCAGTTCTCTCAAACAGGGTCCAGAGGTTCAGAGAGAGGCAGGCCATGACCTGGCCTCCCAGTCCAGTTTAATTTTTGCTCCTGGTCCATCCCTTTACTTTGGTGCAGAACCTGAAGGAGCGTGGCATGTGGTTCTCTCAGCAGTATCTGACAGATTCTTGTTGAAAAAAATTTTTAAATATATTTTTTATTGTTGATAGTATTACAGCTATTTTCCATTTTTATTGAATGTTTTTGAAAGATTTGGCTCTGGTCCTGGCCCTGGGCATGTGACAGTAAGTGAAATAGAGCTGATATAAGAATTGAGAAAGGTGGCAGAGTAAACATGGAAGTCCTGTGATTGAGTGACACAGGATGCAGGAGGCCTGTGGGAGGGAACCATGACCTGGAAATGGGGTTGGGGCTCAGAGCAGGGGTCCTGGAGGAAGTGATCTGAGAGTTTCAGCGGGACTAAATCTTAGGACCTGAGTTTGGGCTGAGAAGAGATGAGGCTGGAGGTGATGCACTGCCCCGAAGTCCCCCTTGAGGGGCTCGAAGTCGGGGAGCCATCATGGGACAGTCAGGCTTGCAGAGGATGCTCAGGAGTGAGCCTGAGGCAGGATGGCTAGTGAGTCACTGGGTAGTGACCCACACAGAGTGCCAGGCATGAAGGGTGCGTTGCAGAGCAGTATGAAGGTGGAGCTTGTAGTGCTTGGCATAGGTGATCTGTGGAAGAGGGAGAGTCTCAGTCCTCAGTCCTTGGGTGAGTGGTGGACAGCCTGTGTTCTGAGCTGTGAGACCCTGGAGGAGGTGTAGGTTTAGGAGGGTATGAATAGGTGATTTGGGGCAGGCTATATTTGAGGTGCCCATCCAGCATCCATGGAGGATATCCAAGGAACAGAAGGGGACTAGCTGGAATAGAGATTCAGGCCTAGGTCACCCAAGACGGTGCCCATCTCTGGGGCCAGCAGGGTTTCCCATCCCCTGCTCCCCTGGGGTTTGTAGACTGAGGTCCAAACAAGGCTGTCTGACCAGCCCTGCTGTGGAGGGTCAATAATGACTTCAAGCCCACCCTGCTTGCCAGTTTTCTTTGGGTAGATGAGATATTTGAATACATGATATTAGATAGGATATTTGAGAGCTGAAAAAAGATATATTTTTAAAAAGTCTTAGTGTTTTAATTTAAAAGACTCATGTTTCATTTTATTCCATATACTGTGTTTTAGCAATTTCTGGCCTACTTAGGAATTATCTGACTGATACAGGTATAGGTGCATAAATAAAGTTTTTAACAATTGGCAGGATTTTTCCTGTCTCCCAGTAGTGGTTGCCTCTGGGGACAGAGGGGTGGAGGACAGGGGTGATTTAATCTGTACTGTTCTGATTGTTTTTTCCTTAAAAGTGGGAGAACAATATTTTCACGTTTCTTGCATAATGACAGCATATATGTCAAAACATTGTCAGTACATTCTGGAGGGTGAGATTGTGGGAGACTCTTTTACTTGTACATTGCTGTTCTTCTGGTTTCAACTTAAAAAAAATTCCTGGGGTTAATGAATCTCTCTGTTCACATCACTCAGACAGTTGGGAATGCTTTTGTTAGGTGCTCAAATGGACCCAGGAGAGAATCCCAGCTGAGACCAGGCCATCTCCTCTGGGCATCAGTTCACGTGTCTGAGGGAGCGGTGGAGACAGGTAGATGCTGTAGTGTGCACTCTCTTCCCTGGGAGACCAGGGACCCACGGGGTCTCCCACTTCATACATGTCATACTGACTGCCCTGAGTCAGTTGAACTTGTGTGACCTGTAGCCAGCACTGGCTGCTCTGCCTTAGCTAGTCTCATGTCCTTTCCCACTCTCCCACCATGGCATATCAGGGTCACCTTTCTTCTGTTCTGCTCCTTTGATTCCCCATGACCTCTTTGGCATGGAATTAGGCAGAGGATTCATTACTCACAGGGAAACTGGCTTGCTGAAAAGCCATGCTCTGGCGGGGCCAGTGAGCCCCAGAGAGGAGGCGCAGAACGTGGCGGGCCTACTGCTGCTGGTGGTGAGGCCTTTGAATGATCAGGAAGCTGACAGATGCCTTTTCCCTTTCTTTTTAGTGTGTAAGGAGCCCCCATACAAAGTGGAGGAGTCGGGTTACGCTGGCTTCATCATGCCCATCGAGGTGCACTTCAAAAACAAGGTAGGATCCCGGAAGTGGCAACAGGAAGCATGCACATTTCACAAAAGAGGAAGTAGAATCAGTGACACAGCGCTGAGGGAATGCTGGGATTACTGTTAGCGGAGATGTTCACACTAAAGTCCTGGTTTTGAAGGGTTTCTGCCTCTCCAGTGGGAGATGGGGGCTGGGAAAATGGGCACCAACGGCAGTTGGGAGTGCAAGTGTTTGTGACCTCTCCGGGATCACCTGAAAGTGCATGCATTCCCTAAGTCAGCAGTGACATTCCATGATGGCTAGATTTGTGGATGGTTCTAGAGGCTTAGTACAGGACTGTGATTAGTGCAAAGATCTGGAGATTATCTAAATGTCTGACAGTAGGCGATTGGTTAAAGTTATGGTATATCTCCTGAATAGACTCTTTGATGATCTGGGTGGGGGAGGGAAGTTTTTAATATTATTGAATGAAAAAGCAAGGACTTTTCCAGCCAATATACACAATATAGGAAATAGGAAAAAAGAATTACTGTATACATTAAAAATGTTAACAGGTAATGTGGGTGGTAGGATTATAAGGTGTTTTTCTTTTCCTCCATGTATATTTTATAAACATTTACAGTGAATATATATTGATAACTATTAGTCCATTTGGGATGGTATAACAAAATACCACAGACTGGGTGGCTTATAAACAACAGAAGTTTATTGCTCACAGTTCTGGAGGCTAGAAGTCCAAGATCAAGTGCCGGCCCCTCTTCCCAGTTACAGACTTCTTTCTGTGTCCTTACATGGAAGAAGGGGTGAGAGCCTTTAGGAGTCTCTTTTATAAGGGCACTAAACCCATTCATGGGGGCTCCACCCTTAGGACAAAATCACCTCCCAGAGGCCCCCACTTCCCAACACTGTCACCTTTGGGGGTTAGGATTTCAACAAGTGAATTTGGGGGGGACAGATTCAGACTATAGTTTTAGGTTTTTTTAAAGCCTAATAATTACAATTAAAGAGCTTTCCTGAACTTCCTTCTGCTCCTTCTCACAGACACCTTTCCTGGCTTGGAGGTGGTTTGGCCTTGGTTGGGTGCTTTTTCACAAGCACAGCTGGACTGGCTGCAGGCAGCTCCTCTGTCTTTCAGGAAGGATATCTCCCTGTGAGGCCTGTGGATGCCACCACTTCCTTAATGAGTTCTTTTTTCATGCCTGGCTGTTCTGCAAACCACCTGGTGTCAAGGACCTCTGGGGATGGCACTCAGGTGTGCTGCCCCACTGGGAGCTGAGGGACATTTCAACAAGTGCAGCAAAGTGGGAGTCGACTCTGTGACCATCTGGGGGCCACTTCTCAGAAGCCTGGGCCACCAAGGCTTTCGTGGAAGCAAGGCCTGAGAGTCCTGGTGTCCGGCCACCCTTGAGAGCAGAGCCCAACCTGTCTGCGCCAGGAAAAGGCTGTGCCCTAACATTTCAGCAGGGCGTCTGGAGGAGGTGCAGAGGAGATGGGGATAGTCTTCCAAGGACCTGATTATGGAGGCCAGGCAAGGGCGTGTGGAGGCAGGAGAACTGATGCAGGGGACTCAGTCCTGGTACAGGTGTCACCAGGCTCTCCAGTTCCCTGTGGAAAGGGATGATGAAAGTACCCCCTGGGTGGTTCAAGAGACAGTCCATCTGCAGAAAACGCCAACAGTCTTGTACATTGGCATTCTAGGGCCAGACAGTGGTGATGGAATCCTTGAAGCTAGCTAAGCTAATCTCTGGGTTTCAATTCAACTCCTTTGAGGCTTAGAAGCAGTTTTGGGTCCCACATATCAGCGAGCTTTGGTGTGCCCTTGGGTGACTTGTCTGGTCCCCGACACGCAGTCCTTTCTCTCCCTCCTGAAGGCATGTTTGCAGTCACCTGGGCTCTGGCAGTGTTCACTAGGGCCCTGATGGTGTCCACTCGATTTCCCGCTGTCCCTGTTTCTTTGTGAGGCCCAGGGGTCTGCTGGGAGGCTCCTGCTGTCCCCAGGGGTGTGGTGTGCCATGCTGAAGCTGGGCAGTACACAGAGGTGGCCAGTTGGTCTTAGCGCCCCTTCTCCTGGCACAGGGGATCTTTGCTGATGTTCAGATTCTCCAGAGAGAATGGAGAGAGGTGAGGCAGGTGGTATTTCTGCTCAGCCAGGACCTTTCCCTGTGGTGGCTTCTGCAGCCTCTTAGTACCTCAGACCTCTCATGTGGATGGTGGGGAGGCACCCAGGTTCTCCCTCAAAAGGGGCACCTAGGGAAGTGGTGACTCTTTGGGGCAGCTCTTCTCAATCCTTACCTGAGGAGTGCTTTCCTGGGTTTTGCCATCCAGACTTCAGGGCCATTCCTATACTGAGTCCCTGAGGTGTTCTACCCCTATGTTCCTGTCCCGGTAGGGAAGGGAACAGGTGGGTCTCTGACCATAGGACTTGTCCCTGCTAGGTACAGCGTCCTCACATACACTGGGGCATTGAGGGGCAGAGGACCTCTCCGAGGGTGTCCTGATCTTTCAGATTCTTTGGGCTTGCTTACTTAGGGGTGCTGGATGCGTGCCTGTGTGCGCATGTCTTCCACAGGCAGTGAAGGACCCTGTGCTTCTCTTTAATTGCCTCTTTCCTTTGTGAGGCCCTGAGGTGCTGCTCTTCTGAAGGAGCATGTGTGCATCTTATCAACCTGAGCATCCAGCAGTCACGGCAGCAACTGGTTTTGGGTTAAGGATTTTTGTTCTGGTCCAGTTTTTTAGTTGTAATTTAATACAGCAGAATTTTCCCATTTTAGGTGTAGGTTTTTCAGATTTCAGCATGTGTTTTTCATTTGAACCCTGTTGTTGGTGGATGACTGGTTTTTCTGTAACAAAAAAAGGTCACGTTCCTAGGTTTACTTGTCTGACCAGTTCCTATAGAGGCTGTGTAGCCAGACTGCCACTGTGGGCCTATTCTCAGAATTGCAGCATCTTTTCTCAGGATGTTGGACGCTGTGCTCTGCAGGCTGCTCGCTTGAGTCCTCTATTCCTGATGGTGGTTTTGTCCTCAGAGATGGACTCTGCGCACACAAGGGGTCTGGGATACAGTGAAGGTACTAAGTGGGTTTTTAGCGTACTGTGCTAAATGGGTACTTGTCTCCAAACAAGCCCTGGAGCAAGGTGATGTCCCCATTCTATGGAAGAAGCTTCTGGATACTCAGTCACAGGCTCAAGGCCACACAGTAAGTTGCGGAGTTGGGATTTGAACCAGCAGAGTATGTAGTCCTATATGCACACCTGAGACATGCTTGACCTAGAGCAACAGCTGTTCATGGATTCTGGTTTTTGGTGACTTCTGGGTGACAGGGACAGTATGATTTTATGTATTGTGTTTTGCAGATGTCTAATTGTGGGTTCCTGCTTTGGACGTTTTGTAAAGATCAGAGAGTTGTGGAAAAGTGAATGGTGGTTCATTGCAAAAGTAGCTTGTACAGGTTTGGAGTAGTGTTGGAAACAGGGTCATCATGAATGGATCCACTGGTGATTTTTCTGCCCTGATGTAGGCAATGGTTGCATTTGGTTTTCAGCCATGACTTAGTCCTCTGCTGTATGTAAGGTAAGTGGGTTTTTGAAGTGGGAAGTGGCTCTGTGCACAGGTTACTTCTCTGGGCCTCAGTCCCTCCATGAGATGGACTTCCTAATTGTGTCAGCTTCTCAAGGCTGTTAAGAAGATTCACAGAGAGATGGACAGTGAGGTCCTGGGCCCAGTACCCTGCACATATGCATTTCATTAGTTTTGTGCTGTTGTTGATGCTGAAGTGTTTTTGCCTCTTTCCAGTAAATCTGGGTAAGAGAGGTGAGTGGACAAAGCAGTCTTGGAGGCTTCCAGGCCCAGTGGAGGTTGAGGTCCCAGAGATGAAGAAAGATGACTGGCTTCTCTGGTGAACAGGGTTGCTCTACACCCAGGACAGAAAAGGCGCTTTCGCAGACTCAGGCGGTTCTCTCATGTAAGCGTAAGATGTGTTTAACCACATTAGCTCCTGAAGGTGGCATCGACAGTGAGATGAAGGAATTCTATTTTACATGATGTTTGGCACTAGAACTTACATAAGGACAACGTTTGACCTGTTGGCAGGACGCTCTTTTAGAGATAACCACTCCTTTCCCCCAAGGGAAAAAATGAGGGTGGGGCTTTGATTACAAAAATAACATTTGAGCATCATTAAACTGTTTTTACTCTGCTTGCTGCTTCTGACACCAAGTGAAAGGTTTTGTTTTCCTTCTGAAACCAAATGCACGCTGCCTTTTCCAGCACCTCTTCTCCAATTCTTTGATTCTCTAGGCACTGGTGGTGTCCAGCAGTACATTTACTTCTCATGCCATCTGCCTAGAGTTACCACAGACCCTACAGGGTAAGGGCTCAGCCCCACAGAAATGCCTCCACTTCTACAAATTAAGGGTTCCCATGAACCCCTCCTAAAGTTTTATAATTTGCTAGAACAGCCCACAAAACTCTGATAAACATTTTACTTACTGTTATCATTTATTATAGGGGATACAATTCAGGAACAGCCAGATGGGAGAGATGAATGGGGCAAAGTATGGTGTAGGGATACAGAGCTTCCAGGTACACCACCCTCCCAGCATTGCACATGTTCACCTCCCTGGAAATTCTCCGAACCCTGTTGTTTAGGGGTTTTTATAGAGGTTTCATTATACAGACACGATTGATTAGATCATTGGCCATTGGTGATTAACTCAATTCCCAGCTCTTCTTCTCCCCCCAGAGGTTGAAGGTGGGGCTGAAAGTTCTGAGCTTCTAATTAAGGCTTAGTCTTTCTGGGGACCAGCCCAATCCCAAGGCTGTCTAGGGGCCCACCAGAAGTCACCTCATTACAACAAACGATGCTCCAGTCATCCCTATCACTCAGGAAATTCCAAGGTTTTATCTCTGTCGCAGGAAATGGAGACAGAGACCAAATACTTTTCTATGAGACCATAATTATAAAAAAAATGATTGAGGTGAATCACATAACATAGTTAATCATTTTAAAGTGTACAGTTCATTGGCATTTAGTGCCTCATGATGATGTGCAACCACTGCCTCTGGTTTCAAAATTTTCATCTCCCTATTCTCCCCACTCCCACCTTCTGGCAACCTGTGATCTGCTTTCTGTTCTATGGATTTACCTGTTCTAGACATTTCATGTAAAAATAATCATACAATATGTGTCCTGTTGTGTCTGACTTCTTTCACTTAGTGTAATGTTTCCGAGGTTCAGCCATGTTATAGTATGTATCAGGGCTTCATTCCTGTTTATGCCTGGGTAACATTCTGTTGCATAGATACACAGTTGATTCTAATACTCAGAATAGTGCCCTAGCTGGTTTGGCTCAGTGGATAGAGCGTCGGCCTGCACACTCAAGGGTCCCAGGTTCGGTTCCGGTCAAGGGCATGTACCTTGGTTGCGGGCACATCCCCAGTAGGGAGTGTGCAGGAGGCAGCTGATCGAGTTTCTCTCTCATCGATGTTTCTCTCTCATCGATGTTTCTAACTCTCTATCCCTCTCCCTTCCTCTCTGTAAAAAACCAATAAAATATATTAAAAACAAAAATTAATACTCAGAATAGTTATATTCTGTAAAGTCACCAAGTACATGGGATTAGTGAAAACGACTGTTGTTACAAGGGGGAATTTGGGATTAGTTTCCTGCAAGTCCAGCGGTTCTCAACTTGTAAGTCGGGACCCCTTTGGGGGTCGAACGACCCTTTCACAGGGGTTGCCTAAGACCATCGGAAAACATATATAATTACATATTGTTTTTGTGATTAATCACTATGCTTTAATTATGTTCAATTTGTAACAGTGAAATTGGGGGTCACCACAACATGAGGAACTGTATGGGTCAAGGCATTAGGAAGGTTGAGAACCATTGCTCTAGACAGTGTTTTCATTAATTGATCAGTGCATAACCTGTGTTGTGTGTGTTTTGGTTTAAAGGCACCTTACTTAATATACATTGTTGATTCATTAACATCGAACTCAGCCAACAGCACTATAATTCATGCTTGAACCAAGCTTATATAAAAAATGTACTTGTAAGGCATGTTATAGCCTTCCTGTGCTTAGGAACTGTTGACAGCACTTCAGCACTATGCTTGGGGCCGTTTCAGCTAGCAAAATCACCAACAAAAAGCACAACAGTAGAAAAAACACTGGCACGAAATATACTAGGACACTTGTTTACAGTCTGAGAGCTGAAATAAGAAGTCTGAGTGGGGAATGAGTTTGTTGGATGACTCAAAGTTTTCACCACAATGTTTATGTCTGTGAGTGTGGAAACCACGAGTGCTGGTTTAGGTTATCAATAAAATTTAGTGGGATTCAGGAATTATGAAGATCAGCTGTACCACCTACTTGCTGCTATGAAAGGTGCTGCTGTGATCATATCTGTGCATGTACTAGTATGTGTTTGAGGTCCAGTTTTCAGTTCTTTTGTGTGGATACCTAGGAACGGAATAGCCGGGTCAGATGGTAATTTGCTGCACCATTTCATGTTCCCACCAGCAGTATCTGAGGGTTCCTATTTTTCTACGTCCTTCTCAGTGCTTGTAATTTTTCTGTTTTTTTTGTTGTGTTATAGCCATACTGGTGGTTATGGAGGCTCATCTGTGTTGTAGTGAGTATCAATGCTTCATTCCTTTTTAAGGCTGAATAATATTCCATGGTGTGGATGCACCACATTTGCATATCCATCCAACTATCCTGGACACTTGGGTTGCTTCCATGTGTTAGATCAGTGGTTCTCAACTTTCCTAATGCCGCGACCCTTTTTTTAAAAAAAACACCCAAACATATTTATGTATTGACTTTAGAGAGGAAGGGAGAATGAGAGAGAGAGATAGAAACATCAATGATGAGAGAGAATCATTGATTGTAATACAGTTCCTCATGTTGTGGTGACCCCATTTCATTGTTACAAATTGAACATCATTAAAGCACAGTGATTAATCACAAAAACAATATGTAATTATATATGTGTTTTCTGATGGTCTTAGGCGACCCCTGTGAAAGGGTTGTTCGATCCCCAAAGGGGTCGCAACCTACAGGTTGAGAACCACTGTTTTTGATACTGTGAATAATGCTGGTATGATCATGAGTAAACAGATTATTTCCTTGAGACCCCTGCTTTCAATTCTTTTGGGCATATACTGAGAAGTTTATTTGCTAGGTGGTCTGATAAATATTTTTTTAAAAATAAATCTTTATTGTTCAGATTATTACAGTTGTTCCTCTTTTTCCCCCCCATAGCTCCCCTCCACCCATTTCCCACCCCACCCTCTGCCCTTACCCCCCCACTGTCCTCATCCATAGGTGTACGATTTTTGTCCAGTCTCTTTCTGCACCCCCGCACCCCTTTCCCTCCCGAGAATTGTCAGTCCACTCCCTTTCTATGCCCATGATTCTATTATATTCACCAGTCTATTCTGTTCATCAGATTATTTATTCACTTGATTTTTAGTTTCACTTGTTGATAGATGTGTATTTGTTGTTCATAATTTTTATCTTTACCTTTTTCTTATTCTTCCTCTTCTTAAAGAATACCTTTCAGCATTTACTATAATACTGGTTTGGTGGTGATGCACTCCTTTAGCTTTTTCTTTTC
>NW_006291021.1:340712-345883 GCF_000327345.1 Myotis davidii
GAACAGGCTGGTGTGGTTGTGGGGCTCAGGAGGCCTGCGTTCTGGAAAGGCGTGACTGTGGTGTCCAGAGTTCTGTAGTTGTAGGGTGGGCAGACTCAGCTTTTGCTGCTCCCTCTGTGGTTGGATACACTCGATCCCAGCAGCAGTTCACAGGGGCACCTGTGGTGTGTTTGCCAGCAGGGTATACTGACACGCTCTGAAGGGCCTTGGCACTGAAGCCACTGGATTGCAATGTCTTTGGGCAGGTATCCCAGAAGAGAGAATTCAGTGTTTCTGCAGCCCAGAAGTGCACCCCTGTTTGTTTAAGTGCATGTCCAGCGGACCTCATAGTGGGGCCCCATGGCTGCCTGTGGAGTGGTGGTCTTGGGAGACCTGCATGCTGGAAAAGTATGCAACTGTAGTGTCCAAAGTTCTGCAGCTTTGGGGTGGTGAAACTCAGTTTTTCCTGATGCACCTGTGGTGGATAGGCGTGCGTTCCCGGGTGGTGACACACAGGAGCACCCGCAGTGAATTTGCTAGCGCAGGCGCACTGAAGCACTTTGAAGGGCCCTGGCACGCTTAATCGAGGTGTCTTTGGGCCGGTATCCAGGATGGGTGGGTTCAGAATTTCTACTGCCCAGGGAGTGCGTCCCTATTTGTCCAGGATCGGACCCAGCAGAGGCTCATTGCAGCTTCCCAAGGTGCCCTGTGGATAGATGGGCTCAGGGGGAATGAGTAACTGTGGCAGAGTCTTTGCCAGGCCCTGAGCTCTGACGCACTCTGAGGTGCCCTGGCGCTGAAGGGCCCTGGCGCTGAAGTCACAACTGGATGTGTGTGGCAGTTATTCAGGCAGAGGGAATTCAGAATTTCTACTGGGGGGCAGTGCACCTGTATCTGTACAAAATCACACCCAGCGGGGGCTTACAGTGACTCCCAAGAGAAGTCTGTGGAGTGAGTGGTGTGCCTGCGCTTGGAGACCTGCGCTTTGGAGACCTATGCTTTGCGGACCTGCGCACTGGAGATGCTGGAATGCGATGTTGGAGGTCTGCTGCTGGGGAGGGGGAGGCTGCACTTACTCCTGCGGGCGCTGTGCTCCTTTGGAGGTGGAGATCCCAGGGTCTGCGAGTCTGCGGGTGTGGCTGCAGGATTTTGGCTGGAGTGGCTGCTGGGTTGCGGGCAGTGTCCCAGGCCTGTCTGGGTGGTGGTGCTGATGAGTTCCTAGAAGAGGCCACTCTCTCCTTTAAGATGGCGTGGGCTCCATTCCCAAGTCCGGCAGTCTGGGGAGTGTCCACAGGTGGTAGTCTCTCACTGTCCCAGAGAGCTTGGTCTGCCAGCCTCTGCTGCTCCTGCCGGATTTCACTGTCCCTCCCTCACTCACACACACAACACACATATCCACACACTCTCCTTTCATCCCCTCACTCACTCACTTCCTATCCCTCACTTCCATCCTGCCAGCCGCCATCTTTTTTCTCCCTTAATACTGATTTGTTATTTCTTTCCAATATTCTTGGTGAGGGAATCTATCCTGTTTCTGTTTCTTTTTGAGTTTCAGGCAGTCCTCTCTCCAGTGGCCTTCCTTTTTGCAATAGGCACATTGATTGATGCCTAGTGGGTCTTTCTCTTTTCATTTCGGGTCCTGTCTTTCCTTCTAGTCTCCCCGCACCATTTCTTAAAAAAACGGTGGTCTACTTTAATTTCCTTGTTTCCTGGGCATGGTAAACTTTAAAGGCTATGTCTACCAGCTGGGAGGGATTCATATCCAACACCCAGTCTAAATGTTGGCGCTTCCTTCTGATATCTAGGGCACTTTGCCCAATAAAAGTCATATTTACCACCCGGACATTTTCTGGTGTGTGTGGGTCAGCATCAGCGTGCTTTTGATAGGCCTGATCCTTTCTAAAACTTGAGAAGGATCTTCATTTGGTTTCTGTTGAACTGCCTGTATCATATTCAAGGTCTTTTGTTTAGGCACCCCTTTCTTCAGCCCTTCCAATATGCACTTTTGTAATATTCTAGGAAAGCTGGGTCCCTGCTATTCAGGTCCCACTGGGCTCTGTCAAGGGAATTTCCCTGGCTGGGTTAGGGGGAGTCCTGTTAGGATTCTCTTGATGGAGACAATGAACCTCTTCATTAGCATCATATATAGCTAGCCACCTTTCATCTGCCGTTACCAGGATGTTAAGGAGAGCCTGTACATCTTCCCAGTTTGGATTGTGAGTGGCAAAAATTGAGGTGTTAAGATCTGTCATTTTCTCAAGATCATCCCTATATGAGGGGTTAGAATTTTCCCAGTTCAGTAAATCTCAAGTAGAAAATGAAGTATGGGCCCAGTAATGGCCAGTGGACTGGCCTTTCTAGTTTATTTCGCCTGTAGGATATTACCTCAAAGGGAATTGTCCTGCTCTGGATAGGGATGCTCCCTGGCCATATTGGGTGCCCTGCGGGTCTTCTGGGGGAGACCATTCCCTCATCATACAGGGGTGGGGCTGTCACCCCTCTGGGCCCTATTTCAAGGTTATCTAGAAGTGGGGATGGTAGTGGGGTGAAATTTTCCTGCTGCTAATCCTGGGTCCTCCGGGTTCAGGGCATTAAAGAGGTGCATTTTCTCATTTTCCTTTTCTTCCTGTGTCTTTTTATTATGGAGGAGTTTTTATTTTAAATATTTTTATTGATTTTAGAGAGAGGGAGAGAGGAAGAGAGAGAGAAAAACATCACTGATGAAAGAGAATCATTAATGGGCTGCCTCTTGCATACCGCCTACTGGGGATCGAGCCAGCAACCCAGGTGTGTGCCTTGACCGAGAATCGAACCAGCCACCTCTTAGTTCATAGGTCGACATTCAACTACTGAGCCACACCAGTAGGGCTAGGGGAGGAGTTTTGAAGCCAATTCCCTTCTCTATATCATTAGTTTGTTCCTTTTCTTTGCCAAATCCTTATTGTTTAAAGACATAAACGCCTAGACATAAAAGATTTTGTCCTATTTTCATGAACGTAGGCAAAACAATTCCAACTGTATGATAGTGTAGTAATTTAGGAAATCACTAAGGGGTTATTTTTCTTCATAGTCTAACGCAGTGGTCGGCAAACTCATTAGTCAACAGAGCCAAATATCAACAGTACAATGATTGAAATTCATTTTGAGAGCCAAATTTTTTTTAAAATTTCAGTTGATCAGCAACCTAGCCAGGTTCTTTAGCCAGGTTCTAGCCAGGATCTCCAGCCAGGTTCTGTGTTTTACTGTCTTGTTACATCTCTATTTATACCAGTTGATTGTAATCCTATCAATTTCTATTCCAAAGGTTAGGGAGTTTCTTATCTCCATTCCAGGGAGTAAAGATTATGTAGCATTGGGGGGGTGGGGAGGGTTGGGAGTCAATGGGGGGATGAGGACACATTTGCAATACCTTAACCAATAAAGAAGTTAAAAATAAAAGTAACATATGATTGTTACAAAAAAAATAAAATAAAATAAAGTGATTAACTACCTGCCTGGCACTTAAGGGGTTTTATTCCCTCCCTAACTTCAGGGAAAAATCCCTACCTGGGGAAACAACCCTTCTCGGAGAGGTGACCTTGGTTAAAACACATAGCACCAAGAAGGGGAGCAAACATATTAAGAACAGTATGCCATATACGCCAGGTCCCTTGAAACATATGCTGTGCAAATGTTTCTTTCCTGCCTCTTCAGTCAAGGGATTTCAGCTGTCCTCAAGTTGGTGGTTTGGTTGTCCTTGTTGATCTGGCTAGCGGGCGGTGTCATTGGCGACGGGCTTCCCTAAGCGTCAGCGAGTTGAAGGGCTGCATCAAAGGGTCCATGAGGGCCGCACTTGATGGTGGTGTCGGTGTCCGGGGAAGAGTCAGCTATGCCCTCTAGGTCGCCTAAGGGTCCTTGTTCGGGCGCCATCTGTTGGGGTCCAGCCCCAGCAGGTCCAGGGATTCCTGAAGGTGTGGACGGAGTTGGCGAAGAAGGAATGACACGGAGACAGCGTTCAGTTGATCAGCACCTAGCCAGGTTCTCTAGCCAGGATCTCCAGCCAGGTTCTGTCGAGAGCCAATTTTTTTTAACTTAAACTATATAGATAGGTACATTGTTATTAACTTAACTAGAGACCTGGTGCATGAAATTTGTGCGTGTGTGTGTGTGTGTGTGTGTGTGTGTGTGTGTCTCCTTCAGCCCAGCCTGCACCCTCTCCAATCTGGGACTCCTCGAGGGATGTGTGGCGGACCCTTGCAGCCCCGGCTTCATCCGGAAGGTCGTCTGGATGGTCGTTCTGCTGTTTGGTCTAATTAGCATATTAGCATATTAGCTCTTTATTATATAGGAGGATTAGGGTATGCCTAAGGCTTAGGAAGAGCCACACTCAAGGGGCCAAAGAGCTGAATGCGGCTCGAGAGCCGAATGTGGCTCGAGAGCCGCAGTTTGCCGACCACGGGTCTAACGTATACATAGGCCAAGCAGTGTTACAATAGAAAATCAGTTCCTTCTTAGTCATTGGATTATAGCTGTACATGGACCAATCTGCTAAAATTTGGCCCAGTGGGCTCCCTTCAAGAGTCAAAACAGAACAACCCTGATAGCACAAAAGTACCAATCCAAAACCATAACCATAGAAAAACCCCAGACAAAATGGGAACATATGAACAAAACTTAGACCCATAATTCCTTTATTTCAAAAGAGCACTCAAAAGCAAGTCCTATGACTTATCTCCTGGCAACCAATGCTGCAAGTGGTCCTGGCCCTATCTAAATGGCACCAAGCCAAAGTGGCACAAAGCCTAAGTGGCTTGAAACCTAAGCGTCAGGATAGCCTAGGATACCCTTACCAACTGGTACCACAAATGGTCCTAACTGGACCCAAGTGGCATGATGCCAGGTGGCACAAAGACCAAGTGGCAGGGATAAAGGACCTCCAGTTTTTTATTTTTGTTGTTTTTTTTTACATTTGTTCCTCTTTTTCCCCCCATAACTCCCCTCCTCCCAGTTCCCCCCCCACCCTCACTCCCCACCCACTGTCCTCATCCATAGGTGCACGATTTTTGTCCAGTCTCTTCCCGCATCTCCCACACCTCTTTTCCCCGCAAGAATAGTGAGTCCATTCCCTTTCTATGTCCCTGATTCTATTATAATCACCAGTTCATTCTGTTCATCAGATTATTTATTCACTTGATTCTTAGTCATGAAACAGA
>NW_006291021.1:346556-350150 GCF_000327345.1 Myotis davidii
TTACTAAGTTTATCGGCAGCTTCTAGACAGTTCTTGAGAGACCTTAAAAGTGTGGTTTTGAGCTCTATATCTTCCATTTCTGACATTTGCGTCCTGTTTCTTTGTCTCCACATTTTTTTCTTTTCTTGGTGCACCCCCTAGTGGTCTTTGTGCGCAGTCTTATTGTAGTTAAGCCTTGATTGTTGTCGGCAATACCAGGGGTGATTTGACCTCCGGGCTAACTGGCTATCAAGGACCTCCAGTTTGCATGCTGGTTTGACTTAACCAGTCTTGGAATCCATCTGCTCCCCAGAAACCCATTTCCTTTCACCAGCCAAGTGATTCAGGCATCTGATGTCTTGAGAAGGAGTTTAGGAAAATACCCCTAAGAAAGCTCATGGCAGTTACTGGGAAGTTCCCACAGTCCCGCTCCCAGGATGAGCCTGCCACAGGCAGCTGGGACCCCAACCTGGGTCCTTAAAAACGCAGGGTCTGCTGCCTGTTGCAGTGAAAGCCAAACTCATGAGACAAGTGCTGGTGCAAAAGGAAAGAGGTTTATTCGGGTGCCACAACCTGGGAGAACTATGGACTCACTTGTCAAAGATCATCTCCCCTTCTTGCTGAAGCCCATGGTTCTTATAGGGATAGGGAAGGGAACACTTCCTTAAAAATTTTCACCTGAGAATATGTTTTTTTAATTTATTTGAGAGAGCAAGAGAAAGAGAGTAACATCAATTGGTTGCCTCCCATACGTTACCAGATTTAGGGATGAAACCCACAACCTAGGTATGTGCCCTGACCAGAAATCAAATGCGCAACCTTTTGGTGTGTGGGATGACACTCCAACCAACTGAGCCGGCCAGGGCAGGAGGAGAGGGCTTTTTCCCTATTCAATTATCTTGCTAGCTTTCAGCCTGCTCAGGCCCCATCCATATATCTCTCTTTTTTATTAATATGCTTTTATTGGTTTAAGAGAGAGGGAGAGATATAAACATCAATGATGAGAATCATTGATAAGCTGCCTCCTGCAGGCCCCCTATTGGGGATTGAGCCCACAACCCAGGCATGTGCCCTTATCAGGAATCAAATGTGACCTCCTGGTTCATAGGTTGATGCTCAACCACTGAGCAACACTGACTAGGCCATTCATCTTTCTAGCTTTTGGCACACTTGGTCCCTGTCCATTCATCTTTGTAGGTAACAATTTGCTTTTCTCTTGCTACTTTTAAGATTCTCTATTTGTCTTTAATTTTTGAAATTTTAATTATGATGTGTCTGGGCATGGGCCTATTTGGGTTCTTCTTGCTTAGGGTTCTCTATGCCTTCTGTACTTGTGTAACTTTTTGTTTTACCATGTTAGGGAAGTTTTCAGCCATTATTTCTTCAAGCACGTTCTCTATCCCATTTTCCCTTTCTGCCTCTTCTGGCTCATCTGCTATTCGAATATTGTTTCGTTTCATTTGTCCCACAGCTCCCTTAAGCTGTCCTCCTGCTTTTTAATTGTTTTTTTCTTCTTGGTTCTCTGATTGATTTTTTCAACACTGTCTTCTAATTCAGTGGTCGCCAACTGGTAGTCCGTGGACCACTGTTGGTCCATGAGGTCCGAAAGACTGGCAACTGCTGCTCTAATTCACTGATTCAGTCCTGAGCTTCCCCTAATCTGCTGTGTGTTCCTTCCAATGTGTTCTTTATTTGTGCTCTATCATTCTTTATTTCTGACTGTTCTTTTTTCATAGTTACTATACCTTTTCTCATGCTGTTGAGCATCTTTACTATCATTCTGAAGTCTGTTTCAGATAAGTTTCTTATCTCTGTTTCATTTATCTCTTCTGGGAATTCTCTTATTCTTTCATTTGTGGGTTGTTTCTTTGCTTCCTCATTTTTGCTGCCTGTTTAGGTTTGTGACTATGCATTAGGTAAATCTGCTTTGGCTCTCAATCTCTAGTACAGGACAGTGTCAAATGCTGTTTCTGACTGATTAGATCAGGCTAAAACTCAAAGCCTCCAGAGACTACCTCTGGCTGCAGATTGATAAGATTCCTCTTGATCTGCCCTCAGGCAATCAACCACAGGTGTGGCAAGAGTTTTTTTCAACAGGGTGGGATAATTGTTTCTGCCTGGAGGCTAATTGTTAATCTCAAGTTTAGTAAGGGTCAAGCTGTTTTCCAATAGGGTGGGAAAGATTACCTCCTCAGCATGAGGGAATGGCTCAGCACAGGAAACTGAGGTGTCTACCTTCTGAGCTCTGACCCTAGAGCCCTTGATCCTGGCTTCTGCTCACCCAGCTCCAGTCCACTCTGCTGTTCCTCTGTCAGAGCACAAGATGGGTGGCTCTACAGGGAATTTTATGTGTTGGCCCTTTTAGAGGGTTGAATTTCTAGCCGTTTCTCACTGATAGCTATCCCGCTGCCTTACACAGCCAAATATTATGTGGGTGCCCTTCTCAGTTCTAGTGCTCTCTGCTGGGGGGGCCAGCTTGGGAATTACACTCCAGAGTTCTCAGTAGCAACCCCCACAGCTGAGATATCTCCTTGGAACTTCAGCTGCTGTCTGTGGGTGCTTAGCCAGCCTTTTCTTGCCTCTGCCTCTCCTAACAGCCTTTATGCAGTCTCCACTTTTGGTCCTTGGTTATCAGGGTTCTCTCTAGCAAGCCTTCTGTGATTATTCAGTAAGTTTTTCTGTATTTTAGTTGTAATTCCAGTTTGGAGTTGGGAGTATGTCTGTGCAGCATCCACTTACTCTACTGCCATTTTTAATCTGTGTCCATTCATCTTTCTGACTTTTGCTGCAAGAACGTCCTCCGTGAGCCATCTTGGCCAATGTGGGAGAATCCCTGGCACACCGACTAGGGCTGCTGCCTACGGTAACAATTGTATTTAAATGGACTTGTGTTTACTGGTTTAATGTTTGCTCTATTAAAATGTAAACTTTTGAGAGCATAACTCTGTCAGTTTTGTTCTCTGTGATACTGGCCTTTAGTACAAGAGATGGCACTTGGTAAATATTTGTTGAATGAGTGACTAAATGGATGAACCAAATTGATTTTGGAGGGAGCAGCTATTGTCTGTCAGGAAACTTTACAACAACCAGTATGTAAGTCAACCCCTACTTTAAAAAAATGAGATGAAATTCACATTGCATAAAATTATTTTTCATTGAACAATTCAGCGGCATTTTGTGTATATTCACATTGTTGTACAATGACCACCATTCCATTCCCACCATTCTCTAGTTTCAAAATATTTTCTTTAGCCCTGGCTGGTTTGGCTCAGTGGATAGAGTATTGGCCTGGAGACTGAAGTGTCTTGGGTTCGATTCTGGTCAAGGGTACATGCCTGGGTTGAGAGCTATCAAGCTCCAACCAGTAGGAGGCGTGCAGGAGGCAGCCAACCAATAATTCTCATTGATGTTTCTATCTCCCTCCCTTCCTCTCTGAAATTAATAAAAAATATATATTAAAAAAATATTTTCTTTACTCCAAAGGAAACTTTGTACCCACTAAGCAATTGTTTCTGATGTGATCTTTTGTGTCTGGCTTCTTTCACTTAGTATAACTGTTTTTGAGTTCATCTACACTGTAGAATGAGTCAGACTTCATTCCCTTTTATGACTGAA
>NW_006291021.1:350324-381418 GCF_000327345.1 Myotis davidii
CACCCCCCCCCCCCTATGGCCTGGTCACCCCCAACAGCCCCACTCTGCCAGCCTGATTGCCCCTAACTGCCCCCCTGCTGCTTGCCTAGTCACCCCTCACTGCCCCTGCCAGCCTTATCACTTCCAACTTACCCCCTGCTGACCTGGTCACCCCACGCAGCCTGCTATTCAGTCATTTGGACATCCCTCACTAATTCTCCTGCTGGCCTGGTTGTCCCATGCAGCCTGCTGTTCAGTCATTTGGTCGTCCCTCACTAACTCCGCTGCCGGCCTTGTCACCCCACTCAGCCTGTTCGGTCATCCGTTCGGTTGTTTTGGATGTGACGGCCCTTAGCTCTTTTTATACACTGAGTGGCCAGATTATTATGAACACCAGACGTTTGTAGGCAAATTAGCTATAATTTCGCACTGAAGTTGCTAGAGGAACAGATCATTATAAACGTCTGAATAGCACAACATACCTAAGTATCGTTGCTGATCAAGTTCATCCTATCATGTTGATGGCGTAACCCAATGGAGATGGCTTCTTCCAACAAGACAATGCGCCATGCCACGGTGCTCGTATTGTGCAGGAGTGGTTTCAAGAACATGAGGGAGACTTTACCTTGCTTAGGTGGCCCCCACAATCACCAGATCTCATTCCATTGAGCATTTGTGGGACGAAGTTAAAAGAGCCATCAGGCAGCTGGTTCCACAACCATCAAATCTCACAGAACTGGACAGTGCTATTCATCAGGCAGGTGTCAGATTCCTCGCATCACCTTTCAACATCTCGTGGAGTCAATGCCAAGAAGAATCGCCGCAGTATTGAAGGCAAAAGGTGGCCCAACGAAGTACTTATGGGGTGGTTATAATAATCTGGCCACTCAGTGTATATAGATAATGTTCCACTTTATGTGTTTTCCGGTGGTCTTAGGTGACCCCTGTGAAAGGGTCGTTCGACCCCCAAAGGGGTCGCGACCCACAGGTTGAGAACCACTGCTCTAGAATGTGAACTGGGCATTCATTGGTTGTGGTCTGGGAGAGCATGCTAGTGCTTCCCCAAGACAAGGCAGTGTGTCCAGGATGAGTGTCCAGGACGAGTAAATTGGTTCCTATAGTATGATTGATCAAGTGAATGGAGTCGTGCTGAAATGCTTTCTGTATATCTGCTCATTGTCCTGGATTTGGCAAGAGGTATTTGAAGCCCTTCTTTCTTCTTCTTTCTTTCTCCTTTCCTCTTTCTTCTTCTTTCTTCTTTCTTCTTTCTTCCTTGTTCCTTCGTTTCTACAGTGACTTACATCCTATATCCTCGCTGTCCACTAGAAATATGCAAGCCACATTTAAAAAGGCCAAAAGATGCGGTGAAACTAATCTTAATAATATAACTTATTTAACCCAATATATCCAAAATATTATGATTTCCGCATGTAATCAGTATTTTTTAATTTACCAGCTATTTTACATTCTTTTTTTATACCAAGTCTTTGCAATGGTATATATGTGTGTTAAACTTACTGCATATCTCAATTTAACCACTAGATTTTACCAAAAAGACTTTATGTATTTAGGTTTCACAAAATTTAGAGTTGGAGAAAGAAGTAGATTCACAGATCTAAATTGTTCCAGATGTACATAAAGATTTTCTAGTAACTCAACCAAGTATGGACTGTTTCATAGTCATGGTTTCTTTCTAACTTTGAATTTTGAAATAATTTTAGAAACACAGAAGAGTTGCAAAGATTATACAGAGTGCCCTTATTCCCCACATCTTGCTTCCCTAATGTAGACACTTTATATGACTATGGCCCATGGTCAAAATGAAGAAATTGACACTGGTACAATATTTACTGTGAACAAACATTATTTGGACTTCTCCATTTCCTACAAATGTTTGTTCTGTTCTAGAATCCACTCCAGAAGTCTCCATTGCATTTAGCTATTATGTCTGTTTTACCTCCTTCAATCTCGGACAGTTTCTCCATCTTCCTTTTTCTTTCATGACCTTGATAGTTTTGAAATATGGTAGTCAGACATTTTGTAGAATGCCTCCCACTTTGGGTTTGTTTGGTGTTTTTCTCACGATTAGACTGAGGTTGTAGATTTTATTTTAGTAAGGCAAGCACAGTGTTTAAGAGCCCTTCTCATCACATCAGTGTGGACTGATACTAACTTAACTTATTACTGGGGATGCTAATCTTGATCTTTAGGTTAAGAAGGTATCTCCCAGATTTTTCCACTTCAAAATTACTATTTGTCTTTTTCTATATTGTTAGAAGTGAGTCACTCAAGTCCAGCCCACACTCTAGGGGAGAAGTTAATCCCCACATCCAGGTAGACATAGTTAGAACCACCCAGGTAGCTAATGTCCATTGGGGGGAGATGGTTTGAGACTGTGCATATCTCCTGTTTATTTTTCACGTTTTATCCACTAGTTTAGCATCCATTATTGTTCTGTAATGACTTTTATTTCCGTCATTCCTTCTGCATTTATTAATGAGGATTTCCCTGAAAGAAGGAAGGCTGTCTCTTCTTCCCCACTTATTTATTCAGTCATTTATTTGTATTCATGGATATTTGTATGTGCTTTTTCCTTTGGATTATAATCCAGTCCTATTGTTATTTATTTTGTTGTTCAAATTATTCTCACTCTGGTGGGCAGGATCTTCCTTAAGTTGGTCCCTGTGCCTTTTCATCATATTCCCATGGTTTTTTGGGTGCTTCTTCACTTTCTGGCACCAAAGGGTACTTCAGGGTCATCTTAGTTTTCATCTGCCCCAGCCCTAGAATCAGCCATTTCTCCAGGAGTCCTGGTTCCTTTTATTGTAGAAGTAGAGGCCTGGTGCATGATATTCACGCACTCAAGTGGGCTCCTCAGCTTGGCCTATGCTCTCTTGCAGCCCGGGAGCCCTCAGGGGATGTCTGCCTGATGGCATTCGACATCCTTAGCGCTGCTGCGGAGGCAGGAGAGGCTCCCGCCACCGCCACTGCACTCACCAGCCCTGAGCCCAGCTCAGGGCTTCTGGCTGAGTGGCGCTCCCCCTGCAGGAGCACACTGACCACCGGGGGCAGCTCCTACATTGAGCATCTGCCTCCAGGTGGTCAGTGTGCGTCATAGTGACCGGTCATTCCGCTGTTCGGTCAATTTGCATATCAGCCTTTTATTATAAAGGACTACTGGCCTGGTGCACAAAATTCGTGCTTGGGAGGGAGTTGTCCCTCAGCCCGGCCTGCACCCTCTCCAATCTGGGACCCCTTAGGGGATGTCCAACTGCCAGTTTAGGCCCAATTCCACTAAACCGGCAGTCGGATATCTCTCTCGCAATCCGGGACCATTGGCTCCTAACTGCTCAGCGGCCTGCCTGCCTGATCACCCCTAACCACTCTGCCTGCCGGCCTGATCACCCCCAACTGTCCCCCCTTCTGGCCTGCTTGCCCCAAACTTCCCCCCCCCGCCTGGTCGCCCCCAACTGCCCTCCCCTGCTGGCCTGATCTCCCCTAACCGTCTCTGCCCAGCCACCATGGCTTTGTACGGAAGGATGTCTGGAAGGTCTCCCGGTCTAATTAGCATGTTAACCCTTTTATTAGTATAAATGGTATTTGAAAGCCAAGATATGGGAACAAAGTGTGTTCATTGCTCCTGGGGTGTCACCGCATTTAATCACCCTCATATGACAGAGGTGGGAAAGGTATGCGTATATAATAACTGCCCCCTGTTTATTTCCCTGTCTGTATATAAAAATAAACATCACTTCATACTGATGCCTTCAGCTCTAGACCAGCACCGCTGAATTCATTCTGTCATTCCTCCATTGCTTATTTTAAGTTCTTTCTCTGAAAGAAGAAACCAAGCTCTCATTATCCACAGTATATTTGCTTATTTGTTTAACACTAGTTACCTGGAAAGTAGTTTCAGAATGGCTAACCAGTACTCACTGTGACAAATGATTTGACCAGCTCGAGTGCATGTCATTCTTTTTTCTTTGGCCCTTCAGTGTCCAATTAAAACCCTTCATTACAATGTTATCTGTGACACTTTTCCTCCACCTGTATGGTTGTGGTATGTCATACATTTATATTATAGTTACATGCATTAGTTACAGTTTTTAGCCCATCTTGAGTCCCCTACCCCCACCCATCTGGTTATTATTTTAGTTTGTGTTCAGTGAAATTTCCTCTGGGTTTGACATTCATGCTTGTACCATGACAGTACCGTACAGAACAGTACCATCCCCCCCCAGCCCCTTATGCAGTCCCTTTGAAGTTAGCTGCTCCTACCACCCTCAGTCCCTTAAAACCACTCATCTGTTTTCCATCCCTGTAGTCTTGCCTCTTCCAGAATGTCGTATAAATAGACTCACACAACGTACAGTCCTTTGTGTCTAGTTTCTTTCACTGAGCAGGGTGCACTTAAGATGCACCCCCATTGTCGGCATGTTTGGAGAGTTCATTTGTCCTTGTCTGTATAAACTGTACTTTATTTGTTTGCTGGGGAAGGACACCTGGGTGCTTCCTCATGTTGGTCATTATGAGTGCAGTTGTCCTAAACATTTGCATACAGATATTTTATGAATGTAAGTTTGCAGATAATACCAGGGAGTGGGATTGTTGGGTCTTACAGGACAGGTATATTTAACTTTATAAGAAACTGCCCGACAGTTTTCTTAAGTGGCTATTCCCCTTTATATTATCCCCAGCAGAAGTGGGTTCTAGATGCTCTTGCCCTAGTAGGTTTGATTAAGTGGATAGAGTGTCGGTCTGTGGACCAAAGGGTCCCGGGATCGATTCTGGTCAAGGGCATGTACCTCAGTTGCAGATTCCAGGCCCTGTGTGGACACACAGTGTGTGTGGGACAACCAATAGATGTGTCTCTCTCACATTGGTGTTCCTCTCTGTCTCTACCTCTCCCTTCCACTCTTTCTAAAAAAATCAATGGAAAAAATGTCCTCGGGTAAGGATTAAAAAATAAAAAAAATGGATGCTCTTGCATTCTAATCAACATGTTATAGGGTTATTTGTGGGGTTTTTTTTTTTTTTTGCCTTTCTAATGAGTATGTAATGGTATCTCCCTCTTAAAAAAAAGTTTTTATTGATTTCAGAGAGAGAACCATTGATCTGCTGCCTCCTGCACGCCCCCTACTGGGAATCGAGCCGGCAACTGGGCATGTGCCCTGACCAGGGATTGAACCATGACCTCCTGGTTCATAGGTCAACACTCAACTACTGAGCCACATTGGCCAGGCTGTATACCTCTTTTTAAAAAATAACTTTAGCCCTAACCGGTTTGGCTCAGTGGATAAAGCGTTGGCCGGTGGACTCAGGGGTCCCAGGTTTGATTCTGGTCAAGGGCATGTACCTTGGTTGCGGGCACATACCCAGTAGGGAGTGTGCAGGAGGCAGCTGATCGATGTTTTTCTCTCATCAATGTTTCTAACTCTCTATCCCTCTCCCTTTCTCTCTGCAAAAATCAATAGAATATATTAAAAAAATAACTTTATTGAGATATAATTTATTTTCCATATAATTAGTCCATTTTAAGTATACATTTCATTGTTTTTTAGTATATTCAGATTTGTACACCCATCACCACTAATTCTAGAATGTTTTCATCACACTAAAAGAAGCCCTGTCCCCATTAGCAGTCACGCCTCATTCCCCTCCCCCAGTCCCTGGCAACTACTAACCTACTTTCTGTCTCTGTAGATTGGCCTGTTCTGGACATCCTATCTAATAAAATAGTAATATGCAAATTGACCATCACTCCAACACACAAGATGGTCGCCCCTATGTGGTCAAAGATGGCTGCCCCCATGTGGACACAAGATGGCCTGCAAGGGAGGGCAGTTGGGGGGGAAATGCTATGGGCCTTTTTTGACTGGCTTCTTTTATTTAGTGTAATGTGTGGTGTTTGTTTTTTTTTAATAAATATGTTTTTATTGATTGTTTTAGAGAGAAAGAGAGAGGAAGTAAATGAGAGAGAAACATGGATGGGCTGCCTCCTGCACACCCCCTACTGGGGATCAAGTTGGCAACATGGGCATGCGCCCTGCCCAGGACAACGCTCCTGGTGCCTGAGACAATGCTCATCCAACCGAGCCACACTGGCCAGAACTGGTGTAATGTTTTTAAGGTTCATTCACATTGTGGTATATGTCAGTACTTCACTTCTTTATGGATGAATATATTTTATAGACCACATATTATGTATTTATTCATCAATTGATGGGCATTTGATTTGTTTCCACCTATTAGCTATTTTGTGTATAAGTTTTTGTGCATGTGGATATATGTTTTCATTTCTCTTGGGCATATATTGAGAAGTGGAATTGCTGGGTCTTTTGGTAATCCTGTGATTAACTCTGAGAAACTTCCATACTGTTTTCCACAGTGGCTGCACCATTTTACATTCCTACCAGTTATGTATGAGTGTTCCAGTTTCTCCACAGTTTTTCATCCACACTTTCTGTCTTTCTGATTATAGCTATCCTGGTGGATGAGTAGTGTCATTAGGTTTTGATTTGCATTTCCTTGAGGGCTGATGATGCTGAGCATCATTGCAAGGTTTTTGTTTGTTTCTTTGGTGAAATGCCTTTTCAGAATTTTTGCCTTTAAAAAACATTAGATTAGTTTTTTCACTGTTCGAGTTTTATTTTTTAAAATTCTTTATTTAGTATCTGATTTGCAAATATTTTCTCCAAGTCTGTGGCTTGTCTTTTCATTTTCTCAACAGTCTCTTTTGCCCAGCAAGAGTTTTGAATTTTGATAATACAGTTTACTATTGTTTTTTCTTTTATGGCTTGTTTTTTTGGTGTTGTATCTAAAAATCCTTTGCCAGACCCCATCCAGGCCCATAAATTTGTTTGCTCTCCACTCGGAGCTCACACCAAAACAGTTGTTTAAAGAGGCAGAAGGAAATTGTGATGGAAGATGGTTTCTAGTAGCGGGATGCCACTGTCTTTGATTCTTTGCAGTTGAGAGTTTTTTAGAAAAATTGGTTTATTTACAGTGAAGAGGAGGAGTGGCTTTTCTTCTTCCCTTTGCTGCAGTTTTGTTGATTGGTTCATGTAGCAGATATTTACTGAGTCTAGGACAGTGATGGCGAACCTGTGACACGCGTGTCAGAGGTGACACGCGAACTCATTTTTTTGGTTGATTTTTCTTTGTTAAATGGCATTTAAATATATAAAATAAATATCAAAAATATAAGTATTTGTTTTACTATGGTTGCAAATATCAAAAAAATTTCTATATGTGACACGGCACCAGAGTTAAGTTAAGGTTTTTCAAAATGCTGGCACGCCGAGCTCAAAAGGTTCGCCATCACTGGTCTAGGACACACTGGGAATCAAATTGCACATGGTCCCATGTCTTGTGAGCTCCCAACCAACAGGGGTAAGAGGTACTAATCAGGCAGTCATGAACATGGCTACATCAGAACAAGTCATCCGTGCACTGAAGCAGCAGTGGTGGACACTGCAAGTATTACGGGGTCCCAGCTAGAAAGGGTTGGGAGGTGTTGGCCAAGATTTCCCTTAGGAATCGAGGTTTACTCAGAGACTTGTGTGTGGGGAAAAGTCATCTGGGCACTGAGGACGCTGCAGACCTCCTTCCAGGTGAAAGCTGCGGAGTGTGAAGGTGAAGAGTCAGGCACATCAGGGCTTGAAAGGGGCAGGGGACAGGCGGGTGAGGTTGGCAGAGCTACTCATTACCAGCTTTGGGAGTTATCAGAGTTAAGCTGGGAGATGACATGATCATGCTTTTTAAAAAGACCTTTTAGCCTATGTGTGGTGAAGGGAAGTGCTCTTAGACTCTCAATAAAGGGTTGATTCCTTTGATCCCTCTGGACTCATCTATCTCTTTGGGCATAGGATCTTGTGGTCACGGCTTCAGAATCCCAAGCCAGGCACCCTCTCCTGCCTGTCCCAGATTGTTTTGTGGCAGCACAGCCACATTACAAAGCAGACCTGGACCAGCCTTTCTAGGAAGTAATTCAGTGGCTGCCAAATAGGAAGTACTTGACTGTGTTCTGTTGTCTGTTAGGAAGCAGGGTCGGTGTGGGGGGTGGGGGCCTTTGGAGCGGACCTGGAGGGCTTGGTGCTGATTGTGAGCAGGTGTGAGGCAGCTAATCTAATTGTGCTTTTTCAATTAAATTAAAGATACTTGCTCCTTAGTTGTGAGTTTCTGGCTTGTGATTGGCGACACTGAGAGGAGAAAAGAGAATCAATCATAGGATGGGAACTGAAGAAATCTGCTCTGATGTTGTCATGCCCACTTCTGGCCAGCAGTGCCACCTGTGCCTGTGCCTGTTTGTTAATCGACCATTCCCTGCAGCTGACCTTAACCCCATTTCCTCTGGTCTGCAACTTCCTTCATTTCGGAAGTACTGTCAATCTAATAACACACTTTGGACAAGAAATAAACATATCAAGTGTGCACACTGACTTTAAGAGATAGCCCAATATTCAGAAAAGGTAAAATGTGAAGAAGTTTAGTTTGGTTATTTGCCGCTAATATTAGACATTCTCCCTGCCCTCCACCCGCCTCCCACAACAAGCTATTGTTGGCAGGGAGCTCTAACCTTCACTAACTTTCCATGGCTTTACTCAAAGGCTGCTGTCCAAAGTCCCAGAAAGGATATTTTGGTACATTTTATTAGGAAGTTTGTGCGGGTTTTGTCTGAAAGAGTTTTGTAAAATAGCACTGGTTTCTCAGCCTCAAGCCCTCTGTTGCAGCTTCTTGAACACATCCTTGCTGACCTGTGCTTGGCAAGGGGTGGCAGGCCGGGCAACATGATGTGGTAGGTTCCAGGGCCACCAAATCCTCCATCCCTCCCCACCCTCTAGAATGGAAGTGGCTCTGTGCTGTAAAAACCCACTTATGTTGGGCCTGGGTGGGCTTTACCCTCAGTTTAAATTGAGACTTGGTATGTGAGAACTGGTCTCAAGTGATTAAGTGGGAACCCAGATTACCCTGCTTCAGCATGTCCCTCTGCAGTCACCATTGTCTGGTCCCCTCACCCTGGGTCCGTGGGTGGAGGAGCTGCTGGCCCTGCCCCAAGGAGCCTGCATAGGGACAATCAGCTGGTTGAGTGGCTGAGAGGGCCTGCTCTCACTGGTGAATTGCCGAGGAGCCAGAACAGAAGGGACATTGTGCGAGGAGACCCAGGGAAAGGTTAGGGGGCTGCCGAGTTGTGACAAGCCACATGAATGCGGCCAGCTGTGTGGCTTGGTTTGTCTTTCCCTGGAGCATCTTTCTGTTTCTTGTTGTGGGACCCTAAAAGTATCTGTATTTTCAAGAGGGCAGTCAGTGTCTGGAGCTGCCTCAAAGAGAAGTATCTTGAAAGAGCACATGTGTGTGAGAGGAGGCGCAGCCTGACCCATGCTGATTGATCACTGGCACCCCGGCCGGGAGAGCCGGGTCCATCCCTACTCCTGCCTGCTCCGTTAAGGAGTCAACTTCCCTGAGAACTTCTCCCCTGACTGATCTATGTGTTTTCCTATAAAGATGGGAATCACATAACTGATTCATCGCAAAGTGAGGGAGGGATATAGTTGAGTAGAGGTGGGGCAGGGAGTAATGTGGAGGTGCTTGGCACTATCATCCCAGCTCCTCACTTTTGTGGGGGTCAAAGCTGCAGGTTCAGACTGCCTCAGGTTGGGATTTGAGAGAGGTTGTCCCATGTTTTGCATAACTGGCTCTTGTGTCTCTTTGTTTAACAGCCACCGTAGGATGTGGGAGTGGTGATCTCTCTTAGACTGGGCAGGGGGCGTGAGGTTCAGGAGCAGACTAATGATTCTCTGGTCCCCTTGGCTTTGAGCTTCATGATCTCATCCTGGGGACATCATATTCTTTCTTCCCTTTTTTCTGTTTTGGTCCAGGTTTCTTTGTCAGAGTGCCAGTTCATGTGTGTATTTATATTTATATTCTCACTCTTTCTGGTGTTATAATGGGGATGAATCATTGAATGAAGACTCCAGATAACAGAAGATTGCTTTCAGCATAAAAGTATTTATCTGTTTTCATGACACAAGGTCTTTAAAGTAAAAGGTAGTGTGTGCCTTTCTGCCTTCTTATTTTAATTTCTAATTGCTTAACAGTACATGAATGTATTCAGGTTACCGTAAATTCAGGTAACACTGAATCATGCAGAGTAGAAAAAGGATTTTTCCTTTTCTATCCCTTTACACCCCCTAATCTTTTTGATCTCTCAAGAAGTGGAGGGGTGTCTGTCATCCAGAATGGTTCCGTTTTACACTGTGTCGAAGTAAAGTCTTTTGGCAGCAGTGGAATTCCAGTTAGACTCATAGTTGTGCCGTTAGCTTCCCCTCATCAGTAGCAGCTTGTCTTGGAGCTCTTTTCATGTCCGTGTGTAATGATGACCAGCATTTTTGAGCCTCATATGTGGGTGGGCTCTGTTCTTTCCACTTGGCACGTGAAGAAGCTGAGGCACAAATAGGTGATGTAACCTACTCAGGGTGACTCCGTAAGTGCAAGAGCCCCCTTAGCTCCAGAGTCTGCCCCTCTGTCACTGTTTTGTTCAGAATTCAAAGGTAGAAAAAGAAAATGTTCCTTACACCATTGACCTCTAGAAACAGCCTCTTCTTTCAGTGGTTTGCCCCTCACCGTGCCCGCAGTGCTGTGGTGACTATTCTTACTGTACCTGGTCCTGGCCGGCTCTGAGGCTTCCCCTGGCCTTCCTGGCAGGTCATTCAGATGTGGTAAGAGCCCAGACTGATGCTGCCCATGCCGTCCTGCCAGCTAGAGTTAGTTTTTTTCTCCTTTCTTTTCTCATGCATCCAGAACCCTATGGGTGGTTTTATTTTCTCCTTTCACTGAGGCTCGAGGAGATGGACCAGTGAGACGGTGGCAGAGCTGCTTTGGCATCCAGGAGGTCTCAGACCCTAAAACCCACAGTTTTCAGCTCACATTGCACTGTTTTTCATAGGCTTTTTGAAGCTTTTTCTTCTAACTACAAAGAATTGGAGTTCTGTCTCCAGCCCACTTCCTTGAAGTAACCACTGTGAGCATTAGTTGTAAATCCTCCCAGAAACATTTTGTTCTGTGGCATGTGTGTGCATGTGGGCACGTTTTCAACCTAAAGAGTTCTGGACTCTCCCATGTCAGCACATATAACTCTACCTCATTCTTTGTGACATCTGCAGAGCTCTTCCCTCAGCTAGACCAACTTTGATTCCCCCAACATCCCTATTGAGAATTTTTCCTGTTCCTTTTCTAGCTCTCTCACTAATGCAGTGCTGCCTGGTGACCCTCCTCAAACATTTCTTCATGAGCTCTT
Source organism: Myotis davidii (assembly GCF_000327345.1). Lineage (NCBI taxonomy): Eukaryota > Metazoa > Chordata > Mammalia > Chiroptera > Vespertilionidae > Myotis > Myotis davidii. The sequence continues at coordinate 361,600 of NW_006291021.1, forward strand.
AGCATCGAATCCTGAAAGTGGAATTTCAGGATTGGTGAGGTTTGGTTTGGGACATTTTTTCCGTGTTTCTTCCCTTACTGTCTACCTGGTGGTGAGCAGTTCTCTCTTGCTGCCCTGGAGCATTCGGCTTTGGCTCACCGTGTGGGTCAGGGCTGCATCCACACGATGATGTCAGGGGTCAAGACACATGTACTCACAGGTCTGGCCTTCATTTGTTCCCTGTGCCCTTGATAAGTGATTAAATGCCACTAAACCTCAGTTTCCTCTCCTGATGGATGGTGAGAATTTGTGAGGTTGAAATTTGTGCTAGGTAAACTGTACCATAGTGCCTAGCCCTAGGGATGGTTGGCTAAGTGGTGCTGGTAGTGGGCAGGTGGCCAAGAAGGACTTGAGATGGAGGGCTCCACTGGGCCTTGCCTGAGCTCTGTGATGGGATGGGCACTTGCCCTATCTGTACCTTCATCCCTTTCCAGGATAGTCACTGCAGGTAGTAGGTAGGTACTAGATGCAGCACCTTGAGAAAGGCTGGGGGTGGAGTCAAGCATATATATTAAATTTATTTAATGTAGAAAACTTAAAAATGCGTACAGAGGTGTTCACAGCCTCTGCTGCACCACCATCACTCTCTAAGGCCAGCACAGTCTCTAGCTTGCCAAGCTCCAGCTGAAGGAGGAAGTAAGAGAGTCTCTCTACCCTGGCTCTTACAAAGCAGTGTGCCCGCTAATCAGCCAGTGGTAAAGTACCAAGGAAGCAGCTGGCTACAAAAGCCACTCACAAGAGTACACCCTCTGCTGGAGGAGTGAAGAAACCTCATGGTTACAGGCCTGGTCTGGTACCTTGGAGCTCAGTAAAATTGGATGTATTCACAAGTCCACTGAACTAATGATTTGCAAACTTTAGTAGTTCAACTTTATAACAGTTATAAATAAACCTATTAAACTTTTCTGGATAATGTCAGCATTTGGATTTTTTAAAAACAAGTTAATATCTAATTGATGGCAACTAAATGGTGTTTGTAGCATTTAAAAACTTTTTTATTGCGTTTCTTAGGGTGACATTGGTTAATAAAATTATATAGGTTTCAGGTGTACAATTCTATAATACATCATCTGTATATTGTATTGTGTGGTGTAGCATTTTTATCAGTAGATTCCATCCATTCACTATACTTTTCTGAGTTGTCCTACATGCAAGTATGTTTTGTTTGTTTTTTTGTTAATCCTCACCAGAAGATATTTTTTCATTGATTTTTTTTTCTTTGAGAGAGTGAAAGGGAGGGGGAGAGACAGAAAAAGAGAAGCATTGATGTGAGAGAGATTGATGTTTCTATCTCTCTCTCCCTCTCTGAAATCAGTAAAGATATATTTAAAAATAAAAAGCCAATCACTCTGGCTGGTGTACTTAGTGGTTAGAGCAGCGGTTCTCAACCTGTGGGTCACCTATGACCATCAGAAAACACATATTGTTTTTGTGATTAATCACAATGCTTTAATTATGTTCAATTTGTAACAATGAAAATACATCCTGCATATCAGATATTTACATTATGATTCATAACAGTAGCAAAATTACAGTTATGAAGTAGCAACAAAAATAATTTCATGGTTGGGGGTCATCACAACATGAGGAACTGTATTAAAGAGTCGCGGCATTAGGAAGGTTGAGAACCACTGGGTTAGAACATCAACCCACACATGAAAGGATCGTGGATTCGATTCCCAGTCAAGGGCACAAACCTGGTTGCAGGTTCAATCCCTGGCCCTGGTCGGTGTGTGCGGGAGGCAGCCAATCGATGTGTCTCTCTCAGATCGATGTTTCTCTCTCTCTCTCCTCATTCCCTCCCTTCCACTTTCTCTAAAAAATCCATGGGAAAAAATTTGGGGGTGAAGATTAACAAAAAAATAAATCAAAATAAAAGTCTGTATTATTGGTCCTATGGGGATGTTGCTGGCAGAAGCCCTGTAAACTAATGATTATATCCCAGGGCTGTGATCAGATTCAGGTTTGACTTTTTTATTTAAAGCCCAGCATATATGAACCCAGGGCCTCTCATAAAGGAAAGTCAAACAGGCTCCAGGTACAGGTGTGGGCAGGGTTAAGATGGTGAGGAGACAGCCCCAGGGTTCCTGAGGAGCCAGGCTCTGGACTGCCCGCAGTCTGAGGTTACTCTTCCATTTTCACCCAGGGTTGGGTAGTAAACCCAGGGGTCCTCCAGGGTCAGCCCTGCTAGCTGCACAAGGGGCAGGGCCCTCGAGACAGCCCCAGGGAATAGAGGGGAGTTCTGAGGTGGTGGAGAGAGCAGCATTGGGAGCTCCCAGCCAACCCCGTTTGCCTTGATGTGCCCCGTGCCAGGGCTTGCCTGGCCTGTGCGAGCTCTCATGGTCTGGACTCCCCACACACTGAGGACAGGTGCACACACTGGCTTTGGTAGCCAGCACCAGTTTAGCGAGTTCCTCCGCATCTTAGTTTGCTGAGGTCAGAGAGAGATGCTGGCCTGTAGCCAGTAGCCTAGGAGTGGGTGGCTGCCCACAGCCTGGTCTGAAAGCAGTTGAAGCAGGCCTCAGCTGCCTTTGCTGAAAGTGTGGCATGTGTAGGGGTCTGGCTGGACTAAGGATGTTTCTCTGGGAGTGCCGGCCCCTCTGGCAATCTTTGGAGTTTCTTGGCTTATAGAAGCGTCACCCTGGTTTCTGCCTTTATCTTCACAAGGTCTTCTTCCTCTGTGTGAGCCTGTGTCCAAATTTCTCCCTTTTATAAGGACACCAGTCATATTGGATTAAGACCCATCCTATTGCCCTGACTGCGGTGGCTCAGTTGGCTGGGCATCATCCCATGCACCAGTGGGTTGACGGTTTGATTCCCAGTTAGGGCACATGCCTGGGTTGCCTGCGTTGCCTGCTTGACCCCTAGTGGGTGACTTACAGAAGGCAGCTTATTGATGTTTCTCACTCTCTCTAAAAAAAAAAACTAATTAAAATATTTTTTAAAAAATACACTTTGAATTTGGCCATTCCTCACTGAGTATTCTGCTGCCTCTCCGGGGTGCTGTGGTGTTGCCTATGCCTCGACTTTCTCTGGAGGATGGTTTCCCAGGGGCTGCCCTCCTGGAAGTTCCCAGGCTTCTCCGGCTCATCCAGAGGGAGCTCCGGTTAGCCTTTCCCAGGGTGCTTTGAGCCACACCTCAGCTGCAGGGCACACGCTGGTCTCGCAGGGAGGACTCTCCCTGGCCCTGATGCTGCCCCCCAGCTTTGCCCTGCACCGCCCATCTCTGGGGAGTCATACAGAACTCTTCCTGGTCTCTTGTTTTGAGCTGTTGCCTTGACCTGTTTGGTTTGTGTGGGCAGGAAATCCCCCTAAGGGATTCCAGAGAATACTGCCTGCCCACAGTGAATTTTGGCTCCCCACTGACCAGCCACGTGGCACCGGGCAGATTACTGCCCCTGTTTCAGTTTCTTCATCTGTGAAATGGGGACAGTAAGAACACCTGTTTTGGGCTGTGAAACATTCATACAAAATAAGTGGTTGGAAAAGTACCTGGCCACTGTAAATGTTCCACAATGTGATGTATAGTATATAGTCCGTGTCATGTCAGTATCACTGCTGTGTGGTGACTCTTCACCTTTAGACCCCAAGTATCCCCGTCACTGCTGTGAACACATGGCAGGTACCCATTAAGTTTTTGTAGGGTAAATGAGTATGTGGGCACATTGAACAGACACAGGTGCTTGGTCACTGCCAGACTCATCGGAAACAAAAAGGCTCCCTTTGTCCATAATGCTCACAGCTCATTGGACTGGGTGGACAGAAAACAGACCTTGATTAGTCCTACTTATGAGGGTGAATTGCACACTGTGATCGGGGACAATGGTCTGAGAAGGCTTGTCAAGGGATGAGTGCCATCCAGAGGAGAGCTGGATTGGGAAATAGAAGATGGAGGCGTTGCCTGGGATGACTGATTGCACTGGCTGGGGTGACGGTTTGGCCTTTGCTCAAGGCTTAGAGGGAGGCCATTGGCAGATTTTGAAGAAGTGGGTTGGGAGTGAGCCAAGAGATGGTTTCAACTTTGTGAATTAAAGGGGGGCCATAGTGGAAGCAGCTGGACAACCAGCTGGAGGTGATGGGTGGTCCAGGGAGATGAGGAGGGGGAGGCTGGCTGAGGAGCCAGGAAGAGGTTGGACCTACCATGAAGCCAGAAGGTAAAGCTGTGGCTGAGCATGAGGTCAGCCAGGGAAGGCAAAGAGGAGAGGAAGGTCTGCTTCTGAGCCTTGGGGTGCTCCCATATTTGGCAGAGCCGTAGAATACCCTTTTCCAGTGTCCTTTTCTTTGTTAATCCTCACCTGAGGATATTTTTCTCATTAATTTTTAGAGAGGGAGGGGGGAGAGAGAGAGAAAAAAACATTGATGTGAGAGAGAGACACTGATTGGTTCTCTCCCTAGCGTACCCTGACCAGGGCCAGCGCTCTATTCACTGCGCCACACCAGCCAGAGGGATCCACACATTGTGTCTGTTCATCTGTAGATTCTCCCTCTACCATTTTTTTTCTTTGTAGTTTGTTGAGGAAACTGGGTCATTTGTCCTGTAGGTTTGATACTGGCTTTTTGCTGCTTCAGTCCCTGTGTTTTTTATTTAGCACGACCACCCTGCTTTATGTATTCTGTGTTGCTATGAACTTGAGTCTGCAGTTGAGATCTGCCTGGGAAGGTGGCATCAGTCTCGTCTGTTGGTCTCTGTGTGAGTGTGGGCAACAGATGACAGCAGCACCTGAATTACTGACTCAAGGGGTTATGGAACCGTGATGGGTCAGTCCTTATCCACACAGGAGCTGGAACATAACTGCAGCTCACCTCTCATCTTCTGTGTGGTTACGCTTATGGAGAGACCGGACAGATGCTTGAGTTTTCCTCCCCTTTATTTGCCAGTTTCAAACCCTGCTCCCAATCATGCTGTCCTGAAGGCTGGATATTATTTTTTCCCCAGAACATGGATCTGGGTTTGTTCTTCCTGAGCGTAACCTTTGGACCTCTCCACCCCAGGATGCAACACCCTCCAGTGACAGCCTTTCCAGTCACCTGCTGTCACTCCTCTCCATTTTCCCCTTTCAGCTTGCCATGTGACTCTCAGGGCTCTCAGAGAGGATGCTCTCCCCACCTCCTAGACCCTTTTTGACTTCACCAACTCAGTCATTCTCCAAATTTGTCACAGGGCCCAGGAGGTGTTCTTGGCTCCTCCCCTCCCCCCCAATGAGGGGTCAGGCCCTTCTCAAATTTCATTCTTTTGGCAAATACAGGGTACCTCCCTTGGCCAGCACCTGGGGGTGGGGGTGGGGTGGGAGTGTAAGACAGGAATCCCCAGAGCTCCTGCCTCCACCAGCTTCCCAGTTTGGTGGGGAGACATGCCATTTGTGACAAGTGCATTCCTAAGGGTGGGTATGGGGTAGTGCTGACAGAGGGGCACCTGCCATGTTTAGGGGCATAACAGTGGCTTACTACAGAGCATCTTTCTCCTCCTTGGCAAGACATTGGGAGACAACTGATGACCTTGGGCCAATGGCTCCGTGGTGTCAAGGCTGTCTAGCTGAGACTCTCCTGGCTTTCTCTGCAGTCCTCCCGTGGTTGACGCCACGTGGCCAGGCATTGCCTCACAAGGTTGGCAGGAAGAAAAGAGGTGCTGAGACTTTCCCCCTGCACATTACAGTATTTTTGATTTGGGAAGGAATCTACTCACAAATCCACTCCCGGTCTCTGGATTTGCCTGTTCTGGACATTTCATATAAATGGAATCACACAATATGTGGTCTTTTGTGTCTGGCTTCTTTCATTTAACAATGTTCATAATTTCATGGTTCATCGATGTTCAGTCCTTTTCATTGCTGAAAATGTTCCATTGCATGGATATATAACACACTTTATCTATCCAGTCATCGTTTGATGGACATTTGCCTCCAATTTTTGGCTGTTATGAGTAGAGCTGCTTTATCCCATTAATATTTGCAACAAACATTTGCAAATATTTCAGAGAGTCAGTGGAATTGATTTGGGAAGGAATCTACTCACAAATCCACTCCCGGTCTCTGGATTTGCCTGATCTGGACATTTCATATAAATGGAATCACACTGTGTGGCCTTGTGTGTCTGGATTCTCTCACTGAGTATCATGTTTTCATGGTTCATCCACATTGTAGCAAGTGTCAGAGCTTTACTCCTTTTTACGGCTGAGTAATATTCCATTGTCTGGATGGAGCACTTTGTATTTATCCATTCATCCATCAGTGGATGAACACTGGGTTGTTTCCAGTTTGGGCTGTTGTGAATCATGCTGCTATGGACATAGATGTCAAGTTTTTGTGTGGATATAGGTTTTCATTTATCATAGGTATATATCTAGGAGAGATATATGGGTCATCTAATAGGTATTCTATTTTAACTTTTTCCCAAATAGTTTTCCAAAGTGATGGCACCATTTTCCATCCTCACTAGCAATGCACAGGGATCCAGTTTTTCTTCACCAACATTTATTTTCTGGTTGTTGTTTTTAACAATTGCCATCCTAGTGGTCTGATTTTGATTTGCAATTTCCTAATGATTAGTGACTTTGAACATCTTTTTAGGTGCTTATTGGCAATTTATATATCTTTGGAGAAATTTCCCTTCTGGGTAAGGGGTGGGGTAGTAGAATCATGGACCTCAGAGCCTGCAATCAGGTCTCAGCACTGTCACTTAGCAGCTGTAGGTCTTTGAGCCTTGGTTTCTCCATTTGTTGGCTAGTACTGAGAGGGCTCAAGGGGCAGTGTGTGCATAGGGGCAAAAATATTTCCATTAACCCTCCAAAAGCATCATTCTTAATGATTTCTGCTTCTGTTGTGGAGACTGCTTTGCTGGGTCCTCTGCAAAGATGAGTTAGTTCATTTGGGGTAACTGGGTGGATGAGAAGTAGGCACACAGAGAGATGTGTGCCAAGCAAAGAAAAAAGAAAGGCAGGCTGGCACTGGGGAGCAGGCGTTCACCACTGTCCTGTAGCTGTGTCTCGTCCATCATCTGAAACAGACTTCCTTGTTTTCTTTATTTAAGGAGGAGCCAAGGAAGGTTTGCTTCACCTATGACCTGTTCCTGAACCTGGAGGGCAACCCGCCTGTAAACCACCTGCGCTGTGAGAAGCTTACCTTCAACAACCCCACCATTGAGTTCCGGTACAAGCTCCTGATGGCTGGCGGGGTGAGTGTGCCGGAGCAGGTGGGCCCTGCCCCTGCTCGAACGGATGCATCTTCTCTGTCATGGATCCATCTCTGCTCCCTGAACTGGGAACTTGGTGCTGGGGGCACCTTGGGCTCTCTCAGGCATGTCTTCAGCCTGTGGCTGGACACCTGATACTCAGAGGGGCAGGTTGCACAGGTAGCACCTGGCAGCACTGGATAGGACCCACGTATCCCAAGTCTGTGCTGGGATGTTGTCAGCTGGGAATAACTAGTTGCTAGTTATCCCTGTAGCTTCCTGGTTGGCTGTGATTAATTAGCATCTTCTTCTATAAAGTAGGGAGAGGGTGGGGGAAGGAATGGGTGTGAGACCAGCCTGTCAGTGTGGCGAGGCGCTGGAGCCAACTTTTAACCGTATTGGCAAGGCTGTGCTGGAGCCCCATCACCTGGGGAAATAGTAGTGGCTCTCTGCAGGGTCCTTGATGATGCATGCCACCTGGCAGTTCTGTCCTTGTGAGGCCAGATGAAGGTGTCAGCTCTCAGAACCTAGGTCTCGAGTGAGTCGTGTGGCCAGCGATCTTGGTATGATGGCAGAGTGCCAGGAGCATGTGTCAGCTCTTGGAGAATGGGGGTGGGGTGCTTGGTGCTGATGGATGATTGGCTGTGGAGGAGGCAAGACGCTTACCTGCAGGCTGGACTGTGTGTGCCGAGGGAGGTGGCAGGCTGAGGACACAGGATATCCCAAAGCCACCTGTTAGTGAACATTTGCCTTGCTGCCAGCGGTGCCTGCAGTGGAGGATTCAGGTCCAGGTCATGAGAGAATGTGTGTATGTGTGTGTGTGGCAGGCCCACCTCCCCAGTGAATACAAGGAGTTTGGGCTGAATTTCTTTGGGCCTAGGGAGAAGTCCTTTTCTCTTCATTTAATTTAGTTGTTATGTTTTATTTTAAAAAATGAAAGGAGTTATTTATTTATTTCAGAAAATTTGAGTAATTTCTTCCACGTTCCTAACAAAAGATTAGTCTGGGATTTGGACCTAGCATGTGATTACTAATGGAGGTTAGTAACAGAACAAGGGGTATTGGAATCTATTGACACAGACACTTGTGTGGAAGTTTGCCTGGGAGTTCTAAAAGAACCAAGGAAGTGGGGAGAAGTTTCCAGGTTCAGTATCCTCTTCAGCTCTGCCTCTCTACTTTACTTTCCAAAGTATTTCCCCGAGGTGTTACACAAAGGTTCTAAAGTCACATCTCAGGGAGACAGACACTCAGACAGTCAGCATTCCATGGGCCTCTTAGAGCTCCAGGACCAAGGGACCTCCCCCTGCATCAGGTTTTCTTTGCTCTGAAGAGATGAAGGCTTACTATGCATCATCTAACCCTATAAAACGGGAGGGGCAAGGGAGGAGGAGGAGGAGGCATGAGGCATTGAGGGAGAGAGGTTGGGATGGCAGGTCCGCCTTGCAGTTGGGGAAGGGCCAGCCCAGGAGAGAGGAAGGGAGAGGAGACCCTTGGGTGCTGGTGTGGTGGTCTCTGGGGGCACTTTTCATCCTTGCTGAGGGCTGCCCAGGAGCTGGTTGTCTGGTTAGGAACTTTCTTTCTTGCCCTTTGGGGCTTGCTCTGGGCTGATAGCAGAACAGTGTTCTCGGGTCTTAGGAGCAGCCTGGGAGCTTTATGGGACGGTTGCTCCCGAGACTTGAGTTGTGGCCCTTGTGTCAGCCAGTCTGGAGCTCGGAGAGTTCCCAGTGGGGCTGGCATTTACCATCTGGTGGCAGATGACCACAGACCCATCTGTGTTGACATTTGCTGGAAGAACAGGAGGACCCTTCGATCTGTGAGTTGGTGAAAACTGCTCTCTGTATCGCCCTCTGGGGCCATGAGCTCTGTGATTCTCACAGGAGGGTCGGATGCTGCCTCAGTGGTGACCGGAGCGGCAGACGGCCAGAGGCCAGCCCCGCTTGTCCCCTCAGCATCTTATCTCATCCTTTGCCCCGTCAGCTGTGAGGGCCTGTATTTCCATCGAGTGAGATGCGTCCTCATGAAGCCCCGTCCTGCAGGTGGAAGTAGATGCATTTATTCACTTAACTTTTTTTTTCTGAAAGATTGTTAAAGAAGGAGAGAAAGGTGCAAGGCCTTCACTACATTGTCTTGGCATAGCATCAGGATAGGATATTCCTGTGAAGGAGAGAAGAGAAATGAAAACAAAGGAAAAAGGCACTGTCTTCAAGGGAATGGACTCAGACCTCTGAGGGGACCTGTCTGTTCTCCCGGGTTAGGCTGTCACTTCTCTAACCTTGTGCATTGTCCTTGCTGGCCTTAGAGTGTGGTTATTTCCCAAGACCTGGTGATCCTCAGCCATGCTGGCCCAGGCCAGGCAGGTTCTGGGCGCTGGATTATAGTGAGACGGGCTCTGATGAGCAACTCGGCCTCTGGCCTCACTGCCTCAGACTCGGGGTGGGGGCTGGAGCGGCACAAAAGGCTCCACTGCCCTCCTTTCAACCCGGTGTCCCCGTGACCATGACTGGGCATCATCAGCTTCCTCAGATGAAAGGTTGAGCTTGTCAAGAATCCTAGGTTATTAAAGCTAAATCAGTCCTTCCTCCCTCCCTCCCTCCCTCCCTCCCTCCCTCCCTCCCTCCCTCCCTCCCTCCCTCCCTCCCTCCCTCCCTCCCTCCCTCCCTCCTTCCCTCCTTCCCTCCCTTTCTTTCTGTCTGTCTTTCTTTCCATGATCTTTATTCTTTTGTTCTGTTTTGTTGCCATCTGGAAGGCTCCGTCTGAGTGGTAGTGTGAACTTCCAGTGTCTATATTTTGAGAACTTGCCCTCGGGTTTTCTCTCCCTTCAGCAGGTGCCACAGGAGCCTCACTGGACCTGGGCAGGTGTTACCAGGAGCACCTCTTGGCAGGAGCCCAGATCCTTCCTCCTAGTAGTTAACAAAGGCAGAGCTCATGTCCCTCTCCTGCAGGCTCCAGTGAGGTGGCTTTGGCAGAGAACTGGGCCTGTCCCCGTGCAGTTTCCTCTTGCCTTGGCTTCGCTACTCGCTCCCTGTTTCAGTCAGCTTTATTCACCTGAGAGTGGAGGAGTGAGGCTCCCCCAGGAAATGCGGGACCCGGTGAAGTCATGACACACACGTCCCACAGAAGTTGCTTTCTCCGCCACATGCCTTCCCAGAGGGGTGTCTGCCTGGCTTCTCACCTTTATGCTTCTGGTCTTTCTTAACTGCAGCATGCAGGCCGCTTTGGCCACAGCTGCCTCCTTGTGCTTCTCACACAAATTGCCAGTCTTGGTGCCAGTCTTTTAGCATGGTGCCCTCCTCCCCGAGACTGTGCCAACTGCACCTGGACCCAGCCATCCTGGGACCCTGCTTCTCTTTGCTCTCCACCACGAGCCTGCTTCGCTCTGAGCACTCAGCAGCCAGACCTTCAGGAAATGCCGTGGACTCTTTGGGAAAGTGACGCTCAGGCTCTCCCTGGCTCCCTCCCCCAGAAGGAAGCTTGGACACCTCTAGCTGCACTCCCGCAAGCCAACTTCCTCTTACCCATCGGATTTCCAGCTTGCCTCCTTGCTCATTGATAACATCTGTCTCTTCTTTATCACTAGGTGATGGTAATGCCCGAAGGAGCAGAAACGGTGTCCAGGCCCAGTCCTGACTACCCCATGTTACCCACAATTCCACTCTCTGCCTTCTCTGACCCCAAGAAGACCAAACCATCCCACGGCTCCAAGGTTAGTGAGGTGGAAGGCCCTGTCACATGGGAGCACTGGGGCCCAGCAGAGGGTCCTGGGCTCAGGGTGCTCCCTCTGCAGAGCTGGGCTTGGTCCCTTGGCATCTTTCTCTTGGAGCTCTCTGTGCTCCCTGTGGCTGCTCTCTGCCACTTAGTCAGAAGGGTCGACCCCTCCGGGGGTGCATAGAACAGCCTGGTAATCACAGGCTCTTTATCCTGTTCCTCTTGAGGCCAGAGAGCCTGCCCTGTCATCCCGCCTCCCTCAGAGTCAGTGGGCTTAGAACCACTCAGACAGAACCCCAAGCTATTCTCACATGGTTGGGAGCTATGGACAGAGTGTCCACTGCAGCTACCACTGTCTACCTTCTCAGGTCTCCTGAGTGCAGCCAGGACACTTCGTCCATCAGGGCTGGTGCTTTCTCCGGGGCCTGTTCCAGGTTTGGCTTCTTTCTTTGGCAAACCTCCACAGAGAAAGCTTACTTGGGGGAAGAGCCAGGTAGAATCATGTGGGTGAGCGAGCTGATTTTCCCTAAGAAGAAACGCTTTATCATCCTCTCTCAGCCCCATCAGGTGAGTGGCATTCTGTCTTCCTGAGACCACTCTCTGAATCGTCCCAGAGTGGCTGCCAGAGCCCTTCTGGTGGTGTCATGATGTCCACATAAACTCCTGAGTGTTCGTCCCATTCCCCCGCAGCCGCCTACACAGCTCTGTGTCCCGGAGGCCAGGTTTCATCTGGCTCTCAGGGCAGCTGCTTGTCTTTCTGCCACCGACCCCACAAGTTTATCCACTTCTCAACTTTGCATTTTTCTCGTTTCACTCATCTGTTGGGTGTTGTGGGCCTGGGGCATCCCACATGGGACAGCTTGAACTCGCAGGCCAAATTACAGCCTTATTCATCAGCAGTGCTGGAGGAGAGCGACATTACCCAGGCAGAGTCTTTCTGGCACTTTCCCCAGGCCAGTGAGTCTCTGAAATCCTCATCCGACTTAAGCCCTTAAATATGGAGCGCAGTCTGAAGGCCGTCCCCATGCCAACTTTCTGGCCCATCTTTCCTGAGCCTCATGGACATCAAATGGAAGAGAACTTCTTGCTAGAGATCTTGGCAGTTTCTCTTTCAGCCGCTCAGTTGTCTGGAAGTCCATGCAACCTAGGAAGGGTAGAAATTGTCATTTCTTCTGTATGTGTCATTTGTGAGTCAACCAAAACCTCATGAAGAGATGCCCTGCAGGTAGTGAGGACACTCTGGTGGCCAGTGGAGTTGCATCTGTTGGAGTTGCTCATGTCCTCTCTCACTGGAATGCCTTTGTGACCACCCCAGGAGTTCCCAGGCCAGATGGGCATATCTGCCAGGCTCAGAGGCCTGTAGGCAGTGTCCCTGGTCTCCACCCCTCCGTGTCCCAGAAACTTTCTTCAGCCACATGGGTGGTGTATTTTAGGAGGCTCTTTTGTGAGTTTCTCAGGCAGCACAAGGCAGATTCTTCTCTGCTGCAAGCCCCCTCTGCCTGTTGTCCTCCCTTCTGAGCCGTTAGCCTCACCTGCTCTTCTAGGAGGGTAGAACCTGTGTGCCAACGTCTTCCTCCAGATGAGGACCTCCTTTTGGGTACTGGCTGTACCACCCAGATTGGTTCTCTGCTGCCTAGACCCAAAGAGTCTGATTGCCAGGTCTCATGCTCCAGGCAGAGGAGACAGAGGGAAGGGCTTGGTCATGCAGGGCCTTGCTTGTCAGGGTCCCCAACCTGGAGGCTGCTGGAGAGTCTGGCTTTTGGAGCCCTAGGCAGATTGGTCACTGGTGATCTGTCCCCACCTCATGTCTCCTCAGAGGATAGCATGGAAGGCAGGAGTTGGAGCCTCCGGGCAGATGGGTGGGGCTCCTGAAGGCTCATATTTTGAGGATGGTATTCCTTTTAGTCCCCACCTCACAGCACCCCTGGATTTTCATACCTGTAGCTTCTCCCTGTCTGACATCAGACAGTTGGCCTGGATGACCTTTCTTCAAAACTTGGTTCTTAGACATTTTGCTTCATTGATGGCTTTGAGAGCGTGACTGTGAACGATCACATTACTCTCGGAGCTCTGTGTGGTTTCAGGGAGCCTGCTCTCCAGAACCTGTGCAGACCCCCAGGTAAAGAGCCGCTGCTAGGGAGGCCCTACTTGCTGGGCAGACCCTGGGCGGCAGTGGAGGCTTGTCCGACCCCCAGGTCTGGGGGGCCCGGTGGGAACTGTGCCGAGGCCTTTGACAGATGTTTATTGGGTGTGCTTTTGCCCTGCCTGTTCGGGCTGGGGCCGACTCCTATAGCCTGGGGTGTGTATAGATATTTCGAGAAGAGGCTGGAATCACATATGAGGTCTGCTTCTTGCCTCCCTCCTCAGCCGATTGTTGGAGAGAGGAGTCCCCAGGGACTGACCCCATTCCACACACCAGCCCCAAGGGAGATGCCCCTTTAGATGGTCAGCTGGGGCTTGTGTTATGAGTACCCCTTCCCACTGCCCTGGAGACAGAAGAGCCAGGTCCAGGGCACAGGGGCTGATGTTTCTCCAGGGAGGCAGCAGGAGCCTATGGCCACACAAGGCTGTCCCTGAACCTTTGACACTGATGTGGGTTATGGATTTGCAAGAAGACAGTGAACAAGTAGATCTGAGGTGGTCAAGACTGTGCCGCCTGTCCTTGTAGCTCTTTATTGTGAGAGTCTGTCAGGTGGGCTGGGAGAGCAGGAAGTAGAGGCCCTGCTGCTGGGCATTTAGCTGGCTCACCCATCCTCTTAGCACATAGGGTGAGCTGGTAAAGTGTGGCTGCCTCGGGTGGTGCATGCCACTCTCAGGGTCTGGCTGCTGTTGATTTCCTGGTGAGCTTTGATCTGGAGAACCGCTGAGCCCAACTGTGCACCTGGCTGACTGAGTTGGGGGCAGAGCCCTTAGCAGCTGGGCACCTGTTCAGCAACCCTGGACATGTGGGATGTTGAAGGGGTTTGACAGGCAGGAAGCAAACAAGGTGTCAGGCAAGGCTTCTACCCAAAGGGTACGCTAACTGTGTGTGGGGTGGCTGCAGCCGCCATGATTGAATGCTTGCTGTCAGCCAGGCCCCTGTACCATCGCTGGCGAGGTAGGTGGTCTTACCCTTGTTCAGAGGAAGTGTGGGCGCACAGGGTTGGTGTCCCCTCGCCCAGCTTTCCCAGCAGCCTGGAGCAGGGCTGCTTTCTGCCTCTGTCCCTAGCCAGAGTTCCATGACCTGGCTGAGCCACCCTGAACCCTCTGAGTTTCCCAGGAACTGTACACATTATAGAAAAGCTGTCCAGGTGGCTTCAGTTCTGTCAGGAGTCGTTGGTCCTGCGCAGTGCCCTGAACCCAGCAGCTACTCAATGAATGCTGACTGTGGATCAAAAAACCATTATGCCTGGCAGGTTGCCCTGCTTTGGGGCGACCAGGCAGGAGGCTTAGTGGCAGGGACAGAAAGGAGCCTGTCTGCTAGCGCCCCCAGTGGGAGCTGCGAGGTGTCCGAGCTGGAGCGGGCCTGTGTATCTGTCTTTCTTTGCCGACTCACTGTGCTGTTCTTGAATCCCTCAGGGAATGTCAGTTCAATTCAGAGGGGAGTCTTAGCCTGCAGTCGCCTGGGACCTGCTGACACTTCCTAGTAGTTTAAAGGGACAGCTCCATTTAAAAATCTCACCTGCTACCTTACTTCTTTGCTTTTTGGAAGATTTTCTCTAGCTGAGTCTGAATCCAGGTGGATTATACTTTGTAAGGGTTAGGGGCAGTGGAGCAGGGCGGCCTGAGATGCCGTTTGACTGTGTCTTTCTCCCTTCCCACCCGACATTTCAGGACGCCAGCAGGGAGAGCGGCAAGGCCTGCAAGGCCCATAAGACAGCCAAGGAGCACCGGGAGCGGCCCCGCAAAGACTCGGAGAGCAAAGGCCCCTCCAAGGAGCCAGAGCGTGAGCAGGCCCGGAGTGCCAAGGATGCCTCACGGAAGCTGGTTGAGGGCCGGCCACCCAAGGAGGAGAAGGCCCCGCCACCCAAGGCTGCATTTAAGGAGCCTAAGATGGCCCTAAAGGAGACCAAACTGGAGAGCCTATCCCCCAAGGGTGGTCCCCCACCACCACCACCATCTAAGTCTTCCAGCAAGCGGCCAGCTACCACTGACTCACCCAAGCCCAGTGCCAAAAAGCAGAAGAAGAGCAGCTCTAAGGGGTCCAGGAGTGCCCCTAGCACTTCGCCCCGCACCTCATCCTCCTTCTCGGACAAAAAGTCGGCCAAGGATAAGGGCAGCACCAAAGTGGAGAAGATCAAGGCTGAGAATGAGCCCCGGGAGATCAAAAAGCCCCCAGAGGTGGAGGAGTCCAACTCGGAGGACGAGGCCTCCTTCAAGACAGAGGTGAGGTGCCCCTTTGCCCCATCAATCCCTTATCCTCTTTTCTGGCTCTTTGAACCCCCTGTCCTTATCAGCTTTTCTGGCTTTTTGCCATTGAAAGCCTTGTTAGCCCAAACGTTAGACGAGGAGATTGGGATCTCAGCCCCAGAGCTCCCTTTGCTCTTTGTAGCTTTGGGCATACCTGAGCACCTCGCTAAGCCTCAGTTTCCCCTTCTGTCAAGGATGATAAAGCCTGACTCTGAGGTCTCTGTGGAAATGGTGCTTAGGAAGGATGGCTCTGGTAGAACATGATGGTCTGGTACCTGGGTTCCGAGCTCTTTACCGTGGAAGCCCCTTGCATGGCCCAGGGTCTTGGTGGCCAGTTGGGGATCAGGGTGGGTGATTGTGTCTTACTGTTGTCCCTTCCTCAGCCACCACATGGTTGGTCTGGAAGCTTAATGCTGGCTCCATTCCCAGATGGCCGTTGGAGTCCGAGGGCCCACCACCTCTGCCACCCATCCGCTGTTGCTCATGCAGCGTAGACACAGGGATCTTGAATCAGCAAGACTTGTCTTCTAAGCATGGGCCAGTACCCCTCTCGCTGTGAGAGGCTCTGGGCTCCTGCAACAGTGTTTCCAGGTGGTTCTCTGAAGATGGCTGTGAGAGACCCCTTGAATCCCAGAGGAGCACATAGCCAGACTGCTAACTGGGTGGCCAGACCTCCCTGGGGCCTTGCGGGGTGATATCATCTCTGAGACTGTGTTTGGCATCTGGTGGTCAGAGAACAGGTGCCTGGGTGATGGTCGAATGGATGAATGGGTGGATAAATGAGGAGTGACCCCCTTACCTGAGGCACCGCCCCCATGCCTGGTGACCTGTGCTGTTTCCAGATCTCCATTCACTCCCAGAGGCTGAAGTCTGCCTGCAGCATTGCTGCTGGGGCTCCACTGGGGCTTTGAAAGTGGCTCCGGAGATGAAGCTAGAGCTGTTTTGTGTCAGCAACACCATGTCATGAGCATGTGGCTTCCAGGGGTATTCCGTTGGAGGCAACAGCATTGGGGGTGACGATTTGGTCCATGGGTAACTGGCTTAGGGACATGGGACCAATCATGCTGCACACCCAGCGCTCCTCACAGCCAGGAGACAATGAGCCTAAGGCGGCAGGACTTGGAACATCTCTTATTTAGAAGCCTCCTGGCCATTCAGGGCCATTTCAGTATCCTGCTCAGCTGCTGCAGGTTCTTTGGGTGCTCAACAGAGAGCTCTGACATTGCAGGGAACCTGAGTTGCCGCCTCCTGCTTAGCCGAGAGGGGGTTGAGGGGCTCCTTGTCTGAGTCCCTGGGCCAAGCCCCCAGCTCCTCCAACTGCTTCTCTGTGGTCTCTTTGGCCCACAGGGTCCTTTTCAGTTAGGGGCCAGGAGTGCTGAGAGCCCGCTGGCCCCTCTGGCCCCTGCTGGACATGGCATGTGGCTGCACAGCGGCACTCATCAGCAGCACTCAGGACTCCTTGTGGGCTTTCAGATGCACACCTCTAGGCCCTTTGGGCTGACATTATTTCTGCCCCTTGGATTTGTGTGGAAAGAAAAGGGGCAGTGCATCTGAGGTCGGCGGACTTGCTTGCCACCCCTCACCCCACACAGGTGCTGGAGCCACCTCTCATGGCTCCTACTTCCCCATCCTGCAGCCCTGAGCCTACACACTGGGTGGCCGCCACCTGGGTCCAGCTCCTGCCTTGGCCCTGCTTTTTGTGTCAGCCTTACAGAACCTGCTGCTCATGTCCTCTGCCCAGGGGGTCTGTCCATATTCTCTGCCCCAGATGGCAGAGGCACAATGGGCATTGGCCACCATGGGGGGCCGCAAGGCAGCTTTTAAAGAAAAAATATTTTTTTAATGATTTCAGAGATAGAAACATCAATGATGAGAGATTCATTGATTGGCTGCCTCCTGCATGCCCCACACTAGGGATCGAGCTCACAACCCAGGCATGTGCCCTGACCAGGAATCAGACCGTGACCTCCTCATTCATAGGTTGATGCTTACCCACTGAGCCACTCTGGCTGGGCTGCAAGGCAGCTTTTACAGATGGGGGAAACTGAGGTTTAAAGCCAGGGCGGCCTTGGCCAGTTGGTGACAAACCCAGGGTCAGAACCACGACCCCTGAACCAGAATAAGAACTCAGGTCTGAATGCTAGAGGGCCACTTGTCCGCAGGCCCATGGCTGAGATTTGGGGGTGTCACACTGGTCTGTCACAGTGGGCAGTGGTTGATGGTAATCTAGGATTCTCCGATGTGAAGGCATGTGTGTGGGGGTGGGGGTGGGGGGGTGCTGTCAGCAGATGCCTGGAGCAGGTGGTTTAGGCCGAGGTAAACTAAAGAAGAGGCCCCTTAACTCTTCAGGTGACAGTGTTCTGTCCCTAGGTGGCCTGATTACTCTCTGAGTCTATTGAGTGAGCAAAGACTTGTGCCTTCCTAGGTCCCCTCTGCAGCCTGGGAGCTGCCCTCAGCCCCCCAGACCATCAGGAGGGACTTTCCTGATCCCTTGGGAGTCCGGGACTCCTTTCCTAGGGTTTCCTCTCACACGACACATGGCAGGACTAAGCAAATGCTGTTAGGTGCCTCTGCCTGTTTCCTGGTCCCTTCTCTTGAAAAGGGGAGTTGTCCAGAGGTGGCTGGTCCCAGCGCTCAAGGTGTTCTGTTCCTCCAGATGGTCCTCCCCAAAGCAAGAGGGCTAGACAAGCCCCAGCCCAAGGGCAGCTTGCTGGGGGTGAGGCAGCCTCCCAGGTGTGTGGGGTGCTCTGGGCTAGGGTGGACTCTTGGAGCTGTGAACTTTGCCCTTCTGCCCTTCAGAGTCTGCCATAGACCCATGGCTTGCTCTGTTATGTGCACCTTCAGAACTGCCTGTTGGCAGAAACTAAGGCCCCTGTTCTAGCTTAGCGCTCCATGCAGCAAGGCCAGAGGCCCCTTCCCTGAAGGGATCTGAAGTGACCAGTTCCTTACACCCAGGGAGGTGCAACCCCCAGTCATCTTACCCCATGTGTCCTAGGGCCTAGGGTGGAAGGTTGCAGGAAGAAGTGGGGGATGTGACCTGGTTGAGTCCACCCTGTCCCCTACTGCTTGTCACGTGGCACATTCATCATTACCTCAGGGCACGTGGTGGGTGATGGCAGCATGGGGCAGGGAGACGAGCAGATAGCTTTTTGTCATCACTCAGCCTCGGGACTGGCTGTGGGGAAACAAGAGGCAGAATGAGAAGCTGGGTCTCTGCACTCACTGTTCCTGTTCCAGATCTTTTCTCTGTTCCCTGTGGCGCCATAGCGCCCATCGCCAGCTCTTGCCCTCATAGGAGGAAGGCAGGGCCCACAAACAGATGTGCTCCCCAACCCCCTTTCATGGACAACTTGGTTCCCTGTCCTCCTGCTGAGGTGCATGGGAAAACCAGTGACTTGTTGAGAGCTTCTCCTGGAACTACTAGAAATTTAAAGATCCTCAGTGAGAAAAGATGGGCCATTGCATTTGAAATGCAAACTGGTGGTGTCCTGGGGCTGGGTGCCTACGGACTCAGGAAGCCATGTTCTCAGAAGTGTGTGCAGGGGTCCTCCTGTGTGCCTTGAGCCTGGCACCTTTGTCACCTTTTGAGTGCGTATCTGGGGACAGACTCAGCTGGGTGTCATTGCTGCCAGGGCGCATTTCTTGTCCACTCCTTTTCCTTGGACTGAAAGGTTATTCTTGTCTTCTCTCCCCCACTGTCCCACCCCACCCCCGTTTTGGGGTGAAGTCCGCCCAGTCGAGCCCATCCAACTCCAGCTCCAGCTCTGACTCCAGTTCAGATTCGGATTTTGAGCCATCTCAGAACCACAGTCAAGGTGGGTGATGACAAAGGAAAGACAGGATGTTTCTGTGGCTTACTGCTGTGGGGGTAGCCTCTGACTCCACCTGGCTGGTGGGGTTCTAGGTTTGTTATCCAATCACAGGGACTTACAAGCAGTTTCCCGTAACTTCTGTGGGGGCTCACTCCATGCCTGAGCTTCAGCTGCTGCCACTGCCAGAAAAACCCATTGGTGCCTTACCCCCAGGGAGGGGGTGATGAGGAGGGCCTAGAATGAGGGGGAAGGTGGGGATGATGGGGGAAGCTGGGGTGAGGGAAGTGAGGGATGGAGGGCAGGGCAAGAGCCATGGGCCTGAGCTGAACACCCTGGGCATTTCTTCAGTATACTCCTGCTTACCCAGACTGGGCTCCCAGATATCCACATTTGTAGGTTGTAGACCTTCAGGAAGTGTATAAAAAGAAAAGCAGAAACAGTTCACCTGACGGCTAGCCAGGTGTGGGATATGTCACTCCTGGTGACCTACCCCTGAGCCTCAGGACACACTGTCTGTATGATGAGGGCTTGGCGATGTGCTGATGAGGTGCTGGTGCTTGCGGGCCAGTGGAGAGCAGCCCCTTTCTGATTTGGGCCCTATCCATAGCCAGACCCCCTCCTCGCCAGCTCTCTCAGAGGGAGGCAGGCATCAGTTCCTTGCCAGCCCTCCCACCCTGTCCCATTAGAGGACAGCTCCTGGATCAGGG
>NW_006291021.1:381438-404254 GCF_000327345.1 Myotis davidii
ATGCTCTGCTTGCAGTGGATCTGGCTGGCACTCAGCAGTCTGCATTTCTGCCCTTTCCCTGCAGGACCTCTGGGAATGGAGAGGCTTTTGTGGGGGGAGAGGGCATAAAGTCCACTTGGCTGTCCCAGATCAGGGAGGGCCTTCCTCAGGTGCCTGGACACTCCCAGCCTGCAGGACGCAGGTGTGAGAGGGGGCATGGAATCCACCAGCCCTGCCGACCCTGCTACTCACCCGCAAACCGGAAGCAATTCTGGTGGATTGGGCCGACAGTCTCCTCCCCACACAGCCTGGAGTCCTTTTTCTTGGGTTGCAGAAAGCTGGAGGAGGAGAGTGTATTGGGAGAGAGGCGGGTATTTCTGACCTGGAATGTAGATATGCAGTCTCTGAGGGGGCCTGGGGGATGGGGTGCAGGAAGTGCACACTCTCCAACCGTTCCTATCTATGGGGAAGGGAGGGGGAATCTGCTGAAGTAGGATCATGTGACCAAGGTAATTGAGGGCTTTGTGTCCCTCTGTTGCCTTGGTAACAGGAATATAAACCAAAGATGCCTCTGTAGGGGACTGGAACCGGGTGCTCTGGAGAAGGGAGGACGGTGGGCTGGGAACAGCGGAGAGGGTTGCTGAGGCACTGAGCAGGCCTGAGTAGGGGCACAGGCTAGTGAGGCAAGGCTGGCTGGTCCTGACTCCAGGCAGAGGCTCCGATCTCAGCACTGGGAGCAGAAGAGGGGTGCTCTTTGGCTTTGGCAATGGAAGGGCCTTGTGATTCTGCCTCGGGCCAGGGTCCAGAGGCCTGCGAGCAGGGCCAGGAAGGTAGGGGTATGGGGAAGCCAGAGGGTCCTTTAGGTAGAGGGTAGCCTTGGGGACAGTCTTTGGAGATGAGTGGTAGGCCCCACATGGCCAGAGGGGCTTCTACGTGGGTTTGTGTGGGTGCATTTTGGGGATTGTGGTGTCAATAAGCTCATGTGGCCCTGGAAGTGAGGGGACCCTGCAGGGATCCAGGCAGAGCCCTAAACCCCTTCTTTATCTCTCCTCCCTTCCTTGCCACCCTCCCCAGGACCCCTGCGCTCCATGGTGGAGGACCTGCAATCTGAGGAGTCTGACGAAGATGACTCTTCATCAGGCGAGGAGGCTGCCGGCAAGACAAATGCAGGGAGGGATTCCAGGTGCCCGGGCCAGTGGGGCGGGGGGGTAGGTGGGGGACCCTGGCAGCTTTGCTGGGCTTGTGGGGCCTTGAGGTAAGGCTAGGACAGAAGCATTCCTGGGGGGCGCAAGCAGAGGAAGCATCAGAGCCTACTGGACAGCGCTCTGCCTGGGGCTCACAGTCTCCTGTTATCTGAAGTGGAGGGGTCACAGGTGGCTTCCTTCCTCCTGTCAGAGAAAGGTGTGGCTACCTGGCGGGAAGGGGTGGGATGTTGAGGGGGAGAAGTTCAGGCACCATTTGAGAAGCGGGGAAAGGCTGTGCCCAGTAGCCCTAGGGCCAGCCCTGCTCTGAAGCAGGAGTTGGGGTTGGGGTGGGGGGTGGGCTGGTTCCTCTGTTCTCGGGTCTTGAGATCTTTTCCCCTTCCCTACGTGTGTGGCATAGGTGAGGACAGACTCTGAGAAATGTCCTGTGGACACCCCCAGACCCTTAGAGCGCACCCTTTGAGGATGGCTATGCATTCTCAGCCTCTTGCCGAGAGCAAATGCCAACCTGATTCCAGGCCCAAGGAAGGGGCAGACTCGGGGGTCAAGGATCCCAGTCGGGCCCAGATTCAGCACCTCCTCCAGGACTCAGCAACTCATTAAACCAGGCCGGTCACCCGGTCTACACCCACCAGCACAGGGACGCCTAACAGGTGATTGCAGGCAGTCTGTGTCAGTCTAGCTGATTAAGCCCATCATCCTGAGAGTGTGGCTGTGGAGGCTTTGTGGCGACTTAGCTGGGGAGGGGCCCAAGGAGACTGCCCGTCTCCCAGGACAGGATTAACAGCCACAGCTCCTGCCTCTTTGGTGCTGACAGCATTCGGTGTGGACTCCTACTGGACACCAGGTGCAGTGGTGCAGGGACCAACTGTGTGGAAGCACGTTGAGTGTCCTTTGTTGAGCATCCTTTCGCAGGGCAGACATGGAAGGCCTGGGTGGGGCTTCCCTGGACGCCGAGGGAGCTGGACATCTATTTTCAGGGAAGGGGCCACACAGACCTTGCATTGGCGCTGCAGCTGGTTGGGAGGAGCTAGCCAAGTCCCATTCCATCCTGTTCTGCTCTCTGGGGAGGCCCACAGTCTGCATGGCCTCCAGCTGCCCCTGGTGGACCTGGGAAGAGGGGGACTCGAGGGGGTGTGCAGAGCAGTGGGGCCAAGCCTGGGTCTGGCTGATGTGGTAGTGTCACCTGGGCATCAAGGAGTCACCACCTGTCTTCCCCACTAGAGTGACTCAACTGGGAAGTGGGGGAGAGAGAGGTCTGGGTCTCAGGAGAGCAGAGGCCCCCGAGGCCTGCTGCTTAACAGTGGAAGAAGTGTACCCGAGTAAATGGACAGCCTTGACCTTGGGAGGAATAAGACAGGAGCCCCTGAAGCCCAGGCACTTTTATTAACCACACCCTTGCCTCCTAAGATAGTGGCTGCCTAGAGACAAGTGAGGTTTAGGGGCAGCACTCTTTGCCCACAGGGAGGGGTGTCCCATTGTCAGGTGAGTCTGAGTCAGGCATAGGTCTTGCAGCAGCAGGGTGGCGGAGGCCTGACAGAGCATTGTGTTCCTTGTTCAGGTTGAGCTTCAGTGATAGCGACAGTGACAACAGTGCTGACTCCTGCCTCCCCAGCCGAGAGCCCCCTGCCCCCAAGAAGCCACCCCCACCCAACAGCAAGGTGAGTCCAGAGGGCATTGGTGGGCAGGTTGCCATCACGTTCTAGAGGCAGGGCTGAGGGCTGGGTCATTATTGGTCCTGGGCCTGGGGTTGTCCACGGGTCCCAGGCAGAGAGAGGCTCCGCTCCCCATGATGGGCTTCCCTTAGAGTTTGGGGTCGGAGGAAGGAGGGCTGGTGGGCCTGGGGAGGTGGGAGAGCCTTTGGGGGCTGCGGAAGAGGCATGGGGAAGAGCTGAGAGCACAGACCCGGGTTTGTCCTGCAGGCATCAGGCCGGAGGAGCCCCGAATCCTGCAGCAAGTCTGAGAAGATCCTCAAGAGGGGCACCTATGACAAGGTGGAGGGCTCGGGTCGGGTGGGGTAACCCCGGGCTCCACAGCTGGATGGGTCAGCCCAGGTGTGCTGAGGTGCTGGCCTCAGCAGCATCAGACCAACTTCTGTCCCGGGTCCCCAGCTGTGATGGGCTTCCTCCGGGCTGGGCAGTTGGAAGGGCTGAGGCCACCTGCTGAGTGCCTGTCTGCCACCCCCAGGCCTACACAGATGAACTGGTGGAGCTGCACCGGAGGCTGATGGCCCTGCGGGAGCGCAACGTGCTGCAGCAGGTACTAGGACGGAGCCCGCCCTGCCCTCGGTTCTGCTGAGGACACAGGTTATCACACATGAGTCCCTGGGACAGGGGGTGCCTGTAAGGCCTGCAGGCTGCTAGAACCCCTGGCTGCATCCCCGAGGAGCCTCCTTCTTCTCCTCCACCTCTTCCTCCTCTTCCTTGGGGGTCTGCTGGAGGGTGGGGGACATCCCAGCCCAACTTCCTATCTCCTGAAGCCACCTTGCCTCCTCCTTCCAGATTGTGAACCTCATCGAGGAGACCGGCCACTTCAATGTCACCAACACCACCTTTGACTTTGACCTCTTCTCCCTGGATGAGACCACCGTGCGTAAGCTGCAGAGCTACCTGGAGGCCGTGGCCACATGACCCTGGGCCAGACGCCGGGCCCCTATCATCGGGGTCCCGGGAGGCCACATCCGGACCCCGCCTGCCTTTCTCTCTCTCAACTCACTCGCCCGCAGCACTGCCTTAGTGACCGCCCTGTCCTCGGCCCTCACGGCCAGCTGCACTTTCCTCATTGGCTCCCGGCCTGCCCTCCCCACCAGCTCACCGGGAGCCCTGGGGCCGAGGGGGCCCGGCGGGCGCTGCTGCTGCTCCCTGATATTCAGGGGCCGTCACCTGGGTTCCCCTTGTGTTGAAGGCAGCACTGGGCCTCATTCCTGTATAAGGGAAGAAATGTGCCCGGCGGTGGGAGCCCTGCTCCATGGTGGGATGTGGGGCCTGGTGTCACTGGCCAGGCCTCTCCAAACGGTTCAGACACACCACACCCCAGGACCTCAGAGGATCCAGCTGCTCCAGGCCAGGCCTTGGCTCGTCCTCCATGTGAGCCGGATGCAGCCCCTCTCTTGGCTCTCACTGTGCTGGGACTCCATGCTGTATAGTTGTCTCTCTGTTATGTATGTATGTATGCACTGTAGGTACCAGAGCGGTTTCCGGGTGTGCATTTCTGTGGCAGCAGTGCACGTGGGGGGTGGGGGTAAGGTGGGACTTTAGGTTAAGATGTCTCCACTGGTCTTGTCATTGGACTAGAGGCCGAGCCGGAGCGCCCACTGGCTTTCTCCAAGCACAGGGAGGATCCCCCTCAGTGGTACCAAGGCACCTCGTTCTCCTCCTGGGACTCAAAAGGCACAGTCCGGGCCTGTGAACACTACGATGGAGCAGTAGGTCCTCAGGCGCCTAGTCAGACTGACAGCCGTCTCCAGGAGCAGACCTCCCAGCTCCAGCCAGCTGCAGGCCCCCACTTGTAACGGTGCCCCGGGCCTCGGCCTCTCCTTTCTTCCATAGGATCCTCTTCCTCCTCTCTGTTATCGAGTCTTCAAACTTTGAAAAAAATGAGCTTTTGCCAAATAAGACATGATAGTTTGTGGAGTATTTTCAAGGAGCATGAGGACTCAGAGCCAGCTCCTCTTGCCTGGGCCCCGCCGGTGGCAGGCCTTCCCGGGCACTCCCGTCTCTCTCCGTTTGGGCTTAGCCCTCCGACACCTGCCGTTCACACTCGTCGAGAGTCCCAAGACTCAGTTCCTCGAAGGCCTGAGATTCTCCAAGGTCCAGGCCGGTTCCTCCTCCCTCTGGCCCACCTTCCAGGGTCAGAATGCCCTCACGGAGTCAGCCCACCTTGGGTGGGGCTCCTGATAGCCTGTTTGCTCAGCCTCTATTCTCCCAGACTTTGACTCAAGGCTCCTCCAGTTCCCCCCGACTTTTGCCCTAAACAACATGTGGGGAAAAGGACTGGGGGCCCAGAGATGGGCTCACCTCTCTCCAGCCCACTGTCAGCCCCTCTCCCCAGTTCCCGAGTTCTGATGTGGGTGACCCTTCCCTGTGACCCCTGATTCTCATGTCTGTGCTCCGATCCGTCTGTCAGGCAGACCTTGAACACTCCCGGGTGATCCCCACCTCCAAGGCTTCCATGAATTCCCGCCTTCCTGGTGAGGTCCCCAGAACTCTCGGGGGAAGCCCGAGAACTTTACAGGAAACCATCGTGACTCCTCGCCGTTCACTCAGATTCTCTCCTGACCCCACTGCCTTGAGGCATTGAGAAGAGGTCAGGCCTGCATGGCAGGCCCCGTGCTGTCACCATCCCCTTCTCCTGCCAGGCCAGCAATACTCCAACGTGGGCGCCATTCTTCTCTGGAAACTCCAAGACATTGGACGGAGGAACTGGCTGACGTGGGCTGCTCGAAAGGCAGCAGCTCCCTGGCCCTCTGTGCAGAGGCTGCCAGGGTCACAGGCAGGAGCCTCAGCTCAAGGGCGCTAGTCTTTCTCTGAGGATCTGCTGGAAAGGGCTGCAGGCTTCACACGGCTGCCAAGGCAGCCCTCTGCTTTGGCGCCCCGCTCTCTGGCTCCCCCTCAGTGTCAGCAGCATCTGGCCCTTTCTGCTGTTCCCGGGGCCTTCGGAAGCACCGACCCATTTCTCAGTTACCTCCTCTGGCCAGAAGGCCCCCAGTGCTGTCCTCTGGAGCTGCTCTGGGCCAGTGCTGGCTCGTGACCACCTTGATGGACATGCCAGGTAGCCAGGGCTCTGACCATAGCATTCCCAGCTGCTCCCCTACTTACCCCCCAGCTGCCTGGCAGCTGGGCCCACAAGGGCTCTGGGGACGCTTCCATAGGAAGGGGCAGGCACGTTGTGATTGCCGCGTGTTTAGTGTTAAGCCCTCTGCCCCCAGTGCGAATCTGTGTTTTGCTGTCTCCTGAACAAAATGTAAACCAACACCTGAAAGCAAAAGGTATCGAATACCTTTCTTACCCGTAAGGGTTTTTACCAAGATTGTGTCTCACTAGGAACTAGGACACTTACCAGCCTGAGACCAACTCCTAGATAAAAGGAATAAGGAGAATTGTGTTTGTAATAAGTTACAGGATTGTTTCTGTCCTGGATTTTAAACTTTTTTGTTAAATTGTGAAATTATGGAGGAATTTTATAGGAAAAAAAAGTGAAATAAAGTCAGATGGGAAAGCAGACCTATGAAGTCTGTTTGGTTCCTCCTGTTTTGGAGTTGGTGGGTGGGGGAGACACCAAATACCGTGGGGCCGTTTGTCCCCTCTTCCTGTTCTAGAGCCAGGAAGAGCTGAGAGGGTTGGGGCCGAGCCTGGGAAGCAGCAGGAGGGAGCAGGTGAGGATGAGCAGGTTGGCCTCCTGGAGGACTAGAGATGGTGCCACCAGCAATCCAGGAGGGACAGTATGGCAGAGAACTTGGTCTTGGGTCTTGCTGTTGATGTTGTGTTCTTTCCTTGGATGCTGGCAGCAAGGTTTGGGTTTAAAAAAGCAAGCCTGACTCCAGAAGATGGATGGATGGATGGGAATATGGACAGGTGGGTGGATGGATAGGTGGATGATAGAAAGCTAGACAGAAGGGAAATGTGGGCAAAGACACCCTTTGCTGGATGCTGGACTGCCACCTGCTAGTGTGTGTATGGTGTGTTTTGCCCGGCTCAGTCCCGTTGGGGCATGCAGGAGGCAGCCATAGTCACTGGGTCTCATCGTAAATGATGTCAGACAGCTAGTGGAGGGGCTCGAGCTGCTGGCAGGAGTGATGGCATCACTAGTCATTTGTCCCGAGGCTTTCCTGTGTCTGCATTGATCTGGCATATTGTTTAGGGATGAGGGGTCAGGTAGCTCCTGACCCACCCACCAGCAACCTCAAGCCCAGCTCCCTGGACCAGGAGTTGACCCTCATCAATCATGTCACTCTCACCTTGCCTCTGGGGGCCCAGGAGCCCCATCTCCAGGGTTCAGAGGAGAAAACAAAGGCTCATCTGTGAGAGACTTGCCACCTCGGGTCCATCTGCCGGCCCCTGCAACAGCCTTGCCCCCACCTCCGGGAGCTGCACTGAGTGGTCAGTTGCCTCTCTTCTCCCACCCTCCATTTCCCCAGGACAACAGCCCCCATCTCAGATTGCCATGAGGCTCACAGACAGCCCTGAGGTGCCTTCCGCATGAGCAGGGCACACGGGGACAGGGCGTCCTGGCCCACCAGCACGACGTCGTGAACACTGGGGCTACTTCTTCACCCGCTGCTCAGTGGGGTTCGGATTGTGCCTGGAAATGGTTGTCACATTGGCTCTTGTGGAGGCGCGGTGCAGAGGATACTGTCCCAGGGCAGCACCCTTTGCAGGGGCTCCCGAAGCCCCTCGCTGCCCAGAGATAACAGAAATGAGCCACAGCAGACAAAGGCACCCCCGCCTCCAAGCTGGACGTCAGCCCTGCCTCTTCCTCATGGTGAGCACAACCGGGACCACTGTCCACGCAACGCTGCCAGGTCGGCCAGAGGCAGAGAGGCTCCGGCCCTGGCATTGCCCAGACGGCAAGGAGTTTGTCAGTGTTCAGGAAGCCGGCCTCCGTGTGCATCCAGCCCTGGAGATCAGCCTTCTCCTGGGTGGTCTCCTCAGGCAGGTGCCCCACGAAGATGTTCCAGCTCCAAGTGTGGGCGCCAGGGAGAGATCCCCCTAGCTGGGGGCAGTGGGCAGGGAGGGGCCCGGCCAGATGCAGAGCGCTCTTCTCCCATCCACACAACTGCAGATCCTAGGCCTTCTTGGTCTGTTGGCTCCTGGAGTCCCTCTGATCCGAAGAAGGGGGCAGACAGGAAAGGAAACAGGTCATGGACTCCCAGGGACAGGGAGCCTGGCCAGCCCCACCTCGGAGCCAGGCTCTCGGGGCACATGGATGCGCCACACCCAGCCCCTGGCCACCCGGAGATCACAGATGAGCACATGGGGACAAGGCAAGCCATGGATACACTTGACACCTTTGGGGCAGAACTGGTGGTTGAAGGCGCTGGGCAGAGTAGTGAGAACAGTTAACACAGGTGAGAATGAGGGGTCTCCATGGAAACGGGAGCTTCCTAGCAAGGTACCTGGACAGCAATCCACACCTGGCTTTCCCCCCTCCCCGAGGATGGAGACTCCGGGAAGGGCCTCAGAGCTGGCCCCGCCAACACCGAGGACACACCCCCTGCATGGACTGAATTGTGTCTCCCCAAACTCCCATGTGAAGCCCTAAGCCCCAGTGAGATGGCATTTGGAGGTGATTTGGTTTAGATGAAATTCTGAGGATGGGGTCCTTACAATGGGCTAGGTGCTCTTTAAGGAGACAGAGAGTGGGACGACACAGGGAGGACGTGTGGCTGCTCCCCATCAGGAAGAGGGCCTCATGGGGGACTGGACAGGTGGCAGGCACCTTGATCCCAGACCTCCAGCCCCCAGAACTGAGACACACACACTGTGGCTTACGCGCCCCCAGTCTGGTATTTTGTGTCCAGTCCACGCTAAGAACTACTTCTGAGGGCAGGGACCAGGCTCGTCCTGCTGCCCAGCCCCTAGCACAGCACAAGCTCCACATTCCCACTCAGATGCGCCCTGAAGGAATGAACAAATGGCCTACGGGATGGATGGGACACTGAGTGGCTTCTTATGTGGCTGGTTTCCCACTTGCTAACCCCACTGGCCTGGAGCTGTGTGGTCTTGTGTGGACCGATCTGGGAGCGGAGAGCGCTGTCTGGCTGCTTAGCCCCTAGGCCCCACGCAGGAGGGATGTCTGAGCGGGTTCTCGGCTGTAACGCCAGCACCCGGGACCC
Organism: Myotis davidii; assembly: GCF_000327345.1. Lineage (NCBI taxonomy): Eukaryota > Metazoa > Chordata > Mammalia > Chiroptera > Vespertilionidae > Myotis > Myotis davidii. The sequence continues at coordinate 390,454 of NW_006291021.1, forward strand.
TGCCAGCGGGCGGTGACCACTCAGCACACATTCCACGTAGAACAGGCTTCCTAGAAAGCATCGCTGGTCTCAGGATGGAGACTGAGTGTCAGCACCCGCCAGGCACACTGGCCAGGTCACTGCTTCCTGCAGCCTGCCTGCCCCTTTCCCTCTGCCCGGCTGCATGGGAGTGGGGGTGGGGGCTTAAGGAGACCCCAAGGTGAGGAAGTGCTTTGTGATTGGCTCCTTGTCCTGTCTCTGCTGAAAGGTGCAATCTCCCCAAAGCTAACGTGGCTCTAAGGGTGGTGACAGATGCTCCTTGACGGAACGCTGCTCAGGCTCCTCTGAGCTGCCTTCACTGGGCCAGAAGAACTGCAGGCTGTCAGCACAAACTACTTTATCCCCAGCCTGCACGAGCATGTGTGTACACACACACACACACACACACACACACACACGAGGCCTGAGCCAACATCAGCGCAAGGCCACATGCCCAGGGTGACCCCACCACTTAAGTTCCTGCCTGAGAAAGCTCAGTGCTGCCAGGAGAGTTTAGGATTTGTTCCAACCAAACAAAACCTGGGCTGGCCCGATGGGCCCCAGACCCCTCCTAGAGCAGCTGCTTTACAGTTTGCAGTGATAAGCACTTCCTCTGCCCTTTGAGATGCAAAGCTCAGCACCCCCACCCCCACCCCAGAACTGCCTCCTCAGGGGCTGAGAGGGCGGCTGTGGGTGCCGAGCTTCCCTCCTCCCACTTCACGAAGGGCTCCTTGCTCTAACCGACACCGCGGTCACAAACACCAGATGAGCGCTAGTTAATGAACCCAGAGGGCCTGGTTACCTTCCGGGTTTTGTGAATTTCCACTTTCTCAACTGCTCAAATCCCACCCACTCTTCCCACTCCCTCATCCTCCCTGGGCAGTGCCCAGTCACCTCTGCCCAATTGGAAGTAAAGTTCAGCCCACTCTGGACCTCTCCCTGCTGCCACAGTGTGAATAAAACCTGCCCGTTCTCGTTAACTAGTGTCCGGCTTTCTCTTTGCCCGTGGTCACACTTTGAGAGGAGAGCCCTTGGCGTTCGGAGGATTGAGGCTCAGGGAGAAAGCCAGCACGTCGGAAGGGCCATGACCTGCTCCAGGTCCCCCAACTCATCCGTTCCCCCAGCACAGGCTGAATCCTACAGGGAATGCACTTGGGAACCCTGAACTGAATCAGTGGATGAGGAAGCCAGCTTCCAAGATGACCCCCAAAGATGCCCTTGCCCTCCCAGAATCCACATCCTTGTGGAGCCCTCTCCCACCCTAAAAGGGTTGCCCCATGACCTGTCAGGAGTGGTGGCAATGACAAAGTGCCACGTCAGGTCAGAGCGTGACAGGATTGTCAGGTCCAGTGCAGGATGCAGTTAAAATTGGATTACAAACCAAAAGAATACATTTTGTAGTGTAAGTATGTCCCAAATACTGCAAGAGATATAGTTATACTAATGTAAGAAATGAGCTGGGCCCCCCAACGCCGGCGTCCTGGTAGAACACAAAACACACTTGGAGCCCGGCAGCAAGGCAAACATCTTTACTTCTACATCTGTGGTTCTCAACCTTCCTAATGCCGCGACCCTTTAATACAGTTCCTCATGTTGTAGTGACCCCCAATTTCATTGTTACAAATTGAACATAAAGCATAGTGTTTAATCACAAAAACAATATGTAATTATATATGTGTTTTCCGATGGTCTCAGGCGACCCCTGTGAAAGGGTCATTCGACCCCCAAAGGGGTCGCGACCCACAGGTTGAGAACCGCTGTTCTACATAGAAGGGTGCACACATGGCCTGGAAGCACCCACACACCAAGCAGGCTGGCTGCTCGGCTTTATAATCCCTGACACACGTGACCTGCCCCTCACTCTTGATTGGAGCTCAGGCTCACGGGCTTTCCTGATTGGCTAATTCAAAGGGAGGGGCTGGCCTTTGCCGTTTGAAGATGGCAGCCCCCCAGGGGAGCTGCAAGGCATGGGGCCCACATGGCGGCTGCCAAGTCCAAAATGGCGGCTGTCTAAACTGTTCTTTGTCAGAAAAGATGATTTGTTTATTCTCATACTAAGAGCAAGGCCATCTTTCTGAAGTTCAAACTTCACTGGGAGGCTCATATTTCTATTTGCTGAATCCGGCAACCCTAGTCCCAAAGGAGAGTGTGGCTTGCCCCTTGCACTCTCTTGTTTTTCTCATTTGAGGGAAGCCGCTGCCATGTTGGGAGGACCCTCAAGCAGCCCTGTGGACGGGTCATGTAGCAAAGAACCAGAGCCTCCTGCTGCAGCAGCGAGGAACTGGGGCCTCCCCCAGCACTCATGTGGGGAGCCACCTGGGAAGCAACTTCTCCGGCTCCAGTCGAGCCTTCGGATGAGACAGCCCCAGCTGACCGCTTCGCTTCAACCTCGTGAGAAACCCGAGCCAGGACACCGAGCGATGAAGCTGCTCCCCAATTCCCCATCTGCTTTTTGTCCTAACTTGCTAAATTTGGGGGTTCATTTTTACACACCAATGAAAGAGTTCTCTCCTGAGACCCCGGGGTGTCAAAAATAGCTGGCGATGAGTAAAAATAATGGCTTGCAAACTAGAAACAAACCAGAAGATCTCCAGTCACCCCACAGATGGATTCCCTGGCTTCACGCATTTCCCTTTGGATGCACATGCTGAGGTGGGGAGCAGGGCGGGATGACAGCAGGCACTCAGGTTGGCCTGGCCGGCCCTCCGCCAGGACCCGCCCCCGTAGCATGAAGTCCTGCTGGCGGGAGAGGGTCTGGATGCCTGTGCTCTCAGGCAGCCCTGCAGCTCAAGGACGGGCCTGTGGAGGCTGAGGAAGGAAGCCAGGGTGGCCCTGGGGAGGCCCTGCCCGTGTTGAAGAGCTGTCGGCAGCAGTGCAGGCCAGGAATGTCCCAGCTTGGTTGAAGGCCAGCTTCTTGGCCAGGCTGAAGCACAGCGAGTGGCTGGCTCTGCCTTGAGAAGCAGACACAGGGGAACAGAGCGGGCCCTGGGGATGTGCCCCCGGCCCTGGCAGGCTCCCTGCAGGCAGCCCTCTGCCCTGGCCTCACCCAAGCACCCACCTCTTGTTGGTCCTCAGCCCTAACCCCATGACCCACATGTTGATTGACAATCAGAACAGGGTGGAGGCAAGCTGGGTGGTCATTAAATATATATATATTGATTTCAGAGAGGAAAGGAAAGAGAGAGAGAGAAACATCAATGATGAGAGAGAATCATCGATTGGCTGCCTTCTGCACGCCCCCTACTGGGGATCCAGCCCGCAACCTGGGCATGTGCCCTGACTGGGAATCGAACCATGACCTCCTGGTTCATAGGTTGACGCTCAGCCACGGAGCCACTCTGGGCTGGGTGGTCTTTAAGTTGTCCGACAATCTCTCCCAGATCCTCAGGATGCCATAGAATGTGGGGGCTTCGCCTCCCACAGTGTGTTCATCAGGGAGCCTGTGCCACACAGCCTGGTGGGGCATCCCGTCAACCCCCTACGGCTGCCCTGGGCCCATCCCACCCTAGCCTCAGCCCACAACCGAACAGAGCTGCCCACCACCGGCCCTCACCTACCTAGGGCCCCGGCAGCCAGGGCCACAGCCACGTCAGGAGTGATGCGGGAAGGAAGTCATGGGGCTGCCAGAGCTGCAAAGGGCAGTGAGCCGCCGCTGCTCCTCACAGAACTCCATGACGCCAGCCATTCCTGTGCTAGAGCCAAGTGCAATATGGTTGGTGTGCTTGATGGCTGTGCCCACGTCCAGGCCATGCACGGCGAGGGGCCCTTGCTATGGGAGGAGCCCTTCTGCCGCAGGCGCTGTCAGGCTTTGTAGTCCAGGAGTGGTGGCCAGCAGGCAGGTGGGACCCCAGGTCCCTGAGAGGGAGGGCCAAGGGGGAGACACAGAGGCAGAGCTGTGGTGCTGATGGGGGCAGAGAAAGTGAGGGGAGAGTGGGATGGTGCTGAGATGAATAAACTAAGAAATCATTTAAAAGCCTCTCTAGTTCCTCAAAAAATTAAACATAAAATGACCATATGACTGAGCAATGCCACTTCTGATACATCCCCAAAGAGAACTTCAAGCAGGGCAGAGAGGGGATGTTTGCACGCCCACGCCCACAGCAGCATGACCCACACCAGCCAAAGAAGGCAACCCGATGAACGCGGATGGACGATGGGCTACGCAACTATCACATATCCGCACAATGGACTGTTGTCCGGCCTTAAAAAGGAACGTCTGACACGTGCTACCGTGTGGACGAACCTCGAAGACATCATGCTTAATGAAGTAAGCCCGTTTGAAAACAGGTAAACCTTCTTATGATCCCACTCGTCCGAGGCATTCAAGTGGTCAGATTCCTGCGGAGGGAAAGCAGACTGACGGTTGCCGGGGAGGGCTGGTTTGAGGAGTTGTTGACTGTGTTCAGGGTTTCAGTTTTTCAATATGCACAACAATGTCATGTACTTAATGCCACAAAACTAGATATTTAAAAACGGTTTAAAAGGTAAATTAACGTAAAATGGTAAATTTTGTGTTTACCACAATTAAAAATGTTTTTAAAAGCCTTTCAGAACTTAGTAGTTTCTCGTCATTTCTTAAGGAACAGCGATTAAGAGAATAATGAGGCCCGGTGGCATGGCTCCGTGGCTGAGTGTGTGAACCAGAAGGTCACAGTTCGATTCCTGGTCTGGGCACACGCTCAGGGTTGCAGCTCAGTCCCCACTGCTAGGTGTGCAGGCAGCAGCCAATCAACGATTCTCTCTCATCGATGTTTCTGTCTCTCTCTTCTTTCCTCTCTCTCTAAAAAGCAATAAAAACATTAAAAAGAGAGAGAGAATAATGAGCCCAGGGCAGCCGTGGGCAAACTACGGCCCACGGACCAGATCCGGTCCGTTTGAAATGAATCAAACTAAAAAAAAAAAGACCGTACCCTTTTATGTAATGATGTTTACTTTGAATTTATATTAGTTCACACAAACACTCCATCCATGCTTTTGTTCCGGCCCTCCGGTCCAATTTAAGAACCTATTGTGGCCCTCGAGTCAAAAAGTTTGCCCACCCCTGGCCCAGGGTGAGAATCACTGAGAAAATACATATATTTCTCTACAGAGTTTGCACATTTTTGACAATCTAATCAGCTATTTGTCTTTCTTTGATGATGAATAAATATTGAAAAGGAAGTGAAAAATATATTTGCCAAAGATACGCTGATCTATGTAAAAAGCCTATACATTTTGAGAATTAGCTTGACTGTGAAGTATCTGATGATATTAACATACAAAAATCAACAATGTTCCCATATATCAACACTAACCACCTAGAAAAAGGGGAAAATCACATCCACAATGGAAACACAAATTAAATTCACCAAAAATTATAAAGGATAGTTATGGACCAAATTATTACGTTTGCTAAAGAAAAGACATGAATAAATTGAAAAAGGCATCATCTTAATGAATGGTCAGTCTCAATATTGTAAAAGTTATTTTCCTCAAGATTAATCAATGCAGGTGCAATTTCAACAAAAATCCCAACAGGAGATTTTCTGGAATTTGGAGAAGTTAATTTTAAAGTTTACATAGAAAAAAAATGCAAGATAAAAACATATTATAAAGCTAAAGTAATTAAAATACTATGAAGGACCTTGTAACCAGAATATATAAAGAACTTTTATACCTCAACAATAAAAAGACAAATAGTGCAAACATTCGCCAAGAATTTGAGTAGACATTTCTCCGAAGAAGATATACCTGTGGATGTATGTGTTATATCCAAATAATAATGGAATACTACTCAACTGTAAAAATGAATGAACTATTGATGTATGCGGATGAACCTAACCCTAAGCCAGCGGTTCTCAACCCGTGGGTCGCGACCCCTTTGGCGGTCAAACGACCCTTTCACAGGGGTCGCCTAAGACCATCCTGCATATCAGATATTTACATGATGATTCATAACAGTAGCAACATGACAGTTATGAAGTAGCAACGAAAATAATTTTATGGTTGGGGGTCACCACATGAGGAACTGTATTTAAAGGGCCAGAAGGTTGAGAACCACTGCCCTACGCGAAAGCAGCCAGACACAGAAGACTCTGTACTGTACGTAGTTCAGTGAAGCGGAATAAGTAAATGCCTGGGCTCAGGGGCAGGTGCACTACGGCTTGGAGGGTGAGGATCCCAACCCCATTCTAACAAGCAGAGGCTAGAAAGCTAAAAACTATCCCCCAGAATCCCACGGGGGAAGTTCCTGGATATGACTCATGTTGCACTGATCACGACTGGTTTGGAAGTGAGTCGTGTGAGGGGAAGAGCCAGGGTGGTCCTGGCAGAACGGCGTGGTTACGGAGCCAGCGACGACAGTAGCGTCAGCTCCCTGCTCCGGCCAGCAGTTTCCTGACTCAGCAGCTTCGTGGGCATCAGCAGTTTCCTGACCACAGTGTGGGCAGCGTGACCCCCCTGTCAGCTGCTGTGGAGATGACAGAGCCTTCTCAACCCGTGGACTAGGGCTGTTCCTGCAGCGTGCTCTTCTTAGCCCTGCCAGTGGTTTTTCCCCGGGATTTTTCTGAGCTACAATGGGCAAACCGTGAAATTCACCCACTGTGAGAGCACAGTACGACGGGTTTTAATAAATTCACACAGTTGTGAAACCATCGCCACAATCTAATTTTAGGACACTTTCCATCATCCCGGAAATTCCCGGGTGCCTGTGTGAGGTCAGCTCTCCTCCTACCCCCAGCCTCCGGCAACCACTGATCCGATTGGTCGCCATCGTCTTGCCTTCACTAGAACAGCGCAACACGCAGTCTTTTGTGTCTGAACTTGGGATGAGTTCTTCTGCGCATTTCAGTAGTTCATTCGTTTGTACCATTGAATGAGTAACATGCTATTGTTTGGATGCACAATGTTTTGCTTATCAGTCACACCATGGATGGGCATCGGGACTTTCCCCAGCATTTGGTGACTATGAGTATGGCTGCTATGAACGTCATGTACAAGTTTTTGTGTAGACATAGGTTTTCATTTGCCGAGAAGTTGAATTGCTAGGTCATAGAGTAACTCTGTGTTTGACATTTTCAGACACGTCTGCGCTGCTTTTCCCACGTGGTTGTGCCACTTTCTATTCCCATCCGCGATGGATGAGGGTTCCAGTTTCTCCAATTTTTAAATTTTCTCCACCCTGGTGGGTGTGACGTGGTACCTCGTTGTGGTTGTGATTGGCATTTCCCTGGTAGCCAATGGCATCGAACATCTTTTCATGTGCTTATTAAGCCATTTGCATAGCTTTTGAGAAATGTTCATTCAAATCCTTTGCCTGTTTTAAAATGGAGTCATTTTTCTTTTTATTGTTGGTTTGTAAGAGTTTCTTTATTTCGGCCACAAGGTCTTTAGCAGATACATGCTTCTTAAATACCTTTGTCTTTTCACTTCCAAAGTTGGCACTTACTTGACAGTATCTTTTGAAGGGGAGAGCTCTAAATGTTGATGAAGTCCAACTTTGTTGTTTTTTTCATAGATGATTTGTGCTTTATCCTGTCTAAGAACTAAGAAATCTTTACCTAACCCAAGGGTACAGAGACAGTGGTAGCTTTTACATCTAGATCTTGGATACGTTTTAAGTTCATTTTTGTGTCTGATGTGAGGTAAAGGTCTGAGTGTGCTAGGCAGTTAGGCAGCGTGAGCAGGGGCGGTGGGCCAGGCGCAGAGGGTCACCGGGCAGACAGCCCCAGGCGCCTAGCAAAGGGCAAACCTGGGAAAACAAGGACCTCGCGCCCTGGTGGCCGTTCCTCCCCTAGCGTGTCGCTGGTCAGACAGTCCAAACCCTCCTGACCTTTCCTCCCCTGACATGTTGCTGGTCATGCAGGTTAGCCCCCTTAGAGGGGAAACTAACCAGGGGGCTGGAGAATGTCGCTTAGGCTTCAAGCCCCAGGACAGTGGTTCTCAACCTTCTGGCCCTTTAAATACAGTTCCTCATGTTGTGACCCAACCATAAAATTATTTTCGTTGCTACTTCATAACTGTAATGTTGCTACTGTTACGAATCATAATGTAAATACCTGATAAGCAGGATGGTTTTAGGCGGCCCCTGTGTAGGGTCGTTCGACCGTCAAAGGGGTCGTGACCCACAGGTTGAGAACCTCTGCCCCAGGACCATGAGGTTCTGACCCACATCAAACGCATCTAGGCCTCAGCTGTGTTTCAGCTCCAGGCGCAGACCAGCAGCAAAAACAGGCGGGGATTCCATGGCTGCCTCAGGGCCAGCTGCCACGACTGATGACGCCCTGGCCGGTGCTGACCAATCAGTGGAGACAGCCTCCCTGAGAGGGCACACCTGGAGAGCTGATGCATGTTCTACTGAGATTCTCCTAAAATCCCTGACCTTAAGGCTCTTAGGACTGAGGGCCCATCTGTGGTTCTCTCTCTCTCTCTCTCTCCCTCTCTCTCCCTCCCTCTCCTCCTGGTCTTGAATACTTACCCCTGGCACCTCCTCCAGGGGAGTAGGGGTTCCTCCTCGGTGTCTCCAAATACCCCCATCTTCAGACGATGACAGCAGTAGCACCTCACCGACCGTCCCCCCCCGCTCCTGCCTTTCCCATCCTCTCCCCTCCCCGCTGGCGCATTTCCTTGCCTCTTTTTCTCCCAAGCTCCAGGGCCCTTGTTTGCCTCTATAACTTGTTTCCTGAGCCCATTTCTTCTACCGCTCACTTCTTCTACCTCTGTGACTTTCTGAATAAACTCTCTCTTCTAGTTTGAGTCTTGAATCTGAATTCTTTCTTAGCCAGAACTGTACTGAAGTCGGGTCTGACTCCACCAGTCTAACAACTGAGGCCATTTCACCGCCATCGTAAGTTCCCTTACGTTATTTATTTACTTATCCTTGCGTACTATTCCAGCATAATTTGTTCAAAAGACCCTCTTTTCCCACTGAACTACCTTGGCACCTTTATGAAAAAGCAGTTGATCATCATTGTGAGCTTTCATTTCTGGATTCTCCATTGTGTTTTATTGATCTACATCTATCCCTCCACCAATTCCACTCTGACTTGATTATGTAGCTTTATAGTAAGTTGTTAAATCGAAAGTCTTCCATCTCCATTTCTTATTGAAGGCAAGGATCTGGTGGAGTGAGGGACAGTCAGAGTAGGTCACTGTGGGTGGACCTAGAGGGCATTATACTAAATGAAATATGTTATTCAGAAAGACAAATACAGTATGATTTCACTTATATGTGGGATGTAAAGAACAATATAAATAAACAAAACAGATTCATTGGTTCAGATAACAAACTGGTGGTTGCCAGATAAAAGGGGGTGTGGCGGTCGGAGTAAAAAAGTTGAAGGGATTAAGAACTACAACTTGGCAGTTATAACATAATCCTGGGGATGTGAAGTACCGCATAGGGAATATAGTCATAATATTATAACAACTATGGATGGTGCCAGGTGAGTATTGGACTTATCAGGGAATCACTTCTTAAATTAAACAAATGTCTAACCGATATGCCGAACACCTGAAACCTGTATAAAGCAATATTGAGGATCAACTGTAAATGAAAAAATTAAGCCAGAAAAGTGATATTGTAACATCATACACCATGGAACATGGAGATGGTAACAAACTCAAATTCTTCCCCCTCCAATTGTTTGGAATGGAGCCTAAATGAGCAGATTTTTAGCCATTCAGAGCCCGCCTGCTTTGTATGCCACAAGAAACTGCGCCCAGCCCGGCCGGTGTGGCTCAGTGGTTGACTCGACCTATAACCAGGAGATCACAGTTCGATTCCTGGTCAGGGCACGTGCCCAGGTTGTGGGCTTAATCCCCAGTGTGGGGTGTGCAGGAGGCAGCCAATCAATGATTCTCTCTCATCATTGATGTTTCTATCGCTCTCTCCCTCCCCCTTCCTCTCTGAAACCAATAAACAGATATTTAAAGAAAGAAAGAAAGAAAGAAAGAAAGAAAGAAAGAAAGAAAGAAAGAGAGAAAGAAAGAAAGAAAGAAACTGCACCCAGCATGTGCCATAGATAAATCCCAGAGCTGTAACAGGTCCAGGCCACCAGGCCCGGAGGCCTCTGACTGAGCCCCCGGCTGGCGGTGGAGCAATGTCACCTGGACACATAAGCCCCTCCCATCCCCTTTACCCTGAGGGGTCCCGTTGTCCTCCTCCTCGTCTGCTGGTGGCCCGGGGGCCATTGCTTCTGAAAAGTCTTACGTTGTGAGGGACCCCTCCCCACCGTGCAAACATACCAAAGTGCGACTTGAATAAAACTGTGCTACTGCTGCCTGTGGTCACGTCTTTCCTCGTGTGAACTTTACCAACACCTTGAAATAAAAACCCCCTGAACTCAGACAGCTTTCTCAGTAGGAGCTTGACGGAAGCCATGCTGTCCCTCTTTAGGGCAGAATATCAGGAGGCACTTGCTGACCTGGCCCACCCCGGGGACGTTAAACTGCATCACCTGGTCAAGTGGGTGTCTCTCAGGTTCCTCCACCTCAAGTTTACCTCCCCTCCCCCCTTCATAATTGATCGGAATTTTGTGGGGAGGTATTCTGAGGTTGCACGTATATCCTCTCTCATCAACCGCCAACCTCTGACCTTCGTACCCACTGATGACTCCCATTTGAATCAGCGCCTCCATTAGGAGATTGTCTAATTCCATCATGCCTTCTGCATTTGTTGACGTTCTCCAATGAGGAGATTTCCCCCTCCCCCATTTTTTAATTAACTTTGGTTCATATTTTCAATAAGTCCCATTATTCAATGAATTATTCAGTGGGTTATAGTCTATTACTATCATTATTTATCTTGATGCTCAAATTGCCCCAAATTTGGCCTAGCCTTTTAAACTGGCTCTTTGGCCTTTTGACGGCTATCCAAAATTTGGGGCACTACCTTACTTTCTGGTACAAGATATTCCAGGCTTGTCTCGTACTTTCCCTGCCCCAGCCCAGGAGTTAGATATTTCTTCAAAAAAGCCCTGGTTCTTTTCGTGGTAGGTGGGGTTTAGAAACCACACCTGGGATTTCGGTGTGTTCACTGCCACTGGGTGTCACTGCTTCTAGGCCAGGGGTGGGCAAACTTTTTGACTCGAGGGCCACAATGGGTTCTTAAACTGGACCGGAGGGCCGGAACAAAAGCATGGATGGAGTGTTTGTGTGAACTAATATAAATTCAAAGTAAACATCATTACATAAAAGGGTACGGTCTTTTTTTTTATTTTAGTTTTATTCATTTCAAACGGGCCGTAGTTTGCCCACAGCTGTTCTAGGGGCTCTGAGCAGAAACAGTTGAGAAATGTATGCATATTTAGACTCACACATAGGGCTGTATATACACAAATGTACAGACATATCTATATGTAGCACATATCTATATTTCTGTATTATAAACTATTGATTTGTACTAGAACCTCCAATTCAAATCTAATTCTCCAAAACCTCTCCCCTGGCAGTGAGAAACTCAGCTTCTACTTTCTTCAGTATATTTACTTATTGGCTCAATGTGTCCCGTCTCCGCCACACGGTGCAGCTCCGCCTGCCGCCTCAGGTTGCCCTCACTGCTCCATAACCTTGGCCTCCAAGCCTGCCCCCGGGTCTCCCTGAAGCTGCCCACCCAATTCTCACCTTACACCCTCAACCCTTGTGCTAACTCCCCCAGCCTGGAAGGGAAGATGTCTCTTTGATACACACACACACACACACACACTCACACTCTAGAGACCCGGTGCACAAAATTTGTGCATGGGAGGGGGTCCCTCAGCCTGGCCTGCACCCTCTCGCAATCTAGGACCACTGTCTTCTAACCACTTGCCTGCCTGCCTGCCTGGCCCATCACCCCTAACTGCCTCTGCTTGCCGACCTGATCACCGCCTAACTGGTCCCCTGCCGGCCTGGTCACCCCCTATTGCCCTACCCTGCTGGCCTGATCACCCCCTAACTGCCCTCCCCTGCTGGCCTGGTCACCCCCTAACTGCTCCTCTGCTGGCCTGATCACCCCTAATCGCCTCTGCCTCAGGCCTCGCCACCATCAGGCCAGAAGGATGTCCGGAAGATGTCAGATCTAATTAGCATATTACCCTTTTATTAGTAGAGATAAAATAATTCCTCCCTACCATGTACACATATTTATGTACAATCAAGGATGTTCTATAAAGTTGCATTAAGCACTGAATTAACAAGAAATACAGGATTAGGTTCCTGGCAGCCTCTGATCACATTTTTATCAACTGATCAATACATAGCCTTGTATTATGTGTGTTTCTGCTCCAGGACATCATATTTAGTTCACATTGTTGATTCATTAACATCGACTTCATGGCCAACAGCACTATAATTCATGCCTGAATGAAGCTTATCTCACACATATATTTTTCCATAAAGGTGCCTTACAGCCTTCTAACACTCAGGAGCCACATTCAACAGCAAAATCACCAACAAAAATGCAAAAAAGGGGGGGGCACTAGCTTGACCCCCACCAAAGCCATGTCTGTACAATATGAGCGGAAGGAAGAAGGCAGAGCATTACTTATTTAACTCAGCTGGGAATGTCGAGCAATTCAAATTTTTCTCTGCTTTTGTGGCCCACAAATGGCCACAAAACCGCCTGGAGTGTTGATTTTGGGATTACAAATACATTTTAGTGAGTGGCCGGCTTGCAAATGTGGAATTGGCAAATAGAGAGGATTGGCAAATAGAGAGGATTGACTGAACTTACATATTAAAACATGAAAACCTGCCCAGGCCCGTGTGGCTCTGTGGTTATGCATCGACTAGGAGGTTGAGGTTCGATTCCCGGTCAGGGCACATGCTCGGGTGTTGGGCTCAATCCCCAGTGGGGGCCGTGCAGGAGGCAGCCCACCGATGATTCTTTCTCATCGTTGATGTTTCTCTCTCTCTCTCTCCCTCTCCTTTCCTCTCTGAAAGCAATAAAAGCATTTTTTTTTAATGAAAACCTGTCAAATAGACCAGAAGGGCCATTAAATATGACTTAAGCCGTACTTACATTGCATTAAATTTCTTTTTCAAGGAGAATGGCTTAATATATTTCTCATCTATTTATGATTTTATATTTTAAAAAGAAAAGTGGCTCTGGGTTGCGTCTGGGTATCTAGAACCTGAAGGGACACGGAAGGGTCCTTTCTCCTGTCCTGATGGGCTGTCCCCTGCCTGCTCCCACCACTGGCATATTTTCAGGGACCAAGACCTGGATAGGCCACGTCAGCACTGGCCTCCTGGGAATGGACTGCTGGATGAGAGAGGAATAAACTTCCACCTTCAGTTGCTGTTATTTTGGACCTTATGACAACAGCACAACTCATCCCAAAAGATAAGATTCAGCCATGGCTGGTGTACTCAGTGGTTGCAGGGGTCCTCAAACTTTTTAAACAGGGGGCCAGTTCACTGTCCCTCAGACCGTTGGAGGGCCGGACTATAGTTTAAAAAAAAACTATGAACAAATTCCTATGCACACTGCACATCTTATTTTGAAGTAAAAAAACAAAACAGGAACAAATACAATATTTGTATTTGCATGTGGCCCGTGGGCCGTAGTTTGAGGACCCCTGGAGAGCGTTGGCCCATGCACTGAAAGGTCACAGGTTCAATTCCCAGTCAAGGGCATGCACCTGGGTTGCAGGTTCAATTTCCTGGATCCAGTTGGGGTGCATGAGGGAGGCAACCAATCGACGTGTCTCTAGCACATGGTATTTTTCTTTCTTTCTTTCTTTCTTTCTTTCTTTCTTTCTTTCTTTCTTTCTTTCTTTCTTTCTTTCTTTCTTTCTTTCTCTCTCTCTCTCTCTCTCTCTCT
>NW_006291021.1:404429-412947 GCF_000327345.1 Myotis davidii
GTTTTTTGTGTGTGAGTACTGTGTAGTATGGTAGTGTTGGGACTCTCTATACCAGGGGTCCTCAAACTTTTTAAACCGGGGGCCAGTTCACTGTCCCTCAGACCGTTGAAGGGCCGGACTATAGTTTAAAAAAAGACTATGAACAAATTCCTATGCACACTGCACATCTTATTTTGAAGTAAAAAAACAAAACAGGAACAAATACAATATTTGTATTTGCATGTGGCCCGTGGGCCGTAGTTTGAGGACCCCTGGAGAGCGTTGGCCCATGCACTGAAAGGTCACAGGTTCAATTCCCAGTCAAGGGCATGCACCTGGGTTGCAGGTTCAATTTCCTGGATCCAGTTGGGGTGAATGAGGGAGGCAACCGATCGACGTGTCTCTAGCACATGGTATTTCTTTCTCTCTCTCTCTCTCTCTCTCTCTCTCTCTCTCTCTCTCTCTCAGTTATTAATTCCTATCCAGTGTGCGTCCCAGTTGTTCCTGGAATCTGCTACTCCCTCTGCATTAGCAACAACCAATAGCTCAGTTGGTTAGAGCGTCATCCTACTATGCCAAGGTTGTGGGTTCAATCCCTGGTCAGGGCACATACGAGAACCAACCAGTGAATGTATAAATAAGCAGAACAACAAATCCATCTCTCCCTCACTCTTTCTCTCTCTCTAAAAATCAATTTTTAAAAAACCATAGCTGATAATAAAATTGATCTCTACCTAAATGAAAAAGGAAATGATAGCTGTTCACCATGGCCAACCGGGTGCCCTGATGATCACGGTTAACGTGCCTGGGCTTCCAGCATCAGACGCGCACTCTGTCATCCCAGTGACCTTCACAGCGACCCTGAGAGGTGGGGCTCTATTTTCACAGAGAAAAACACCCCCGAGACTCAGAACACTGAGCTAACGCACAGCTAGCCAGAACTGGAACCCAGCACTGAGCTTCTCAACAAAGGACAAGCTGTGTCCGGACATGAGGTGCTGATGCACTTTATTATCGGAACTGACTCGGAGGGTTTCCTAGTTGCTTCCTAGAAGGCGAGGTGGTTGGGAGCCCAGATCTTCGAACTTGTGAATGTGTTTCTTTCTGATGTCTCAGTCCGTCCTCTGGGGAGAAAAACACACCGATTTGAAACCCACAAGGTCAGGTCTTTCTTCTAAAACAGGCAGCTCTTCACAGACCTCCCAGAAGCTTCCCTTGGCAGGGGATCACGTCTGGGAGGTTCGTCGGAATTCAAATAGCTGCGACGACCCTGCCACGTGGAAGCATGGCAGGTCCCGATGGGGCACGTCTTCAACAAGAGACTGGCACCGACAGAATCTGGCTTCTTAAAAACAGAGAGAAAGTCCCTGCCCAGAGCAGCAAATCATGTGCCAAGATGGGCTCTGCCTGCCGGAGCTGGAGAGAAGAGACAGCCAAGTTAGCACCTGGGGGTCCTTGGAAAAGGTGTTCATTCCGTGAGGCCCCACAGTCACCATAAGATGAAAATATTCCAGAATGAATGGATCCGTTTATAAGTTAGAAAAACGTGAATCCCTCTCCAATGAACTTGAGAGCTGTGCTGTCCAAGGAAAATATCATGTGAACCACCTATATATCTCCTTAACATTTTTCTAGTAGCCACCAAGAAAGGAACTGGAGAAATTGATTTCAATGGTGTCTTTTATGTAACCCAATATATCCAAAATATTATCATCCCAACATGTCATGTATACTGTAAAATATGAGTGGGATGGAATACATTCTCCGTTAGAGAACGTTACACTCACAGCACCCCTCGATCTGAACCACAGCACCACACTGCGGCCCATGTCTGCCCTGCTGGACAGCACAGGTATAGGGGGTCCGTGTCCCCGTGTCGATGGATCTTGCCAATTGCAAAATGAGACTGGGCAGCTTTCAAAAGATGAAGAACGATGAACGTATTTAACTGCTGGGCTCCCCCCCTCCCCCAAGACTGACAAATGAAGGTGCAGAGTGAAACCAGTGACTGATGAGGAAAAGAAAATGGGTGATGGTGGTGGCACGGGCTGCATCATGCCCCCCTCCCCTAAATCCATATGCTGAAGTCCTTACCCCCTGCACCTCAGGATGTGACTGTTGGGAGAGAGAGGTCTTTGCAGACAGAGGTAATCAGGCCAAGATGAGGTCGTTAGGGTGAGCCTAGTCCATGTGACTGGTGTCCCTATCAAAAGGGGGCCATCGGACACACAGACACACAGGGAGAGCATGGCCTCTACAAGCAGAGGAGAGGCCTCTGAAGGAACCAGCCCTGCCTGGGTCTCGGCTTCCAACGGTGAGAAAAGAACATTCTTGTTGTTTAAGATCCCAAGTCCGGTGCCTGTTACAGCAGCCCTAGTAGGCGGAGGCAGGTGTGTTGGCTGGGGGCATCAGAAGAGAATGATTTGACCATGAAGCCCTTACGGCAGCTGCCCATGCGCTGTCCTCTCTGCCTGCACCCTATGTCGTGGTGTCATGGGGGCTCCTCTGGACAAGACTTGAGGAAAAGGAGTGGCCAGAGCAGTCCAAGCCTCCACCCCTTACCATCTGTGATGGGCCAGCACATGTCATTCCTTGGGTTTCTGACATGTAGAACTCCCCCCCCCGCCCCCAAGGGCTCTGACAAAAGGCCTCCAGATCGGCCACAATGAAACATTTGGGTGTTTAACGAAAACCTCTAGTCCTGGCTGGGAAGATGGCTCTGCTTCATCTTTGAGACAAGTGGCAAAGGCCACGATGGTGGTGGCCAGGCATGGAGGCGCTTACGTGCCCTGCCATGACCCTAGGAGAGAAAGCATGAGTTGGGGCTGGACACTACCCAGAACCCACAGCAACTGAAGCGTCCGTGCGCTTGTCCGCGTAGCCTCTGCAGTTCTGCTCACAGACCCTGCCCCTCTCGCCGGGGAGGCCGTCGCTGTTGGACTCAGTTGAGGCACGGCCCAGGGGAGCCGGTCTCACCTCGGGACGGCCGGGAGCGGCTCTGCCAGTCAAGTCAGTGGTATAAGTTTTCGATTTGCTTCCTGTATTTCTGGATTATGGAGCTTCTCTTCATCTTTGCTGTTGGGCCTAGTGGGGGAGAAACCAGTTCAATTGTGGAGAGAACACAAAAGTCCACGTGCCCCGCACAGGACCAGGCAACGGGGTTGCGTGGCCGGGGCTAGCTGGTGGCCACTTCCTGGGTGCGCCACCCCTGCCATATCCCCGGGAAGGCGTCGGTGACAAGGAAAGGCCAGGAGAGAGCTCACATGGAGCCGTAGTGAGGAGCTGGGCTTCTAGTCCCAGAGGGAGGAGTGTGGCTGCCCTGGGGAGAAGCGGGGAGCTGGGCGCCAGTCAGATAGAGGAGCCAGCACCCCTTTATGTGTCTCTAGCTGGTCCCACAGACCCTCTGGCCCCCAGAATAGGGCAGGTCTCAGAGCCCACATGGCCCTGGACTAGCCGGGGACCAGCCTCCGGGAGCCAAGGCCCCAGCTCCCCAGGCCGCTCACCCAGCTCTCCACCGTAGAAGGAGAAGTCTTTCTCCAAGATGACCCACTTCTGGATCTTCTGCGCATTGGAGGTGGCCTCCTGGTTCACATCGTCTATGCCTTTCTGGATGGCGCTGTAGACCAGGGGGTCCTGTAGCTCCACGATCTCAGACACGGTAGACGCCTGGCTGCCCAGGTCCTGGCAGAACTTGGTGGCCTCCCAGTTCAGTTTGTCCAGCGGCTCTCCAGTCGTCTCATCTGTCTCACACTGCCCCCAGAACAGCCCTGTCACCGCGCCCAACACCCCCATGCACGCCCAACCAGCCCTCGGGACCAAGAGGAAGGTTGGGAACTGGCAGGAGCGCGCCCTCTGGACCCTGGGGCCGAGAGCCCGCAGGACGCCCAGTTACCTTCAGCGTCAGCAGGATGCTTAGGAAGTTGGCCTTGTCTCCCACCAACAGGGCGTTGCTGACGATGGGGATCCTCTCTTTCACCCTGTTCTCGATGGGCACAGGGGCTACGTTCTCGCCGCCGGCTGTGATGAGCATTTCTGGAACACAGGGCTCCGTCTGTGGGTGCAACTATGGCGACGGGAAACCCCCGCCCTCTTGAGGCTCTGAGGGGGCAGGTGTTGGCACGGACAACCATTCACCTAGAAAACCCCAGAAGCAGCAGAGGCGCCCTGCCCTTGGCCCGGACTCCCACCATGCCCTTGTCTAACCCACTGACCCCATGTTCCCCTGCCCCCTTCTCCCCTATTTCTTCCAATTCCCATGAAGTGTCTGAAACCTGTGCCTTCCACGCGGACAGGGTCTTATTAATTCACGGCCTACTTTGCAGCTTCCCATCCCTGCTCCAGGCCCTCTCCTTGCTTGGAAGATAGTGAATTGCTCCCAGTCACAGCCCGTCTCTCTGTCCCCTGATTTGTCCACCACTTGGCAGCCTCAAAAGAACCTACGTCCAGTCTCACCGGGAGGCTTTGTGCCACATCCCTTGGCTGTCTGAAAAGTGCGGTGTGTCTTTCTCCCCCAGGCCTCTAGAATTCTCCAAGAGCTACATTGTCCTTTCATCCCAGGAGCTGGCCACTCTCGCTCCACCCACCCAAACTCTCTCCATCTCATCTCAGGGCCTCGCAGTCATCGCATTTCTGATGTGGTTACGGCCGTCGTCATAATATGATCACTTAATGGACATCGGGGTGGTGTCTGCCCAGTGGCTCCTCCTTTGGATAAACGCACCCTTAGGGATGTTTCCTTAAGGAACTACTCTCCATCTTTATGTGGTTTGGCAGGTGAACTACAGGGTGAGCATGTGACCAGGTCTGACCAATCAGTACAATCCATGCTCTACAGTAATTCGTGCTGAAACTATGAGTAATGACACACTCTTATCCCTCAGGGGCAGGATAAGCCTAGCCTGTTGGCAGCCATCCTGACACCAAATGGGGAAAAGCCTCTTCAGGAATGGCCCCAGCAGCCTGGCTGGTTTGGCTCAATGGGTGGAGCACTGGCCTGCGGACTGAAGGGCCCCAGTTCGATTCTGGCCGAGGGCACAGGCCTGGGTTGTGGGCTCAATCCCCAGTAGGAGGCGTGCAGGAGGCAGCTGATCAATGATTTTCTCTTATCATTGATGTTTCTATCTCTCTCTTCTTCTCCCTTCCTCTCTGAAATCAATAAAGAAAAGAAAAAAAAGAATGGCCCCAACACAGAAAATAGCGCAGTAAGAGAAGGATAAAGAGATTCCTTTTGCCATTGTTTTGGCACCTGGATCCAGCCATGCCTGAAGCAAGACCCTTTGGACTTTTTCATTCAAACCTGCTTCCCTTTTTCATTCAAACTTGGTTAAGAACCCCACTTACTGAATAGTCATTCCCTATGTCAGGCTCAGGGCCAAATGCTCTGTCTACACCAGAGGTTGGTAAATTACAGCCTGCAAGCCAAATTCAGCCTTCTGCCTGTTTTTGTACGACCACGAGCCAAAAATGGGTTTTACATTTTTAAATTGTTGGGAGGAAATCCAAAGGATATTTGTGACACATGAAAATTACATGACACACAGTCACATCCATTCGTCTACATATTGTCAGTGGCTGCTTCTACGCTACCCTTCTGCCAAGTTGTATAGCTGCGACAGAGACCATATTCCTGCAAGTCCAAAAATATTTATGATTGGGCCCTTTATAGGAAAAGCTGGCCCATCCCTATTCTATGTCATGTCATTGAATCCTTATTCCATCGTTATAACCCTGTGGGTTATTATTCATCTCAAATTACAGGGCAGGAAACAGGTTTCAGGAATGGGGTGGGCGTCTTTCCCAGGTCCATTCTGCGGAGGATGCTGTTCTCCAGGACAGAACTGGGATGTGCAGAACAGGATGGCCCTGTATATCCATGTGATGCCCCCGCCCCCACTCCCACCCCCGCCCCATGCCGGACAGGAAACAGAGGCCTGGGTTTGCGCTGGTCTGCCAGCCCCTTAAATGCTCAGATGGGCCTGTTTGCAGGAGACCCCTGCAGAGCCCGGCCCCAGTACCTTTGATGCGGCCAGTGATGTAGAGGAAACCCTGGTTGTCCATGAAGCCCAAGTCCCCGCTGTGTAGCCAGCCTTCCTCGTCGATGATCTCCGTGGTCTCTTCCTGTTTTTCCAGGTAGCCCATGAAGACGTGCCGGCCCCACATGCAGACCTCCCCAATGCCGTCACTGGTCGGCTGGAGCAGCATGTTTTTACAGCCACTTGCGATTTTGCCGCAGCTGCTGGGGAATCGAAGGGGGGGAACTGAGGCTGAGAGACAAAGTCACTCGCACAGGTCAGCCTGGGTCTGTAGCCCAGGCTCCTAACATTCTGCTCAGCTGCCTCAGTTCTGCATCTTTCACCCTCTCTGGGACCTGGGGAGCATACGGCAGTGTTTGCTGAATGAGAGAGGGAGTGTTCGATCCAGTGAATCCAGTTCCCAAACCCTTGGTGACCTGGGACACACGGCAGAGTGTAGAAATGGGAGGAGAACAAAGAGCTCCTGGCTTAAGAATAGCAGCACCCGACCCCCTCCCCGTGTGTGTGTGTGTGTGTGTGTGTGTGTGTGTGTGTGTGTGTGTGTGTGTCTTAGCAAACAGGTATATAGACCTGCACCCAATGACCAGGACAACCAACCAGAATCTCTTCAGAAGTTAGTTACTTCCATGTGACAGAAAAGCTCTGTCTGAAATCTGGAATCTTATAAGACTTCTTTTCCTAGGGAGAACGCGGGGAGGGTGGGTTCAGAACGGGGGAAAGAAGGTAATGCTGCTTTGCCGGATCTCCTTCCCTGGCAGAAGGGCCAATGCTTTTAGAGCTGATTGTAGGGATTCCCTCCGTGAGCGAGAAACAAGACACACCCAGGAAGCTCAACATTTGCGAGAGCCCCCTTAGGCCTTCCTGAGGAAGGCCTTCGAAGGAACATGGAAAACCACAGAAGCCACAAAGAAAAGATCGATCTATTCAACCACACAAAGATTTTTAAAAGTTCCGCATAGCAAAAACACCTTAACTAAAACTAAATACTGCCCTAGCCAGTTTGGCTCAGTGGATAGAGTGTTGGCCTGTGGACTGGAGGGTCCCCGGTTCGATTCCAATCAAGGGCACATGCCCGGGTTGTGGGCTTAATCCCCGGTAGGGGGCGTGCAGAAGGCGGGCAATCAATGATTCTCTCTCATCATTGGTGTTTCTCTCCCTCTCCCTTCCTCTCTGAAATCAATAAAAATATTTAAAATAAAAAAAACACATAAAACTAAATACTAATGATAAACTGAAGGGTCAAATATTGGCAACTCGTCAAAACCAAAGGGCTGACTTTCCTAATATACAAAGAGTGCCAACAAACCAACATTAAAGGGATCGATGACTCAGTTTTTAGAAGGGGCAGATGATATGAACAGATAGTTCAGGGAAAAGGAAATACAAATGGCTTTTGAATGTATGAAAGAATTGTCTTCAACTTCATTTACAATGAAAGGAAAATTACGATGAAATACCATTTTCTTCCAATTGGTTTAGCAAAATATATGGTGTATACACTAAACATCCACTTTACCATTGTTTATGGCGACAAATAATGGAGAGAGAAAAAGCCCCAAATATCCACCAAAAAGAGGGCCAGTTAAATAAGTGATGGTTACATCCGCCTGGTGGGATACCATGCATTAAAAAAGAGGCAGCTATTTGCACGGACAGAGAACATCCTGTCCAATGATGCCTTACCAACCGAATCCGTTCGGTTCCTGAGCTGGGATGGTGTGAGGCAAGGCTGAGTGGAAGTTGGTGCACCGAATCCTGAGAGTGAAGGGTATCGTGTTATCTGAATTATTTTGGTTCCCGAACTCAAGGCAGACAGGATGCGATTTTTGTCTGTTTTCACATGGGAAATGCTTCCATTTGGGATAAAAATATAAATGTCAATGCACTCTTATGCCAGGGTAATTTAAAGGAATGTGATGTGGTCATTTTGCCTCTGGGAGAGTGTTATGGGTTGAGCTGTGTCCCCTCTTCATATTTCGCATGCGAACTCCCAGTACCTCAGAATGTGAACCGATTTGGAAACCGATTTGCAGATGTCATTGGTTAAATTAAGAAGAGGCCATGCTGGAGTAGCATGGCCCCAAATCCAGTACGACTGGTGTCCTTTATAAAACAAAAAAGTAGAAATTTGGACAAAGACACACATGGGGAGATGCCACAGGGAAATGAAGGCTGAGATGAGGGGGTTGCTAATACAAGCCAAGGGATGCTACAGGTTGCCGGTGACAACAGAGCTGGGAGAGAGCACGGGTCAGATTCTCCCTCACAGGTTAGAGAGACAACCAGCTCTGCAGACACCCTGATCTTGGACTTTTTTTTTTTTTTCAACTTTATATTACCTTTATTTATTTTTTTCTTTTTAGATCTACTTTATTTTATTTTCTTTTTTTTCTTTTTATGAAATCTTTATTGTTCAGATTATTACATTTGTTCCTCTTTTTCCCCCCATAGCTCCCCTCCACCCAGTTCCCACCCCACCCTCTTGCCCTCCACCCCCTCCCCACACA
>NW_006291021.1:414049-415217 GCF_000327345.1 Myotis davidii
CAGCCCCGTCCCAGAGGCTCTGCCTCTCAGAGTCCCAGCAACCGCTGCAAACCTCGGAGAGAAAGCTGCCCTCGCGTTCAGACCGATGTCAGACGGTCCCGCTTCTCCCGTTTGAGTCTGGGTCCCTAGAGACTCGCCCGGATCTGGAGCTCAGAATCTGAGACTCCCTCCCGATTGAAAATGCCAACCGTGCCCTCAGCTACCAGCCCTCTCTGCTCGTACCTCCGCACCTTTATATTTTCCGCACTGTGCCTCCTCTGAGTCTCAGTGTGCTTTTCTCTTTCCTTCTAGTTGAAGAATTTCCCCTCAGCCAGTCTTCCTGTGGTTCTGGGCAATGTTCGTTGTGTCTTTTGGTCGTATTTTGAAGTGGTTGTTCGAGGCAGCAATCTCCGGTGTTTACCTATGCCGCCATCTTGGTTTCTCCCCCCTGATCTTGGACTTCTTGTCTCCAGATTGTGAGGAAATTAATTTCTGTTGTTTAAGTGTGTGGAACTTTGTTACAGCAGTCCCAGCACACTCCCCCAGTGAGGGAGGGGGGGTTGGAGTGGAGGGAGGGAGCTTTTCACGCTATCATTTCACACCTTCTGATTCTTGTGTGTGTGTGTGTGTGTGTGTGTGTGTGTGTGTGTGTGTGTGTATTTCTCACTGGAAAAAAAAATAAAGACAGAGGCTGGAGTTTGTGCTTTTCCTCTGGGGTTGGGATAATATCACTTCTCTTTAGGGAAGAACCAGCCTTTGGTTTGGGAAGAACGCCAGTGGGCACTGGGGCTCTGCAGAAAACAGACTTTACATAGGATGATGGAGGGGAACGGGGGCGATAGCAAGGTGACAATCTCCCCTTCAAGGGAAAGGCAAGAAGTGAGGTTGCCAGATTAGGAAGATTGAATTTCATTTTTGCCAAGCCCAAAGGCACCTGCAACCTGGCCAACCACAAGAGACAAGCCAGGCTTGCAACATGGCAGCCGGGAAGGGAGAGAGACGGCTGGCGGTCCTGTGAAGGAGCATGGCCCTCAGACTCGGGGTGGGCCTTGCCTTTAGTATTTTTATTATTACTTTTTTATTTTTATTGATTTCAGAGAAAAAGGTAGAGGGAGAGAGAGAGAGACATCAATGATGAGAGAAAGCATTGATTGGCTGCCTCCTGCATGCCCCCTACTGGGGATCCCGC
>NW_006291021.1:416268-419318 GCF_000327345.1 Myotis davidii
CCTGGGGCCCTTCAGTCCGCAGGCCAACGAACCGTCCACTGAGCCAAACCAGCTAGGGCTGGAGAACCTTCTTTTGGCTGATTAGACCAGGGTGAGCTTCTGACTGAAGCGAGCCCACCCACTGGCTGGTCAGCAGCCAATCAGATTTTCTCTCTCTAGGGTAGAGAGTAGCAGGCTGGTAAAAATCTGTTGCCCAAGCATGCAGTGGGATATTATACAACCGTATAAAAGGATGCAACTTTCTCCCCAAACTGATGCAATCCCTTTCAAAACCCAGATAGGCTCATTCATACAAATTGACAAGCTGAGCTTAAAACTGCTATGGAAGTGTGGAGGATCTGAATAGCCAACCCAATTTTGAAAAAGAACAAAATTGGAAGGATTACTACCTGATTTTGAAATTTATTCTAAAATAGGGTGGTCAACTACCCTGGTTTGCCCAGAACTAAAGGGGTTCCTGGAATGTGGGTTTTTCAGTTAAAAAAACTGTGGGGACAAGGTAGTCATCCTATCATCAAGCCCTAAAACCAAGTCAGTGTGGTCGTAATGTAAGAATTGACATATAGATCAATGGAACAGCACAGAAAACCCAGAGATGAATCTTTATATTTGTGATCAATTGACCTTCAATCAAAATGCGAAGGCAATTGAGTGGTATAAAGGATATTCATATCCCCCCAAAATTAAAAGCTTTGCTTAGAGCCTTACTTCTCACCAAACAGAAAAGTAAACCCAAAACGGTCACTGACCTGAATGTAAGAGCCAAAACTAAAAGCTTCTAGAACACACAGAAGGAGATCTCTGTGGCCTTGGCATGGGTAGAGATTTCTTATATACGACACCGAAAGCAGAAAAATAAAATAAAAAGAAATTGGCCCGGCTGCTGTGGCTCAGGGGTTGAGCATCAACCCAGGAACCAAGAGGTCACTGGTTCGATGCCCCGTTGGGGCACATGCCCAAGTTGAAGACTCGATCCCAAGTAGGGGGCTTGCAGAAGGCAGCCGATCGATGATTCTCTCTCATCAATGTTTCTATCTCTCTCTCCCTCTCCCTTCCTCTCTCTGTAAAAATCAATAAAAACATATTTTTTACAAAAGAAATTGGACTTCAGAGTCAAGACAAAAAGACAAGTCACAGACCTGCGAGAAAATATGTTCGAACTTATATTTAAGATTAATTTATATCTAGAGTGTCTAAAGAACCCTTACACTCATCCATGAGAAGACATGCAGCCACATTTAAAAAAAGATTTTTTAGTGAAGAGAGGAAGGGGGAGGGAGAGAGAGAAAAACATCTATGTGAGAGTAGAACATGGCTCAGCTACCTCCTGCACCCCCCGCCTCACACCGCCCGCTAAAGGGATTGAGCCCCAAACCTGGGCAGGTGCCCTGACTGTGAATCAGACTTTCAGTGCGTGGGACGATGCCCCATCAGTTAAGCCACACCAGCCAGGACCTGGAACCATATTTTTAAATGGGCAAGAGATTTGAACAGACCTTTTTCCAGAGAAGACGTATCAATAGCCAATAAGCACAGGAAAACTCGTTCACCACCACGAGTCATGAAGGAGATGACAACTGATGTGATGAGCCACCACTTCACACCCACCAGGACGCAGTGACAGTGGTGATGATGTTGAGGACGTGTTAGTGAAGAGGCGCAGGAACCGGAACTCGCTCATGCACTTCCGGGGGGAATACAGAACGGAACAGCCACTTTGGAAAAGCCTGGCGGTTCCTGAAACTGTGAGGGAACCTTTCTCGCCCATCAGGTTGATCACGTTAAAGTTTCTGACGATATTGCGGAGCTGATGCGAATGTGGGAGAATGGGAACGTCTCGGGTCCTGGAGGTGAGCGTCTGTATATGCATTATGCATTCAGCCAAAAAACCAAAGTATTTATCGAGTGGCTACTACATCTCCGACACTGAGCTTGGGGGATGTGAGAGGGGCCAGGGAGAACTGTAAGCAGAGAACTAAATGACAAGGAGTCAGCAGCCACACAAACAGAAGAAGAATAAACCTTTCGGAAGGAATTACAAAGGCCTAATGCCGCCTGTTTGATACAGCGTGGAAGGGAGAATCGCGGCACCCCCGAAGACATTGCCTCCTAACCCCTGAGCCTGTGAATAGGTTCTCTTTCACAGCAAACAGGACTTTGCAGATGTAACTTAAGGTTCTTGAGATGAGTTTGGTTTTTGGAGCTTTGGGGAGCTGGGAATGCTGACTTAAACAAAAACAAAAGCACACAGCCACACATGGGTGCCCTGATTGGGGTTAGGATAAAACAACAAGAATATGACCAACTGTTTCCGATGCTGCTAGATGAAGCAGAAGATGAGGACAGAGAAGGAACCCCTAGAACTGGGGCTTAATGGAACCATCCACTCGCCCCAGCTGCCCTCCACCTTACCTTGAGAGCGTCTGGTTGAGCAAAGTAGGTGCAACCCCCGACCTTCATGGGCAACCAGATATCCATCATCAGAGCCGCAATGTGGCTGAGGGGAAGGTAACTAACTACCACCTCCTGCTTCTCTGAGGCGCAAGTCAACTTTAAGTCCTTTGCCACCGTCCCGGCCAACCATGTGATCTGGAACACAAGTGGGGCTTACAGTCCAGGCGGCCTTGTCCTGGCTGAAGGGCCACTTCAATGCAGTTCTTTTATAAATAAACTAGAGGCCTGGTGCACAAAAATTTGTGCACTTGAGGGGGACGGGGGGTCCCTCAGCCCGGCCTGTGCCCTCTCGCAGTCTGGGACCCCTCAGGAGATAACGACCTGCTGGCTTAGGACTGCTCCCAGGTGGCAGAGGGCAGGCCCAATCCCTAAGTGCCTCCCCCGCAGCTCCTGTTTGGGCTCAGAGCAGGGCCAATTGGGGAGTTGGGGCGCCACCCCTATCATGCACAGAACAGGGCGGATTGGGAGGTTGCGACGTCACCACCAGTCACGCTCAGGGTAGGGCCAATTGGGGGGTTGGGGCACTGCTCCTTGTCACACTCAAGGCAGGGTCGATGGGGAGGTGGCGGCGCCACCCCCTTTCACTCACCGAGCAG
>NW_006291021.1:419806-421399 GCF_000327345.1 Myotis davidii
CTGAGATCCCGGCTGGCTGAAAGCAGGTTTCTGGGGTTTTGTTTAGCTTCTATATTTGTAACAATGTTTCAAACTGCAAGCTCAGAGGCCAGCAAGGCAGGTGGGGAACGTTGGAGTCCTCCGTCACTGAAGCAAGCAAGCCTCATGTTAGCTTCAAGCTGCCTGGCTGCCGGCCGCCATCTTGGCTGGCAGTTAATTTGCATATCACCCTGATTAGCCAATGGGAAGGGTAGCAGATGTATGGCTAATTACCATGTTTCTCTTTTATTAGATAGGATAAATAAATAAATAAATAAATTGATTTTAGAGAGGAAGAGCACAGAGGTGTCTCCTGTCCAGTATAAAATTCTGGAACCAACACTGTCCGACAAAGAGACCACCCATAATCCCCTCTCATAATCACCTAACCATTAGCATATTCATGTTTTTCTTTCTCCAATGCATACCTTGATGCAAAGTTTTAGTGTACCTGTCATTTTGGAATCTGTATTCCTCACGGATGTCATAAAACCCTGGTGAGCATTTTACTTCATTAATCCTGCCACATGGCCTCTGCACTGCTCCTCCAATTCATCAGGCAGAGCCCAGCCTCAGGGCCTTTGCACTGGCAGTTCCCTCTGCCTGGACTGCTGTTCCCCCAGCTTTACCCATGACTGACGCCTTCTCACCTGTCAAGTTTCCCACTAAATGCTGTCGACGAAGAGAGGCTGTCTCACACCACCCAAACTGGAGTCTTCAATGTCTAATTCTCTAGGCATGGTTTTATTTTATTTACAGTTTTTTTCTTTATTGCCATCCCTACACTACCACCCCCACCCCTCTCCTTTGGCAACCATCAGCCTGTTCTCTGTATCTACGGGTTTGTTTCTGTTTTGTTTGTTCACTTATTTTGTTTTTTAGATTCCACAGAAAAGTGAAATTATATGGTATTTGTCTTTGTCTGACTTCACTAAGCATAATACCCTCTAGGTTCATCTATGTTTTCACAAATGGCAAGATTTCATTATTTTTTTATGGCTGAGTAATATTCTATTACCTAAATAAATAAGTATACCACATCTTCTGATCCAATTTTCTATTGATGGACTCTGAGGTTGCTTCCATATCCTAGCTATCCTATCTAATAATAGACAATGGTAATTAACTGTACCTCCAACATGCTTCCCATTGGCTAATCAGGGAAATATGCAAATTAACTGCCAACCAAGATGGCGGCCAGCAGCCAGGCAGCTGAAGCGAACAAGAGGCTTGCTTGCTCCAGTGATGGAGGAAGCCAAGATTCCCCGCCTGCCCTGCCGCTGCCCAGCTCTGAGCTGCACTCTAAGCAACTATGTTGCAATTATAGAAACTAAACAATTCCCAGAAACCTGCTTTCAGCCAGCTGGGCCTCAGAGCTGGAGTTGCAACAGTGTTTCAATTATAGAAGCTAAACAAAGCCCAGATACCTGCTTTCAGCAGCCGAGGTCTCAGAGCTGGAGTTGAACCTCAGAACTAAAGCTGGCTCTCAGCTCTAGTGACAGCCATAGAAGGTAAGTAAATCCCAGAATAAAAAAAAAAAAAGAAAGAAAAAAAGGAGAGGTTGGGAGCTTCAGT
>NW_006291021.1:421465-429035 GCF_000327345.1 Myotis davidii
ATCCAGGCTGAGGGCTGTCAGTACAGCAGTGGTGGTGGGAGCCTCTCCTGCCTCCTCAGCCGTGGTAAGGATGTCTGCAGCTTAGGGCTACTCCTCGCTGACAAGTGGACATGCCCTGAGGGCTGCCGGGCTGCCAGAGGGATGTCTGATTGCCATCTTAGGCCCAATCCCCTGGAAGCGGGCCTAAGCCAGCAGGTGGACATCCCCCAAGGGGTCCCAGACTACGAGAGGGCACAGGCCAGGCTGAGGGACCTTCCCCCCCAACCCCCAAGTGCACAAATTTTTGTGCAAGAGGCCTCTAGTTGTAAATAATGCTGCAAGAACATAGGGGTGCGTCTGTCTTTTTAAATTAAGTGTTTTGGATTCTTTGGATAAATACCCAGAAGTGGGATTGCTGGGTCAGATTACAGTTCTATTTTTTAAAAACCTCACCTGAGGATGGGTTTATTGATTTTTTTAGAGAGAGAGGAAGGAGAGAGAGAGAAATATCCATGTGAGAGAGAAACATCGATCGGCTGCCTCCCATACAAGCCCCAACAGGGATCAAACCCGCAACCTAGGTACATGCCCTGACTGGGAATCAAACCCGCAACCTTTTTTGGTATATGGGGCGATGCTCCAACCTACTGAACCAGCTGGCCAGGGCTGGTAGTTCTATTTTTATTTTTTGAGGAACATCCATACTATATTCCATAGTGACTGCACCAATTTACAATCCCACAGCAGTGCACAAGGTTTCCCTTTTCTTCACATCCTCGCCAGCACTAGTTGGCTGGTATTTTTATGCTAGCCATTCTGATGATGATCTTGAAGATAACAACGGCTAGGACTGACATGGCTCACTGTGTGCCAGGCATTGTTCTAAGTACCTTATTTATGTGGTAAGTTAAAGGCAGCAGCCAACTCCCTGCCGCCCTCCCCTTCAAAGCTGAAGTCTGTTTTCCTCTCCTTCCCCAGGACTGGTCCATTGACTGGTTGGCCAACAGAATGGAGCAGAACGACACTGTAACTTCTGGTGCTGAGCTGCCATGGACTGCAGCTCCTGCCTTGGTATAAGCCTAGGGAATATTTGCTCTGAGGAGAGCCCGTCACCATGGTAAGCAGTTCAACCACCTTGAGCCCCACCGTGCCGTGAGGCTGCCCAAGCCGCAAGAGACTGGTGAGTGAATTCCTTCCTGGACTTTCCTGCTTTTCTGAATACAGCTGAGTGGCCCCAGCTGACACTACTTGGGGCACAAGAAATAGCCTGCTGGGCCCTGCCAAGTTCCATACCCAGATGTAACACACTTTTGGTGCTTTACGTCGCTAAGTTCTGGAATGGCTAAGAGCTAACTGGCAGAGATTATGGAATAATTTTATCTTCATGGCAACTCTAAGAGTAGAAACCATTCTTGCCTGTGTTTTACAGGTGGGAAAACTAAAGTCAAGAGGAATTAAAGAACAGGTCACACAGCTAGCCCGTGGGGGAGCTCGGATTCAACCCCAGGCAGCCTCGCTCCAGGGTTTATACGTGTCCCCCCAATGCTAGGAAAACATTTCACCAGATATAAAGTCACAAGGAGCCAGGGTCAGGTGGGAGTTTAATCAGATGCCATTCATTCGTTCATTCCACAAAAATGGATGAGTCCTCCTATGTGCCAGAAACTAGAGACACAGACAACCTCTGCCCTCGGGAGCTGATGTTCAGGATAAACAAGTGACTAGATAATACGACAGTGGAAGAAAAACAGCAGCCAGAGGAAGATGAGGGATCAATGGATGGTTTGTTGTTTGCTATTTTAAACATGGAAATCAGGGAGGTCTTCCCTGAGGAGGTGATGTTTGAGCAGGACCAGAAGAAGGTAAAGGAGCAAGTCATGTAGCTTTCTGATGTGCAGAAGGAACAGCAAAGGCCAGTGTGTGCTGGTAACTATTAAGCTAGGTTGGAGGAAAAAGCTCTCATAAGGTAGAAAAGCTTCATTTAAAAATAAAGCAATCTGCCCGGCCAGCATGGCTCAGTGGTTGAGCATCAGCCTATGAAACAGGTCATGGTTCAATTCCCGGTGGGAGCACATGCTGGGGTTGTGGGCTCTATCCCCAGTGTGGGGAATGCAAGAGGCAGCTGATCAATGATTCTCTCTCAACATTGATGTTTCTATCTCTCTCCCTCTTCCTTCCTCTCTGAAATCAATAAAAATCTAAAACTACGTATTTTTTAAAAGCTAGCAATCTGCCCTGGCCAGTGAGCTCAGTGGTTAGAGTGTTGGCCTGCACACCGAAGAGTTGTGGGTCCAATTCCCAGTCAAGAGCTTGTATCTCGGTTGCAGGTTCAATCCCAGGCCCCGGTAAGGGAGCATGTGGAAGCAACCAATCAATGTGTCTATCTCACATGGCTGTTTCTCTCTCTCTCCCTCCCTCCTCCCTTTCACTCTCTCCCCTTGCAAAAAAAAAAACAACAAAAAACATCAATGGAAAAAATATCCTCCAGTGATGATTAACAAATGAATCAATCAACCAATTAAAACTTGCAAT
Organism: Myotis davidii; assembly: GCF_000327345.1. Lineage (NCBI taxonomy): Eukaryota > Metazoa > Chordata > Mammalia > Chiroptera > Vespertilionidae > Myotis > Myotis davidii. Next base: position 423,977 of record NW_006291021.1, read on the forward strand.
CTTTCTGACTCAAAGAGGGAACCACCGTGGCCAGTTGGGTGCATGTCCTGCCAGACATTTTTCTGCTTTTAGAATGTACACCGGAGCATATTGCTTGCTGCCTTTTTAGTTTTTAACCAAAAAAAAAAAAACACACTTGTGTTCTGTGTACTTTGTGCAAACACCTTTTACATGCTTACATTGCATCTTTGGACATCTTCGCACGTTAGCCACATAGGTCTACAGTGTAGTTAAAAATGCAGACTGTGGAGCCAAATCCTAGCTCCGCCGTGTTGCATGCTGTGTGACCTGAGGCAAGTAGCTTAACCTCTCTGGGCTTCAGTTTTTCCTCTGTTAAAATAGCCTCCACCTGATAGAATCAGTAGAATTGCCGCGAGGATTTACTAAAGCTCTTGGAACAGTGCCTGGCAGGCAGTGATGGTGCAGCGTTCTTTTTTTCTAGTAGTTTTATTGAGGTATAAGTGACATACAATGCACACATTTAAAGTGTACATCTGACACAAACTGACACATGTCTACACCTGTGGAGCATGCCCAATCATCAAGATATGAACGTCTTCATCACCCCCCCCCACGCGACTTTCCACTTGTTTCTTTGTGATGCCTCCCTCTGGCCCCCCCGCAGGCAACCACCAATCCGCTTTTAGTCCCTAAGGATAAGTTTGCATTTTCCAGGGTTTTGTGTAAATTGCATCCTTTAGCATGTATTCCTCTTCGTTTCATACCAGCCATCTAAATTATCAATCTTGGACTCCATCCAGACATACATAAGTGTTCCCCAAAACACACAGCCTTTCTTGAGTAACCAAAGCCTACATTTCTGCCCCGGCCGGTGCGGCTCAGTTGGTTGAGCATCATTCCGTTCCATACACCAAAGGTCACAGGTTCAATTCCTGGTCAGGGCACATGCCCAGGCTTCAGGTTTGATCCCCAGAGGGGTGTTATGGGAGATAATCTCTCCCCGCCCCCTCCATCCCTCCTTCTCTCTCAAAAATCAATTTTTAAAAAATGCCCTGAATTCTGCTTTACTCAGAAAGACAGGACATATTCACTGCTCTTTCACGTGTTTATCAAACACGGTTCTAAGCTCTTTGCAAATATTAACTCATATCATCTTCAGAACAACCCACGAGGCAGGGATAGTATATCACATCCATTTTACAGATGAGGAAGCGAGGCTGGGAGATGCTGCAGGTCTTGCCTGAGATCCCAGAGTCGGGTCTGGACCTAGGTCTGCTCCAAAGTCCTTGACCTCAACCCCTGCACGTTGCTGCCCCCTCCTAAGTGTCCGCATGACTCTCTACATGCCACCGGTCAAGGGCTGTGTGTCAGGCCCCTAAACACAGCCCTGCGGGTCACGGACAAACCATCCTGAAGGCCACCGCCCCGGAGTGAAGGGATTCTGGCTGCTCCCAAGCTGGCCACGCGGCGGGCGGGCACTTACGTTGTCGTGGCTCAGCATCACGCCTTTGGGGTTGCCCATGGTCCCGGAGGTGTAGATGAGCACTGCGCACTGATTGACCTTCTGGCTCGCAATGATGTGGTCCAGCTGCGGGTCGGGGACGGTATTGCCAAGATCCATGAAATCGTCCCACTGTGGGAAGAGAAGACAGGCAGAGGGTGGGGCCTCGGGAGGCCTTTCCCTTCCCCGGTCAGACCTTGTCCCGTCAGCTTCTCCTGAAGCAGCGGTTCTCAACCTTCCTCATGCCGCGACCCTTGAATACAGCTCCTCATGTTGTGGTGACCCCCAACCATAAAACTGTTTTCGTTGCTACTTCATAACTGTCATTTTGCTACTGTTTTGAATCGTCATGTAAATATCTGATATGCAGGATGTGTTTTCATTGTTGCAGATTGGACATAATTAAAGCATAGTGATTCATCACAAACACAATATGTAATTATATATGTGTTTTCCCATGGTCTTAAGCGACCCCTGTGAAAGGGTCGTTTGACCCCCGAAGGGGTCGCGACCCACAGGTTGAGAACCGCTGTCCTAAAGCATGATTTCTGGCCAGAGGAAAGTTTAGGTAGAAGCGTCAGTCCCGGTTCCCCTTATAACAGCTGTTGCTACTGTGGAGGGGCTACTGGGTGGAGACCCGGGACGCTGCTCTAAGCCCTACAATGCGCAGCTCTTTGCTGCCGGTTCCTGCACTCCTGGGTAGGCCCCTTACGCTGCCCGTGCCTCAATCTCCTCATTTGTAAGATGGGAATGATGCCGGAACCCAACTTCTCGGGTTGTTCTGGGCATATACATGAGTCAATATATGTTAAGTGCTCGGCAGTGGAGTTCGGTATCATTGGAGCTCTGCCTTCCCCGATTCAACTCTGCATCCCACGTTTCTCAGTGACCAGCTCGTGGGGCCGACTCCATCCCCAGTTCCAGAGGTCAACGCTGATCGGTTTAAGGCAGAGGGTTCCGTCTGTGTGGGCCACAGTGATTGGATCAGGTCTGGGCATGTGACCTCGAATGGTCCAACCACAGTGAAAGTCAGGGCTTCTGCAGGAAGTGCTCTCCGGACAAGAATGAGTCAAAATGTAGCCCCGGGAGCTGCTGGACCATCTCAGGACTATGGAGTCAAGACACCAAGAGGGCAAATTGGAGCTTGGGCCACATTCGAGCCCCTGGTTCTAGCCATGCCTGAAATCCACACCCTGAGTTGTAGTTCCATGAGTCGTCAAATTATCTTTTTGCTTAAGTTGTACCCTTCATGCCCAAAATGAAATAAAATTAAATTTAAAAAGGCCCTCAGTCTGGCCAGCATAGTCCAGCGGTTGAGCATTGACCTATGAACCAGGAGGTCATGGTTCTATTCCAGTGGGGGCACATGCCCGGATTGTGGGCTCGATCCCCAGTGTGGGGTGTCCAGGAGGCAGCTGATCAGTGATTCTCTCTCATCATTGATGTTTCTCTCTCTCTCTCCCTCTCCCTTCCTCTCTGAAATCAATAAAAGTATATATTTTTTTAAAAAGCCCCCCAAGGGCCCGCCCATTTCCCTCTGGAGCCTGGCCCTCTCTCCTGCTCACCCCCCACTTCCGTTGAGCGTCCCCTCCTGGGGCCCCCCTCCCTGTGCGCTGGGCCCCTCCCACACTCACAGAGTACAGGTTGCTTTTATTGCTCTCGTTCATTGGCATCTTGTACTGGACGATCGCCTTTAGGGTCCCCAGCTTGTTGGGTGGAATCTGAAAGAAAGTCCACGTGGGCCTTGTGGCAGCCCAGCCCTGGGAAAAGCAGAAGCCGATGGGTGTCCTAAGCTCCTCCCACGGCAACCCCAGCCTCTTTCTTGCCCCCCTTTTGTTTTCTGTGAAACATCGCTCCTAGTCTTGACTGATGTTAGGCCTGGTTGTGGGTTCTTTGTGGCCGGTGTCAGTAGCTTCCAGCTGTCAAAGGTGCATGAGGACAGCGGCCTCCGCCAGGCAGCCTCAGGCCGAACGCTGTGCTCTGCCCACGGGCACCTCATAGCCAGGATTCAGTGAACATTCTTGTTGGAGTCGGGCCACAAAAGTCCTCCGTAGAGGGAGCTGGGCCCTGCACAGGTTCAGAACCCTGTAGCTGTACCAGCGCTGTAAGCATCGGTGACCAGCCTGGGGGATGCCTGTGCCCTGCTCAGACAGAGCAATCCAGGGCAGAGTCACTCCCGGCATTCGTTATGCCATTAGAACGAGAGCCGCTGCACTGGTATGGATTGGAGAGAAAAGGTGACGGGAGTGCTTAGACCAGCCAGACAAGACTTCCAGAAAGATAGGGAACAGACAGCCAAAACGCCTGGAGAGGCAGCAGTCTGCGAGGTTTGGGGAAGAAAGAGTTGGGGAAGGCTGGCCTGCGGATGGGAGGGACGAGGCTATGGGAGGAGGCAGGAGAGGATGGTGAGGGCCAGGTAGGCCCCCTTGGAGGCAGTGGCGAGGAGTTTGGGGTGTATCTAAAGGAGGCAGGCGGCACTGGAGAGCGGGAGGAGGATAAGCCACGAGTATTGCCCAGAATTAGAATCGCTAGGGCAGCTGAGGAGGCAGTTTGGGAGGAAGCGTGTCAGGAGTTGGCTTCGAACCTTCCATACAGAGCAACCAGAACCACCGCCCCACCAGCAGCACTTTCGTCGAACTGTGAGAGAGAAGTAACTCAGTGGGGCTTGACATGTGGGAGGTCAAATATACCGGAAGTAGGACAGGAAGCCATAGCAGTGAAATTGGTGCAGGGGGGCAGATGGGGAACGCGGCATTTTCTAACCCAGTGGTTCTCAACCTTCTGGCCCTTTAAATACAGTTCCTCATGTTGTGACCCAACCATAAAATTATTTTTATTGCTCCTTCATAACTGTAATGTTGCTACTGTTATGAATCATAATGTAAATATCTGATATGCAGGATGGTCTTAGGCAACCCCTGTGAAAGGGTCGTTCGACCGCCAAAGGGGTCACAGCCCACAGGTTGAGAACCGCTGTTCTAACAGGAAAAACCCAAATCATAAGCCAGTATTCATGGGAAGAATAGGAAGTACCGCCCCCGCCCCCCCCATCACCCTTCACCCGTGACCCAGCCCCCAGCACATTCTGCTCTTAGTAAGCTGGGCATGACACGAGGACCAGGCACCACAGAAGTGCCATGCAAGAAAGCAGTTTCAACAAAACTCAAGGCTGACCCAGCTGGTCTGGCTCAGTGGATAGAACGTCGGCCTGCGGACTGAAGGGTCCCGGGTCCAATTCCAGTCAAGGGCACATGCCCAGGTTGGGGACTTGACCCCTACAAGGGGGCGTGCCAATCCTGGCAGCCAGTCGATGATTCTCTCTCATCATTGATGTTTCTAACTCTCTCTCCCTCTCCATTCCTCTCTGAAATTAATAAAAATATTTTAAAAAACAAACAAAAAAACAATGAGTGAATCAGACAAAGGTGGCTGTAAACAGCCCAATTTCCTAAAGAAACAAATACTGGCCTGATTTTAATAGTGTCAAACTTGCTTTTTATTCCTCAATAGATAGGACTATCACCAATGACAACTGTGCATAATACATCTGATATTACCAATGGAATTTAGGCAAACAGTCAGAGAGGAAGAAAGAAG
>NW_006291021.1:429466-430782 GCF_000327345.1 Myotis davidii
TTAAAATCAAATCTGATATTGTTTTACCTTTTATTTGGTGTGTGGAAGGTGTGCGGAAGAGGGGGTAGTCTTATACGGCGAGTATATAACAAACTCTGTATTTTGAGTGGAAATGTTAGGGGGTCGTCTTATACGCCCAGTCGTCTTATACGCCGGCAAATACGGTATATATTTTTTAAAAAAACACATAAGACTCAAGGCTGGAGGCAGGGGTCTGTCCTTCTGAACCAGGTTAGGAATTCGGCTCAAAGGAGGCCTGCTGGCACGTGTTCTAGTTCACCGAGCCTGGCTAGGATTTCACTGAGTCAGGACATGCGCCCTGGTTTCAGAGATATTAAAATGTGGGAAAACAAACACATGGCCAATGATAATCCAAGAGGATGCCATCAATGGCAAGACACATCTCAGCTCCATGCATGTTAAAAATGGGGAAATGTGCAACTCACAAGTGATGAAATATTACAACACAGTCTCAGTGGCCCCTCGGCCGAGCCATTAATCTGGTCACCTAGGCTCACCCTTCCCCTAACTCCCCTCCCCTGAGGGTCTTCCTGCCAGAAGCTGGCTCAGGAAATGGCAGTTCATTCGAATAGGAATAGGAAGTTTCCACAGTCAGTGCCTATCTTCATACAAACATACTGCAAGGAGAAAAAGAGAAACTAAAAGAGGAGCCAAATTTCACCAAGTCGCCACAAACAAAGGAAAATTACCGCCCAACACCAACAGCCCAGTGTACAATTTAAAGCGCAAGGCAGCAAATGCAGCTGGGAAGGAAGAACACAGAGCAAACATGTGGGAGGAAGAGGGCCAGGAGAAGAGAAACAGGAGTTGGTAGGATTCAGGGAAGAAATAGGAGAGGAAGACAAAAGCATGCAGAAATGCAGGCAGTTATAAGGAATGAACATGACAAGGCTCAACATAATCACACTTCTAAAAGAAGAATAGCAGTGGACTGTACATAAAAGTATGCATACACGTGTTTTTTTAAATGGAGGCTGAGTAGGAAATTAAGTTACTGCGAATTGGAAATTAACTCCCCCAATCCACCCTCATCCTCACCCCACCTGCAAAAGCAGCGTTGCCAGTTATGCTAAAGTGGTGGAGGACTGTCCGGCCTGTGTGGCTCAGCGCTTGAGCACCGACCTATGAACCTGGAGGTCACGGTTTGATTCCCGGTCAGGGCACGTGCCCAGGTTGTGGGCTCAATCCTGGTAGGGGATGTGCAGGAGGCAGCCAATCAGTGGTTCTCTCTCTTCGTGGATGTTTCTCTCTCTCTCTCTCTCTCACTCTCTCTCTCTCTCTCTCTCTCTCTCTCT
>NW_006291021.1:430797-448857 GCF_000327345.1 Myotis davidii
AAATCAATAAAAATATTTTTCTTTTTAAAAAAAGAACCTGTGTGTGCAGCAAACCTTACCACCCCACCTGATCATTAGCATCTATCTAGAAGCACAAAGACACCTGGTCAGACCTCTGAGGTTCCCCCCGCCTCAGATGACTGGCAGGGAGGGCTGGGTAGAAGTTTACCGAAAGGATTTTCTGCAGCTGTAGGTCATTTTCAACCATCAGGACATTCACTTTGGCTTGAGCAATGACGTACTGACAAGCATCTGCAGAGTTGGTGGCATAAATACCAACACAGAGACCCCTGGGAAAAGAAAACACACATGCCTGTCATGTGCGTGTGAGCCTGGGGTGGGGAAGGATGTCCTGGGTGGCGGGGGGCTAGGGGGAGGGCCTGCAGGCAAGTTCTGAGTTTGCAGCCTTGGCAAAGCTTCCCTCCCTCCACAGCTCAACAAGGGCAAAAACAACAAGAGATAAGGATGATGAAAGCAGCAACTCCTGTGATGTCATTATGATGTAGGCTCATGGAACCCCCACAACAGCCCATTTCACAGTTGAGCAAACTGAGTCAGGGCAGTGACGTCACTGTTCCAAGTGTCATGGCGCATAATAAATGCCAGAGATGGGATTTGGACCGCCCCCCACCCTCAGGCACGTTCCCTCCAGGGGCAGCCTTTTGCTCTTGTTTTTGTTAATTCTCACCAAAGGATATTTTTCCCATTGCTTTTCAGAGAGAGTGGAAGGGAGGGAGGGAGAGGGAGAGAGACAGATGGAGAGAGAGGGAGAGAGAGAGAGAGAGAGAGAGATGTGAGAGAGAAATATATCGATCGGTTGCCTCCCGCATGCGCCCTGACCGGCCTGGGGATCAGATCTGCAACCCAGGTACGTGACCTTGACTGGAAATCGAACCCGAGACACTTTGGCTCATGGCCAGGATGTTCTTGCTTTTAACCACCCTGTCCTGGGTCTCATTGGCATCTCCCTGATGGCTGATGACATCAAACATCTTTAAACTACTTACCACCTACTTCGCTTTGTAACATCTCTTGTTCAAGTCTTTTGTTCACTTAAAATCTTTTTGTCTTTTTACTACTGAGTTCTAGAAGTACCTTCTATATTCAAGATACTAGTCCTTCTATATTCAAGATACTAATCATTTGTCAGGTAATTGGTTTGTGTGTCTGTCTCGCCTGCTCACGTGGGGCTGAGGCTGAACTCCCTGTTCACATCTCGGGGAGGCCCTGAGTAGGCTCATCAGCATTAACAATGAACAACGCATGGTCTTACCCTGCTAGGATGGTACCAACGGAAGCAATAACCCACTCAACGGAGTTAAACCCCAGGATGCCGACTCCATGGAACCGCTCCAAGCCCAGCTGGGGAGGTAAAAACAAACAGAAACAGGAAACGGAAACATGGAATGGTTTTGCTTCTGGTGGGATGTGCTCACTGCAGGGGGATAAGCCGGCGCTGAGGCTAAAATCTGGGTGTGAGGCTTTTGTGACGATTGGGCACCTGCTTGGCCTCCCTCGGGTTAATACCCCATTGGTTTATTTTACGGGTTTTACTTTTGTTGTGGTAAACTATTTACACACGAATGTACCACTTGGGCCAATTTTAAGTGCACAGCTCGGGAGCATTAAGGACACTCATCTTGTATGACCACCCCCACCATCCCTCTCCAGAATTTTTTCATCTTCCCAAACTAGAACTCTGTGCCCATTACATACTAACTCCCCGTGCCCCTCCCCCAGTCCCTGGCTCCTACCATCTACTTCCTGTCTCTGTGAACTTGACTCCTCTAGGGACCTCATATAAGTGGAATCACATAGTATTTGTCCTTCTGTGACTGGCTTACTTCACCGAGCATAATGTCCTCAAGGTTCATCCATGTTGTAGCAGATGTCAGAACTTCCTTCCTGCCCTAGCCGGTTTGGCTCAATGGCTAGAGCGATGGCCTGTGGCCTGAAGGATCCTGGGTTTGGTTCCGGTCCAGGGCACATGCCAGGGTTGTGGACTCGATCCCCAGTAGGGGTTGTGCAGGAAGCAGCCAATCAATGATTCGCTCTCGTCATGGATCTTTCTATCTCTCCCTCTCCCTTCCTCTCTGAAATCAATATATATCTATTTAGATATGGAGATATATATATATTCCTTCCCTTTTAAGGCTGAATAATATTCCATTGTGTGATGGACCACATTGTGTTTATCCATTATCTGTTGACAGACACTTTTTGGCCATTGTGAATGGCTGCTGTGTGAGTGTGCACATATGTGTCTGAGTCTTTGCTTTGAATTCTTTTGAGTACATGCCCAGAAGTGGAATTGCTGGGTCATATGGTATTTCAGTGTTTACTTTTGTTATGAATTGCCATCCTGTTTTCCACCGTGGCTGCTCCATTCTACATTCCCACCAGCAGTGCATGACAGTTCCAATTTCTCCACATCCTCACACCACCTGCTATTCTTCTGTTCTTTTTAAAAGTAATAGACACTCTAATGGGTGTGAATTTATTTTCATTTTTAATAACAAAAGTACTCAGAGAGTGATGTCCTAGAGTGGTGACAAGTTGCACTTTTAAAGATGTAGCCTTGGTCTGGATGTGGCTGAGGATGAGCTGGGGACCTGGACTTGAAGCCAGCCCTTTGGTTTGGGGCAGCTCCAACTTTGTTGGCCCTGTCGTCCTACGAGGACAGGCTGGCGGTTACCCTGCTCTTCGGGAAACAGGCATTTGGAAAGCATCGCTGGTGCTCAGAACACAAGGCCAGGTGTTTCTCTTGGTGACAAAAGGCTGTCCTACTGGAAGCTGCCTCTACTCATGTGCACATAAACTGACATATTTCCGATTGGGTCCTGAGGGTAGGAGAGTAGAGGGTCCTTGAGCTCCACAACTAAGAGGATAGCTAACAAGGATCGACTTTCAGGAGAGGGAAACTAACCACAGCACTATGGCCCTGGGCGGGCAGCCAAGACAAAAGCCAGCCCAAGCACATGGTTCTTAATTGTGACATATCACAGTCTCTCAGTGAAGACACATGAGCATCGGGGAGGGGAGAGAAGAATTGGGATGTAGGTCAAAATGTGACCCAATTTCCTGTGTATCAAAACCACTAGCAGATACCCTTCTACAACGGGAGACACCTAAGGTATTCATTGTCGCCTTTTCTGTTTGCTGGTTTTTATATATTCACTAGAGGCCTGGTGCATGGATTCGTGCACCAGCGGGGTCCCTCGGCATGGCCTGCGGTGATTGGGCCACAGCAGATGACCAGGGAGGAGCCCGAGCCCAGGCTGGGTGCCGGGCATTGCGCTGCACTCTTCATCCTGGCCCCACTGCGCCTGCTTTGGATGGGGGAGGGGCTCACAGGGGGAGTGTCTGCGGGAGAGGCTCGTGAGCCTGGTGTGTGGCACCCGTCTGTCAGCTGAGTGGTGCTCCCACTGCGGGAGCGCACTGACCACTAGGGGGCAGCTCCTGACTGGATGAGGGAGGGGCTCACAGTGAGAGTGTCTGCGGGAGAGGCTTGTGAGCCCGGTGTGTGGCACCCGTCGGTCAGCTGAGTAGTGTTCCCACTGCAGGAGCGCACTGACCACTAGGGGGCAGCTCCTGCATTGAGTGTCTGCCCCCTGGTGGTCAGTGTGCGTCATAGTGACTGGTTGTTCCACCATTCAGTCAATTTGCACATTAGGCTTTTATTATATAGGATTGTCTACGGCTGCATAACACGTTACCACAAACACAGCACACATTTATTATCTCAGTTCCCACAGGCCAGGAGGCTGGGGGAAGTCTAACTGGGTCCTCTGCTTAGGATCTCCCAGTGCTGCAATGAAGGCCTCAGTGGGGCTGTGGCCTCCTCTGAAGCATGAAATCTTCTCCTGCACTCATAGATTGCAGAATTTATTTCCTGTGGTTGAATGAATGAGGCCCTGTTTTCTTGGTAACTCTCAGTTGGGGGTAGATCTCAACTCCTAGCGGCTGTCTGCCATCCCCTGCCCATGGCCCAGTCCCCTACATGGCAGTTTGCTTCCGCAAGGCTGGCAGAAGAATCTCTCCTTTAGTGCGTCAACCAATTAGGTCAGGCCCACCCTGAGCATTTGTCCTTTTGATGAACTCAAAGTCAACTGATTAGAGACCTTAATGACACCTGCTAAATACCTTCACCTTTGCCACCACAGAAGGGAAAATCCTTCATTGTCACAAGTCCTGCCCATGTTCAAGAATATGAGACTAAAAGCATGAATATACCAGAGGCTGGACTCTCAGGGTTGTCTTAGAGTTCTGTCTCACATGCCTATTCAACTGGCCAACATGAACGTTTTTGATATGATGTTGGCAAGAATATAGACAAGCAGATTCTTTCGTACATTTGAGGGGGCATACAGAGGCACCTCTGAATAAGATTTCATTGTACAAAAGAAGTTCACTGTGGCACCATATATGGTAGCAAACGGCTGGAAACAACTTAAATGCCCACCGGTAGGAGGATGGTTAAGTCAAACATAACTGCAGTTGTTGAAAAGAATGTGGTAATGGTGGCTGCCTGCATAGGGAAGGGGGTCAAGAACTGGAAGGCCTGGCCAGTGTGGCTCAGTGGTTGAGCATTGACTATGAACCAGGAAGTCACGGTTCGATTCCTGGTCAGGGCACATTGTGCGAGTTTCAGGCCCTCCAGTATGTGGCATGCAGGAGGCAGCTGATCACTGATTTTTTCTCATCATTGATGTTTCTATCTCTCTCCCTTCATCTCTGAAATCAATAAAAATATATTTAAAGGAAAAAGAATTGGAGGGAAAATTTTCACCACTTACCCTTCATATCTTGTGGTGCCTTGTGCATTTTATACCATATGTATGTATATGTATTTCCTATTCTCAATGAATGATTGAATAAGTAATATGGAAGGAAGGAAGGAAGGAAGGAAGGAAGGGAGGGAGGAAGTAAGGGAGGGAGGGAGGGAGGGAGGGAGGAAGGAAGGAAGGAAGGAAGGAAGGAAGGAAGGAAGGAACTCATTCACCTTGAGCAAGGCTTTCGCAGCCTTCCGACAAGCCTCGAAGTAGTGGTTGTAAGTTAGTACTTCCCATTTTCCACATTTCTTTGATGCAAGGGCTGAATAAGTCCCAAATCGGTTGACTGACTCCCGAAAATATTCTGGGATGGTTACGGGGGCCTCATGGCCTGGCCCATGTTTTGACATCCTCAGAATGACTTCTCCATCTGGACGAATGGTCCACAGTCCAGGACTAGGTGGCTTTGTTTCTAAAAAAAAAAAAAAAATACAATGCACATACCTTAATTTAAAAATACTTTATTCCTGCCCTGGCCAGCTTGGCTCACTGGTTAGTGTGTCAGCCCTCAGACCGAAGGGTCGCAGGTTCAATTCCCAATCAAGGGCATGTGGCTCGGTTGTAGGCTCCATTCCCCGACCAGTTGGGGCACCTGCAGGAGACAACCAATAGATGTGTCTCTCTCACATCAATGTTTCTCCATGCCCCCCCCCATCCTCTTCACTTGCTCTAAAAAATTCAATGGGAAAAATATCCTCCATTGAAGATTTTTAAAATATTAAAAATACTTTATTCTCCCCCCCAAAAAATGCTAACCCTCATCTAAGTTTGTTTGGAAAATGGTGCTGATAGGTTTGCTCAAAGCAAACCTTTAATTTGTAAAAAAAAAAATGCAGTATAAAATGAGGTATGTCTGTGCTGTAGACTGGGTGGCTGAAACCACAGACATTTACTCTCTGACAGTTCTGGAGACGAAAAGTCTCAGATCAAGGTGTTGGCCAGGTGGTTTCTCCCGAGGCCGAGCCTCTGGTGACTTGCTGGCAATCTTTGGAGTTCCTTGGCTTATGGAAGCATCACCTGGCTCCTGCCTTTATCTTCACATGGCGTTCTCCCTGTGTGTGAGCCTGTGCCCAGATTCCCCTTTTATAAGGACACCAGCCATATTGGATGAAGACCCATCCTATCTGCAATAACCTTATTTACAAATTACGCCACATTCTGGAGTCCTGGGTAGCTGAATTTGGGGGGATGTCTTAGTCCATTTGGGCTGCTAGAACAAATACCATAAGCTGGATCATTTAGGAACAGCAGGTAGGTCTTTCTCACAGTGCTGGAGGCTGAGAAGTCCAAGATCAAATCGCCAGCTGACCCGGAGTCCCGGCCTCTGGTTCAGAGATGCTGTCTCCCCGTGGCGTCCTCGCAGGGTGGGAGGGGCGAGGGAGCTCCTGGGGCCTCTGTTATTAGAGCACTAATCCCACTCAGAAGGGCTCCACCCTCATGACCTAAACACCTCTCCAAGGCGCCCCACACACACACTCCTAATACTATCACATTGTGGGGGCATAGGTTTCATCGTATTCATGGGGGAAAACAAACATTCAGACCATAGCCGGGGAACACAATTCAACCCATAACCACCAACATCAAAGGAAGGCTAGTTCATAGAGCCCCCGCCAGCACCCCTCCCTCAAGGAGAAGCGGCAGCGGGAGTCTCACCAGCTTACAAGGAAATCACCCAGTGGAGCCGGGGGGCGGGGGGAGTGCGGGGGGCAGTGAGGAGACTATCACCTGGGAAATGGAAGTCAGCTCATCAGCTTCCCTTGCCCCCCGCCGTTCCAGTGGCCAGAATGAAACCTGGGGGTGGGGAGAAGCTTAAAATTGGACAAAAATGTAGGGGGTGTCCCCTGGATAGGGTGGGGATATTTTAATGACTGCAGTGGGCTGAAAAATGTTCCCTCCAAGTTCATGTCCAGAATTTCAGAATGTGACCTTGTTTGGAAATAGGGTCTTTGCAGGTGAAATCAGTTGAGGATCTCAAGATGAGACCATCCTGGACTGAGGGACGGCCCGAAGCCCAATGGCTGGTGTCCTTCCAAGAAGAGGAGCGGACACAGACATGCCCGGAGTAGAAAGCCACATGAAGACAGAGGCAGAGACTGCAGTGACAGGGTGCAGGCCAAGGAGCACAGGCAGCCTCTGGCAGCCACGGGCAGCATGGAGGAGATTCTTGGTCACGGCCTCCAGGACTTGGTTTTGGACTTCTGGCCTCTAGCGCCGGGGGGCGGGCAGTATGTTCCTGTGGTTTCAGCCATGCCATCTGGGTGCTTTGCTATGGCAGTCCCCGGGATAATACAGGGGCCACAATGAGATTCTGAAGATGATTCGTTTTGAGAACAACTGTGAAAGTTATCGTCTCGCCAAAACGTTATCCACATGGAAAGGGCAGCTGTGAGTGAAAGCAGGAAGGTGCTTTATCATCACATGGTGCTCCCTGAGTGGTTCAGGCAGTGAAATGGTTACAACATGATAACAAATCATTATTACTACAGCTGCACTATCTATTACAATAAAAGTATAATGTGCTAATTAGACCAGACAGCTGAACGACCTTCTGGATGTCGTTCTGGACATCCTTCTGGCTTGCTGTGGCTGCAGGGGCCTAGGCAGAGGCAGTTAGAGACAATCAGGCAGGCAGGCGAGTGGTTAGGGGCGATCAGGCAAGCAGGCAGAGAGGGTAGGAGCAATCAGGCAAGCAGGCAGAGTGGTTAGGAGCAATCAGGCAGGCAGGCGAGCAGTTAAGAGCCAGCAGCCCTGGATTGTGAGAGGGTGCAGGTCAGGCTGAGGGTAACCCCCCTCCTCGTGCACGAATTTTGTGCACTGGGCCTCTAGTATATATATAATATTACATCCACACTACATGTATTACTTCTGTGCAACATATATTACATTTGCACTCTATATTACTACATCTGCACTATATATATTATATCTGCATTATATATAATATTACATCTTCACTACACATACAGCAGTGGGCAACGGTGGGTTTATTGATGGCAGGCAAGAACTCTGTGCCAAAGTGTGCTTGAGTTAAGCAAGTAGACTGCAAGAATGTGTAAATAATGAAGGCCAGCAATTTGAACACTTAACGAGACTGTACCTAAGTGCACTGTGCCACTGTGACATTCTTTTGAATAAAGCTTTTATAATAGCCATAAGCATATGAACTGTAAACCTACTTTTGCCGTTTTTGTATTACAGCTGTACTATATATAATATTACATCTGCAATATATACACTAAATCTATACTATATATTACATCTGCACTATAAGTATATACACAATTATATCTGCACTATGTATATTATTACATCTATATTATATATAACTAGAGGCCTGATACATGAAATGCGTGCAAGGGGGGGCAGCCCTCACAGCTGTGACAGCTGCCTTGGCCCTTGCAGCCCCGGCTCTCATCTCTCTCTCTCGTCTCTAAGGTCATCCGGACAGTTGTCTGGACGGTCGTTCCCCTGTGCGGCCGTCCAGCCTAATTAGCATGTTATGCTTTTATTATTACATATAATTACATCTGTGCCATATATATATAAATACATATATATATGCTTCCTCCCACACGATCTCACCTCCTAATAGGGAGGTGCTTGTCAATGCTGCCGTGACACAAACAAAACAAGCGAGGCTCTGAAATCACAAGCCTATACTCCTCATTAGTGGCAGAGAACCCTACCCCTACCCCCACCCTACCCCCCGGGGTCCGGCGCAGACAGATGGCTGTGTCCTGACTCTCCCCGACCAGGCTCTTTAGGAAAAGCCTGGCCAGGTCAGCGCCCCTTTCTCCTCCCACACATGCCTTTTGTTTTCGTCATGTCTACTTCAAGGTCCTGCGCCTCCTCTTCTTAAGTGGTTGGGGTGTCAGCACTTTCAGGTCCGCAGAGACCATTCTTCACGGAGCTGCAAGGACAGAGCCGGGAACTTAGCAGGACGAGCAAAGGCCCTGCAGGGCCCAGCCCAACTCCCACCCGCCGGCCGGGTCTGCCTGGAACCGGGGGTGGTCAGTCATGACTGCTCTGGGCCTGGGAGGAGAGGAGAGTGGCACGGGTGTGGGATCAGAGAGCAGCTGTGAAGTCCAGAGGGCATTCCATCTGTGAGTTTCCAGAAGTCTCCTAGAGGCTGGAACACAGGGGTCAGGTCTCTGTGTGATCTTGTAAGAAAACATTTTGAAGTCTCCTGAGGGAAACCAGCTCCCCTCCGCCTCCCTGCAATGGACGCAGCAGCACAGAGGCATGAACTATTGATACGGCCATGGGCGTGGGTCTCCAAGGCATCACACTGAGTGGGAGAAGACAGATTCACACGCTCTATGATTTCATTTATGTCACTTTCGGGAAAAGGCAAAACTAAAGTGACAGAGAACAGCCCGAGGTTGCCAGGGGCTGTGGCCGGAAGAGGGGTTGACTACAAAGGGGAAACATGAGGGAATTTGGGGGCGATAGAAATGTACCATATCTGCCTGTGTCGGTGGTTACACGACTCTATGGATTTGTCAAACCTCATAGACCTGTCTTGGACTCTACTGCATGTGGGAAAAGTATACTATACGTCTTAAAATGGGCCATTTAAAAACCTTCTGTAGCTAATTGGCTGGGTTTTCAGGTATGACTAAAGATAAAATGTAAAAAGAAAATAATTTATTAGCAAAGAACTCCCCATTTTCTTTATAGACTTGAGCTGTGTTCATATACTAGTTCTGTACGAGTTGTTAAAAAGTCTTCATCACGCCCTGGCCCAGTGGCTCAGTTGATTGGAGCGTCATCCCGTGCACCAAAAAGGTTGCGCCGGGTTTGACTCCTCGTCAAAGCACATACCTAGATTGCAGGTTCAATTCCCAGTTGGAATCCACACTGGAGACAACCAATCATTGTCTCTCTTCTCTCTCTCTCTCTCTCTCTCTCTCTCTCTCTCTCTCTCTCTCTCCCTTCCTCTCTCTAAAATAAAAAAAAATTTTTTTTAAGATGCTGAGGGTCAGTATCTTTGGCTCAAAGCCAAAACGTGCGACTGTGGTGAGACCACATCCTAGTGAAATATGCTCCTGAACGACAGTCAGACGCTGAATCCCAAAGGACGCCCACGTGCCCGTCTCCCATACCACTGGCACCTGCCACTCTTCACGAGGTGTGGGTCAGGCCATCACAGCAAGGCATTGGTCGCTGAGCCATCTGGACACTCGGGTGTTTTCTTCTTCCACAAAAGTGACCAACAGGTTGCTCCCCCTGGAAACCTTACCTGCGCTGCGCCTTCCCAGCCCTCGTCACTTCTGGGTCCAGCCAGGATGTGGTGGTGACGAGAGGCGGGAAGGTAGGCAGTTTCCCTCCCTGCCAGCCCTCCCAGAACCTTCTGTCCCAGCCGCCTTTTGTGACATCACTGCCTGTCCCTGCCTCCCCATACCACCCCCACCCCTGGAGAAAGCTGATTCCTGGGCAGGAGAAGTGCGGGTTTTGTTTAGCTTGATCATTCAATCATTCATTCATTCACTCATCGTTCAGTCAGTCATGCATTGCCTTCCTGCATGTGTTGATGAAGTATATGTGGAGCCACAGCCCTTATGCTGGGCAGGCATTGCGCTCGATGCTGAGGACACAAAAATGAGCAAAACCAGATTAAGAATGTTTAGGGAGACAACAGAGAAACCGAGAATTGTGCAGAGAGACACAAGGTAGGTCGAGAGAGTTTGATGAGGGATCTGACCCAGGCAGGGAGGTCTGGAGAGGCTGCTTGCACTGAGAGGTAAGGGGTGGGCAATGTTAGCCCCGATCTCACCACCTCCTACCACACTGCCCTGCCTTACGTGCCTTCAGTCTGCCTCCTCTGTCTGGTGAGGAAAATGAGCCCGTACTTTACAACCTGCTGTGGTTAGATTTCCTTCTAGATGCAGCCAAATGCTACCTTACAATTTTAAATGCCATTGCTGGGCTGACGTTAGAAATGAACAGTTTATGATGGGCGTATGTTATTTAAGTGATTAGCCCCAAATTTCTCAAGCTGCAAGTCTTAGAACCCACTCATGCTGCTCACGTATTGTTGGTAGTAGTGAGTTAGTACAACTTCATTGAAGAATAACTTGACTATTCGTCAAAAGTTGAAAACATATATCCTTTCTCCCCTTTCCCCTGTATGGTGTCCATTCAGTCTTCTATAGGGCTAACTAACCCGTTACTTTTTCATATTTATACTAATTTCTAATAATATTATGAAAGTAATACATGTACATTGTTTTTAAAAATTCAAAAGAAACAACCCAATTAAAACTGGGCAGAGGACCTGAATAGACATTTTTCCAAGAAAGACATCCAAATGGCCAACAGACACATGAAAATGTGCTCACCATCACTGACCACCAGGGAAATGCAAATCAAAACCATAACGAGGTATCTCCTCACACCCCTCAGAACTGCAATCATCAACAAATTGGCAAACCACCTGTGCTGGCGAGGGTGTGGAGGAAAAAGACCCTCCTGCACTGCTGATGGGAATGTACATTGGTGCAGCCGCTGCAGGAAACAGTGTGGAGGTTCCTTAAGAAATTAGAAGTGCAACTACCTTATGACCCAGCAATTCCACTTCTGGGTATTTATCCAGGGAAATCCAAACAGATCTATGCACCCCTATGTTTGATGCAGTATTACTTATAGTAGCCAAGATATGGAAGCAGCCTAGGTGTTTATTAATAGACTAGAGGCACGTGGCACGAAGATTCCCGCAATAGGCCTTCCTTCCCCTGGCTGCCGGCACCGGCTTTCCTCCAGCACCCGGGACCCAGGCCTTTGGTCCGGCCGCAGCAGCGAGTCTTGGCTTCTCTGCTCTGGCTGCAGCAGAGAAGCCAAGCCTCTTCAGTCGTCTTCAGTCTTCGCTCCGCACCTGCATATGCAAATTAACGACCAGCTTTGTTGGGTTAATTTGCATACTCATCCTGATTGGCTGGTGGGCGTAGCGGAGTGACACCAATTTACATGTTTCTCTTTTATTAGTGTAGATGAATGGATAAAAGAAAGTAGTACATAGATGCAATGGAATATTACTTGGCTATAAAAAAGAATGAAATCCTACGATTTAAGAGAGCATGAATGGACCTGGAGGGTATTATGCTAAGTGAAATAAGTCACACAGAGAAAAACAAATATTATATGAGCTCACTTATTTGTGGAATCTAAAAACAATTTAAAAAAACACACATGAACTCATAGACACAGAGAACAGGCTGTTTCCAGAGGTGGGGTTTGGGGAGGGGGGTGAGGAGTGGGCAAAATGAGTGAAGAGAGTCAAAAGGTACAAACTTACAAACTCCCAGTTATAAAATAATTAGTCCTGGGGATGTAATGTATATCATGGTGGCTCTAATTAACAATACTATGGCCAAAACCGGTTTGGCTCAGTGGATAGAGCATCGGCCTGCGGACTGAAAGGTCCCAGGTTCGATTCCGGTCAAGGGCATGTACCTGGGTTGCAGGCACATCCCCAGTAGGAGATGTGCAGGAGGCAGCTGATCGATGTTTCTCTCTCATCGATGTTTCTAACTCTCTATTTTCTCTCCCTTCCTCTCTGTAAAAATTCAATAAAATATATTAAAAAAAAACAATACTATGTAGAGAATAGATCTTAAATGTTCTCATCACAAGTGATAGTAGGCCTTGAGTGGCAGGGGCGGGGTAGGGGACGGAAGAGCCGAGACACCCAAGCAGCAGGACCTGGAAGGGAGAGAGGCGGTGGCGCCCATGGGACCCCTAGCACCGTGGCCTGAGAGGAGAACCTCCCTGCCTGCGGGGGAGCAGCCACAATGCCAGGCCTCTGGACCCGTCAGGGCTGCAGTCCCAGATGGTGAAGTCCCCATGTCCAGCCCAGGGCAAGAAGATTCCCAACTCCTACGTGTAGAAAATGTAACAACTGACAAAGAACCACTTGACAGTTGCAGCAGACTGTCCTGGTAGAAGAAAACTGAAGCAGAAGCCCCGAAGGTCCTGAGTGGGGAAGCCTATATTCAGATAAGAATCCCAAACCCCTGGGAGACATCCATCTCTATGTGCGGCCCTAAGGTTATCCTTACACTGAGATGATCCCCAGTGGACCAGAACCTCTGACAAAGAGGAAATAGCTCTGATGAACACTCCCTGGCCTTTTAAGTCCAAGAAGGCTCGAGCTGCTCTGAATTAAAACTAGCCAGAGTGTTCTAACTGCACCCAGGCCAAAGCCCCGTTGGCTTCAGTGCAGTGAATTCCCTTACAAGTAACTGCGGCCTAGTCTTCTGCCTGCCTGCATCATTGAACCCACCTTGCTTCTTTGATTCTAGCTAAATGCCCGACTTGTATCCTGACTTCTTATTGGCTGTTTCTGTTTGTAATTTTGTCTCTATGAGAATTACTAAACTCTATTTTCTTTACTGTGACTCCGCCTAAACTCTTGTATCAGTTAGCTATTGCTGTATAACAAACCATCCGAAAGTGTAGTGGCTTAACATACAGCCATTTGTTATTTTCCAGTTGGGCTCTTTCCTTTCCGTGTTTTTCAATCCAGATCTTAGTGTATCCAGATGATGGTATCAGGGCAAGTTCCGAAGGCCGAAGCCAAAAGCTGCAAGGCATCTTAAAGGCCCCCCGCCACCACAGGATCCGAGGTCAACACAAAAAATCAATCATATCTGTATGTTAACAACAAAATTGAAATTAAAAAATTAAAAAATAATACCATTAAAACCCTGGTCGAGTGGCTCAGTTGTTTGGAGCATTGCCCATACAACAAAAGGTTTCAGGTTCAATTCCCAGTCCGGGCACATACCTTGGCTGTGTTCGATCCCTAGTCGGGATGCATATGGGAGGCAACTGATCAATGTTTCTCTCTCCATTCCTTCCTCTCTAAAATTAATAAAAAACATATCCTCAGGTAAGGATAAAAAAAAACTTACAAAGATAATAAGACCATTAATATAGTATCAAAAAAATATGAACTACTTAAGGATGAATCTGACAAACATGTGAAAGACTGAAAAATAGAAAACATTGCTGAGGAAAAGTGAAGACCAAAAGAAACAGAGCCATGTACCTTGTTCATGGGTGTGAAGACTCAATATTGTGAAGTGGCATTGGGAAACCTGGACCACGCTCTTACACCGTATACAAAATAAACTCAACATGCATAAGAGGCTTAAATGTAAGGCCTGAAACCATAAAATTCCTAGAAGGCAACCTGGGAAGTAGACTTCGACATCAGTCCGAGGAATATCTTTTTGGGCGCATCCCCTCGGGCAAGGGAAACAAAAGCAAAAATAAACACATGGGACTTCATCAAACTAGAAGGCTTCTACACAGCAAAGGAAGCCTCCAACAAAACAGAAGACAGCCCACTGAACTGGAGAATACATTTGCAAATGACGTATCTGCTAAGGGATTGGTATCCAACATCTGAAAGAAACTCATACAACTGAATTCTTTTTAAAAATCCAATCAAAAAATAGTCAAGAGGACATGAAAAGACATTTATCCAAAGAAGGCATTCAGATGACCAACAGAGATGAAAAGATGCTCACCATCACTAATCATCAGGGAGCTGCAAATCCAAACCACAGTGAGATACGGCCTCACACCCGGCAGAATGGCTGCCATCAAAAAGTCAACCAACAACATGTGCTGGCAAGGATGTGGGGGAGAGGGAGCCCTTGTGATCTGTTGGTGGGACTGCAAAGTGCTGCAGTTCCTGTGGGGGAAAAAAGTAGGGAGACTCTTCAAAATGAAAATGGATAATATACCATATGACCCAGCACCTCTGGGTATTCATCCAGAGGAAATGAAGACACTAGTTGGAAAAGATACATGCACCCTTGTGTTTATTACCGTGTGTTTACCATAGCCGAGGTATAGAAGTAGCCCAGCTGTCCACTGATAGACGAGTGGGTAAAGAAGATGGGATATACACACCACCGACACACAATGAAATATCACACAGCAATAAAAAAGAATGAAATCTTCCATTTGCAACAACACATGGATCTAGAGCAGTGGTTCTCAACCTTGGCTGCACATTAGAATCACCTGGGAATCTTTTTAAAATCCTGATTTCCGGCCTCGTCCTCCGGAAATTCTGTTTCTTTGTTATGGGGTGGGGCCACAACATTAGTAACAAAGAAACAGAATTTCTGGAGGAGGAGGCCCGGAAATCAGGATTTTAAAAAGATTCCCAGGTGATTCTAATGTGCAGCCAAGATTGAGAACCACTGATCTAGAGGGTATTATGCTAAGTGGAAAAAGTCAGGCAGAGAAAAACAAATATCATATGGTTTAACTCATATGTGAAATCTAAAAAATAAAAATAAAAAAATAGACTCATAGAAACAGAGATCAAAGGGAAGGTTACCAGAAGGGAGGGGGTGGGGGAAGGATGTAAAGGAGAAGGGGAATATAGTCAATAATATTGTGATAAGTTTACACGATGACATGCGATCACTAGAATTAGTTGAGTGATTACACTAAACTATTAAATCACTGTAGTGTATAACTGAAATTCATATAACAAGTATATACTTAAGTTTTGAAATTTTTAATTAAAAAAAGTTCTCATCTCAAGTAAAAATATTCTGTATTTATGTTTGGTGACAGGTGATAGCTAGATTTATTGTGGTGAACATTTTGCAATATATGTGAACATTAAATCATTATGGTGTATACCTGAAACTAAATATCAACTATACCTCAATAAAAATAAAATAGCAAAACAACAAACAAATTCAGGTAAAGGTCCAGATCTGGCCCCTGGGGTGGTAGATTGGCAAGTCCTACGGTAGCCAGGGTGATTCTTACTTTATTTTCTATTTACAGAGAAAAACTGTAACTTTTCTCACAGCGCCCCCTGGTGGGAACCCCACAGGCCCAGAGAGACTATACCACAGAATCTGGGTCAATATAGGCAGTAAAGATTGAGTGCCCTGACATTAGTTGACTGTTTTTTTTTTAAGTTTTTACTTTTTTTTTTTATTAAGGTAATACATATACATCTTTGTTGTCGTTGTTTGAGTATCAAAACGGTCATAAAAGTTTATAACACCTCTGCCTCCTCAAATCCCACTAATAGCCTACCCCCAGTAGCCAACCACCTTCAACACTTAACTATTCCTTCTAGTATTAACCTGTTTTAGTTTTTATCTTTTGACTCCCTGTTGTGGCCTTGCTCTCTGACAATTTCCTATGCACTTTAATACTTTTTTTCCCATTACATCTGCCATAGGCCCACCAATAGGTTATTGGTTATATACTCCAACCTATAGGACAAGAATTGGCAAACTACAGCCTGTAGGCCAAATCTGGCCCCCTGCCTGTCTTTATAAATAAAGTTTTATTGGCAAAAAAAATAAAACAGATGTAATTAGATATGTTAAGACTATGCTGGAATAGGTGGGCCCTACATTCAATGGTGTCCTTATAATAAGGAGAGACCATACACAGGGAGACAGAGGAAGGCTTTGGGTGGAGACAACTCAGGGAAAGGCCCCAAGTCCTTGTCTTCATGGGTAGCAATTTGCAGCCAGGGTACCCCTGTAGTAGGGACCAAGTCAGCAGCGGGGTGCCGACTCTAAAAACACAAGCACATCCTGAAATCAAGGGCATCGTCATTATTTGAAATTCCTGCTAGAAAAATATTCAACTGGATTCAAAATCCATGCACATCATTAGGAGAAATTATCAAGCTTAGATTTGTCAGTGAACGAAGAGGGAAAACAGGGGTCTTCCAATATAATCTCTCCTGTCATCGTGAATGACTTGCCAAAGGTGGTGTTACGTTTCCTATCTCCTGCAAAGTATAATTTTGCCTGTTGTAATTTTTGAGTGATTTGCAAAGATGGTTTGTTCTTAATTTCTTTTTTTATTTCTTTTTTTATATATTTTATTGATTTTTTGCAGAGAGGAAGGGAGAGGGACAGAGAGTCAGAAACATCGATGAGAGAGAAACACCGATCAGCTGCCTCCTACACACCCCCTACTGGGGATGTGCCCGCAACCAAGGTACATGCCCTTGACCGGAATCGAACCCGAGACCCTTCAGTCCCCAGGCCGACACTCTATCCACTGAGCCAAACCGATCAGGGCTGTTCTTAATTTCTTGTCACCTGTTTGTGTGCACCCAAAATTTCTTGTCAATTGCGCCTATCGAGAATTTGAGGAAATGGGGCTGCTACTTGAACTGGAATCTTAGCCTCTTGACTTCCTTCCAGAACAACATGAGCTTCAGCACCTGGTCCAGCTTCTACGTAGAACTAGCAGACGCTGGGCTCCACACAGTCGCCCAGCCACTGAACCTGCAGGCCAGCAGCACAGCCGGCTTTGGGGGCTTGGACTCCGGGGCCTCTCTGTGTCCTACTTCACCAGTGTGCGGGGCAGTGCGGGTCCGAGGACCTGGCTGCGGGGATGGCCAGGGGTCTGGGAGGCACAGGGGGCATCCAGAGCAAGAAGGAGACTGTGCAATGCCCGAATGACTGCCTGGCCTCCCACCTGGAGAAGGTGAGAAGCCTGGAGGCTGATGACGGGGGACTGGAGAGCCAAATCCGGAACTCCTGAAGATGAAGGGAGCTCAGGTCAGAGACTGGGGCATTATTTCAAGACCATCGAGGACCTGAGGGCTCAGATCTTTGCACGTGCTGTGGGCAATGCCCGCATCGCTCTATAGATTGACAATGCCCGTCTTGCTGCTGGCGACTTCAAGTATGAGACAGAGCTGGCCATGTGCCGGTGTTTGGAGAGCGCCATCAGTGGTCCCTGATGACACCAATGTCGCTCGGCTGCCTCTGGAGACAGAGATTGAGGCTCTCAAGGAGGAGTTGCTCTTCCTGAAGAAGGAACACGAGGAGGAAGTAAATGGTCTACGAAACCAGATTGCCGACTCTGGGTTGACCAGGGAGTTGGACGCTCCCTAATCTCGGGACCTCAGAGAGATCACACGCACAGCTGGGCCCTGTGGGATGAGCTGGCTCCGGAGAACCGAGAGGAGCTGGACAAGTACGAGTCCGGCAGATTGAGGACAGCACCGCAGTGGCCGCCTCGCAGACCGCTGACAGAGGAGCTGCTGAGATGACATTCACAAAGCTGAGACATGCGGTCCAGTCCTTGGAGAGCCACCTGGACTCAGTGAGAAATCTGAAGGCCAGGTAGGAGGTCAGCCTGAGGGAACTGGAGATGCCCTGTGAGATGCAGAGGGGCAGCACCAAGCCCAGGAGTACAAGGCCCTGCTGAA
>NW_006291021.1:448900-453221 GCF_000327345.1 Myotis davidii
CACCGCCTCTGGGAGAAGGGGAGGACGTTGATCTTGGTGACACCCTGGACAACAGCGACGCCATGCAATCCATCCGAAGGAAACACCACCTCCCTGGCCGGGTAGCTCAGTTTATTAGAGAATCAACCTAATATGTCAAGGTTGCCGTTCAAGGCACATACAAGAAGCAACCAATGAATGCATAAATAAGTGGAACAACAAATTATGTTTCTCTCTCTCCCTCTCTCTTTCTTTTTTTTTTTAAAATATATTTTATTGATTTTTCACAGAGAGGAAGGGAGAGAGATAGAGAGTTAGAAACATCGATGAGAGAGAAACATCGACCAGCTGCCTCCTGCACATCTCCTACTGGGGATGTGCCCGCAACCCAGGTACATGCCCTTGACCAGAATTGAACCTGGGACCTTTCAGTCCGCAGGCCGACGCTCTATCCACTGAGCCAAACCGGTTTCGGCTCTCCCTCTCTCTTTCTAAAATCAATAAATACAAATTAAAAGAAGAAGAAAAAAAGACCACCACTGATGGCAAAGTGGGGTCTGAGGTCAACGACACCAGAATTCCAAGGCATTAAGGCAGCAGAAGTGGGGCACCCTCGAGGGGTAAAAAGCCAATAAAAAGTTGAGAGATCATAGGGGGGAAATTGAGGAAATTTGAAATCAACCAAATGCCCATCAATAGGAAAATGAATAGGTAAATAGTGGTATGTTCATACAATAGAATGCAACTCAGCAATTTTTAAAAAAGAATAATTTGATCCACTTAACAATAGGATAAATCTCACAGGTGTAATATTGTACAGAAGAAGCCAGACACAAAGAGTACATTCTGTACAATATCATCAATAGGAAGTTCAAGAATAAGCCAAATAAATACGGTGATAGAAGTTGGAATAAATGGGTCGGGAAGATAACTGGAAAATGATATGAGGGAGCCCTTTGTGGGGATGGAAATGTTCTATATTTTGACCTAGGTGCTGGTGACAAAGGTCCACACACATGTAAAGAGTCACCCATATGTAAAAACTTAAAAAGTGTTCACTTTGCTGTTATAGCTCAGTTAAAAGAAAAATATCATTACAAAGTTTATAAACATTTCATAACATTAAAAAGAATTTCAAGAAACCATTAGCAAATTTCTCAATCAGTAATTGTATATACTGATTATAAGCATAGAAGTTAATTTTAAAAGTTATATTCATCCCTGGCCCGTGTGGTTCAGTGGTTGAGGGTTACCTATGAACCAGGAGGTCACAGTTCAATTTACAGTTGGGACCACATGCCTGGGTTTTGGGCTCGATCCCCAGTGCGGGGCGGGGTGTGCAAGAGTCAGCCAATGGATGATTCTCTCTCGATGTTTCTCTCTCAATTGAAATTTCTATCTCTCTCTCTCCCTCTCCCTTCCTTTCTCTAAAAACTCAATAAAGTCATATATTAAAATGAGCTTCTAAGTGGAAACTTTTCACTCCCTAGGTAATATAGCACATCAGAAACAGTATGGCACCCAAGACAGTATTGCAATGATGAGCAACAACATTAAAGACGGAAACAATGCAAGGTATTAGTTCTCATAATATTTCTTTTATATTAATGTTACTATTTTAAAAACTGGATCAGTCTTGCCATAAATTTAAACACTTTGTGTAGGACCCAGAGCAAGCTGGAACTCTGTTGCAATCTTCTCTGTTATCCAGAGATGTTAGAGATATTTGAGGCAAACCATTGTGCTGTTGTGGTTCATCTTTGAAGCCTCAGAAGGAGAATTTTTGATAGATATTGAAGGTATTATTAAAGCAAATGCTTAACTTCCTGGGCAGAGAACTGGTCTCAGTTTGAAAATGAAGTCTCTGGAATAATGCAAAAGTTTTCTACCCAGATTTCAGGTTCAATCCCAGATCGGGGCCTGTCCAGTAGGCAACCTATTGATGGGTTCCCTCTCCATTGATGTTTCTTTCTCCCTCTCTTTCTAAAAAAAAAGAAGAAAGAATAAAAATAAATACATACATACATACATACATCCTGATATGAATGGAAAGGCCAGCTTCTGTCCCCTCTATTTGACCCCTTCATAAACTGAAAGTGAGGGATACAACCAGAATTCACCATAACGTTAACAACAGGGATTTCGGTCCACCCGTGTTTAAAGCGCAGTGCACATGCTAAGGCCCTTAAAATGGATCCCTTCGCCCCCTGGTGGCCAGGGAAGGAACTTGTGCCTCTTCGCTCCACCTATCCTTGGTTGCAGGCACATCCCCAGTAGTGGGTGTGCAGGAGGCAGCTGATCGATCGATGTTTCTAACTATCTCTCTCCCTTCCTCTCTGTAAAAAACTGTCCACAGGAAATTCAGAGGAACACCAGATCCACACATTCAACTTCTTTCATAAACCCATTCGCTTTGTTTACGAGACTATGTATTCTTCTTATTTGCAATTTCCTCCAAGTAAAAATGAACGCGGCAGAATTCACACGGAGAGACCCCCAGAGAACATGGATAACCAGGGTCCTTTAGGGAGATGTGAGTAAGCTTCGGAGTGCTGCTCCCCCAGTGAGACTCTTGTGCCAGAGTGTCAGGCAGATCCTCCTATAATTCCTTAAAAGTCACTATTTTCATGCATGGAATCCTGTCTAGTGGCAGTGTTACCCTTACAAATAGAGCGGTTGGAATTAAGTTAAGATTCAAACCTTCTTAGCTTCGTTTTGTAAAATGGGCAACAAATATTTATTATTATTATTGCAATAAAAATTCTTGAAAGCTTTTTGCCACTGAATTGTTTATCTTCCTGAGTGTTTTTTATTTTTAAACCTCTCTCCTCCTTCCTCACTTTCATCTCTCCCCACGTCTCCTTTTTCTCTTTTTCCTCTTTCCTTTCCTTCTTCCTTTCATTGGCAGCCAATCTGGAACCCGGGGATGGCCATTCTATTCCCCCTGCGCCCTGGTTGCCTAGAAATGGTTAATACGCTTGACTGGAAAAAAAATGAAATTAAGGAAAAAATGTGTTGGACGTGTATTCAGCCTGCCCTTTCGGAGGCTGCCGGGAGTTATGGCGGTTTGCTAGGGAAATAATTCAGAGTCGTGAAGAAATGTGGCTGCAGATGGCGAGAGAGCCGTCAGAATAGAAAGGTCTTCGCGGCTCACAGGTGCTTTCCATACAAAATCCTCCATTCAGAAGCCGGTCACTGGGGACACTGTCCTTTTATGCCGCCCTTGAAAGGATCAGATGCTCACACGCAGGTCTCTGCCAAGTAAGTGGCTCTTAAAACCACCCACTAATGCATAAATGGCCTGGAAAGTCCTAATCGCGCTGGTTAATTAACAGTCATTAGTTGAATAAAAAGAGTCAATTAGGAAGAAGCCCGTCTGGGAGGGAAAAAGAAAAAGTTCTCACAGCCACGGAGGGTGAGTGCTCCCAAGGGGATCTGGAGAGCTCCCAGGCGGATGTCTTGGTGCCATCTTGTACTCAAAGCTCATTGTTAGTGGCCCTGCGGTTTTACTGGCTAATTCTGTTCTCATAAATACCTGGTTTAAATGTGCTTGCTTGATTTTTGCTTTTATATTTTAGCGCCAGATATCTTTTCACTTTATCAGACCTTTGGGGCTTTTTGACCCCCCAACCCCCCACCCCACATGAGACAAGTAATGTCTGCACTTTGCAAATGCACACAGAGACATACAGGCAGCCCTGGCTACTGTGACTCAGTCGGCTGTGATATGTGATTTTCGAACTGGAACACCCGGTGTTCCCCTGGGCAGGATGGATTTTTAAAAATTATATTCATGCAAGAAAGTTCAGGTTTTTTATTAAAAGGCTGAAAGAGGTTTCATGAGGAAATTTTATACAAATACCTGAATATGACTTTATATGCACACCTTGCAGCAAGAACGATTGAGAAACACTCCGGCATAAGAAATAGAAGTATTTTTACAATTTAGAATGTTTCAAGACTCAGAATTGCACATTTTAATCTGTATCTTTACATTTATTAAAATCTTTATTGCCTGTCCTCAATAAAATAAATACACCCTGCCTTGGCTGGGTGGCTCGGTTGGTTGGAGTGTTGTCCCAAACACCAAATGGTTCGATTCCTGGGCAAGGCACATACCCAGATTTCAGGTTCAATCCCAGATCGGGGCCTGTCCAGTAGGCAACCTATTGATGGTTCCCTCTCACATTGATGTTTCTTTCTCCCTCTCTTTCTAAAAAAAAAGAAGAAAGAATAAAAATAAATACATACATACATACATACATATATACATACATATTTAGACCGACTTTCCAGAAACTTTAGAACACAAACAAGCAAACTTGGTTTCACATTATTACTA
>NW_006291021.1:453316-454692 GCF_000327345.1 Myotis davidii
GCTCCCTCTCCATTCCCTTTTGACTTGGTTACTATAGTAACTCCTGAGCTCAAAGGTCAGCATCACTTGGGGCATGTGATGCCCTCCTCCCT
The DNA here is from genome assembly GCF_000327345.1 of Myotis davidii. NCBI lineage: Eukaryota > Metazoa > Chordata > Mammalia > Chiroptera > Vespertilionidae > Myotis > Myotis davidii. The sequence goes on from NW_006291021.1 coordinate 453,409, forward strand.
CATTGTTGTTCTATTCCTTCTGGGCTTTCTTCCTCCTCCTTTATTTTTTATTTTATTGATTTTTTTACAGAGAGGAAGAGAGAGGGATAGGGAGTTAGAAATATCGATCAGCTGCTTCCTGCACACCTCCTACTGGGGATGTGCCCACAACCAAGGTACATGCCCTTGACCAGAATCGAACCTGGAACCTTTCAGTCTGCAGGCCAACACTCTATCCACTGAGCCAAACCAATTAGGGAATCTTCCTCCTTCTTTATTTTGTAAATATAGACCCTTTAGCTATTCTCAGTTCCCTGTCTTACTCTTACATAAATGTAACTGTTGCCTCTCCCTTGTGTTATGGAAATATAACTTCTCCCAGTCTGCAGCCCTGTGTTTTTTTTCCCATGGCCCCCCAAGTCTAAAAATTCCCTAAACCTGCCTATATCCCCCTATGGACCCCCAAGTCTAAAAATTTTCTAAACCTGCCTATATCCCCCTAAAATTCCTATTTCAGTTGGAGCATCATCGGGTGCACCCAAAGGTTTCAGGTTTGATTCTGGGTTGGGGCACATTCGGCAGATCTCTCTCTCTCTCTCCCTCCTTCCATCTCTCCCTCCCCCCCTCCCTCCCCCTTCCTCTTGCTCTAAAATCAATAAGCATGTCCTTGGGTGAGGATTAAAAACAACAACAACAAAAGGACATACAGACAGCCTCAAGGGTGGGAAAAGCCTAGCCTTCCCCTACTGTTACAGTTACTCTTCCCAGGTAGTTTCTATGTATCATCTTCCCAGGAATATTCTCTGCATGTACAAGCATGCTGCAAAAGAGCAAGGAGGAGAGGGAGTACTGGGCGGTCAGGCACCTGGTGTCAGAGCCAGACCGCCTGGCTTCAAACCCCAGCTCTGCAATTTGTTAGCGAGCTCTGTGCGCTTTGGCAAGTGATGGGACCCTACTGTAGCCCCAAAGCATAGACCTCTAAGATGCCCCCAAAAAGATGGCCCCCAATGACCCCCACTTCCTCCTATCTCACCCTTCAGTAATCATCACCCCTCGAGTGGGGGCTAAATTTACTGTCTGAATTGATGCAATGTTGTGACTAAGATTAGGTTATAAAAAGATGGTGGCACCTTAGCCCGTTTGGCTCAGTGGATAGAGCGTTGGCCTGCAGGCCAAAAGGTCCAGGTTTGATTCCAGTGAAGGGCACATACCTTGGTTGCAGGCTCCTCCCTGGCCCCAAAGTGCATGCAAGAGGCAACCAATCGATGTGTTTCTCTCACATTGATGTTTCTCTCTCTCTCTTTC
>NW_006291021.1:454789-455203 GCF_000327345.1 Myotis davidii
TGATGGCTTCTGTCTTGAGTGCATAGGGAAAGGCAGCTGCTAGGTCCCTGTTGCCATGTCATAAGGACACCCAAGCAACTTGTTGAAAAGCCCGTGTTGTGACGAATGAAAGTCTCCGGCCTATGAGGCTGAGATGGCCCCTGTGAGGCTGAGACGGAGGGGGAAGAGTCTCATAGCACAGACGTCCATGTGGGGAGGGGGGAGAATCCCGCCGACGGTTTATAACGGCTACAATTTCTGTGTCCTGATATCCCTTCTGATCGGTCAATATTCCCTTTTGAATTGGTTACTATAGTAACTCCTGAGCTCAAAGGTCAGCATCACTTGGGGCATGTGATGCCCTCCTCCCTCATTGTTGTTCTATTCCTTCTGGGCTTTCTTCCTCCTCCTTTATTTTTTATTTTATTGATTTTT
>NW_006291021.1:456720-469560 GCF_000327345.1 Myotis davidii
GGCCAGGGGAATGTCGGGGGGGGGGGCGGAAAAGGAGACATGTGTAATACTCTTTGTAATACTTTAAGAAATAAAACAAAATTAAATTTTTTAAAAAAAGAGAAAAAAAGAAAGTCTCTGGCCAGTAGTCCATAAGTAAGTGAGGTTTGCCAACAACCATGTGAGTGAGCTTAGAAGTGAATCCTCCCCCATGGAGAGTTGTTGTCCAGTGGCTACAAATTTTCTGTAGCTGCTGGACAGCAATTCTGCCATACAACATTGTGCCTCCAGTTAACAACACTGTACATATTGTACTTAAAATTTTGTTAAAAGTGTACATCTCATGTTAAATGTTCTTACCACAATTTAAAAAGAGGAAAGGAAGGAAGGAGAGAGAGACACACTCTTTTCCCAGTTGAGACTTCAAATGAGACTGCAGCCCCACCTGACAGCTTGCCCACACCCCATGAGAGACCTTGAGCTAAAACCACCCAGCTAAGCTGCACCTGGATTCCTGACCCACAGAAACTATGAGATAATGAAAGTTTGTTGCTTAAGCTGCTAAATTTGGGAGCAATTTTTATAGGGCAATAGATAAGTAATACACCCTGCTCCCTCATATGTAAAATGGAACTCAATGCAAGAGTTATGAAAATCAAATGAGTTAATACTGACAAAATGATGGGAAAATGTCCTGGCACGTAGTAAGCACTCAAAAAATGTTTATACATTTGCTTAAAAAGGGTAGTATATTTGTAAGCTCATCTCCTTTTGAAACAAATACAGTGGGGCCTTGACTTACGAGTTTAATTCGTTCCATGACGGAGCTCATAACTCAAATTACTCATATGTCAAATCTTAAAGTGAACGAGTGAGACACGTGATGCTGGGCTGATGTTGTGGCGTTCACTGTGACGTTCGCTGCGCCAACTAGCCGTGGGGTATCTGAAGCTGGCTCATAACCCGAATTTTAGCTCGCAACTCAAAGCAAAAAATTGGCCCAGAGATGGCTCATATCTCGAAAAACTCGTTAGTCGGGACACTCGTAAGTCAAGGCCCCACTGAACTTAAAAAATACAAATAGGAGCCCTGGCCAGTTTGGCTCAGTGGATAGAGCCTCGGCCTGCAGACTGAAGGGTCCCAGGTTCGATTCAGGTCAAGGGCATGTACCTTGGTTGCAGACACACCCCCAGTGGGGGGTGTGCAGGATTGATGTTTTTCTCTCATCGATGTTTCTAACTCTCTGTCCCTCTCCCTTCCTCTCTGTGAAAAATCAAGAAAATATATATAAAAATATAGAAATAGGAAAATACTATAAATAGTGTTCTGCACTTAATTTTTCATTGTCTGATACATACATCATAGCCATTGTCTTACATCTGCCTACATAGTCATCTCTTTCTTTTCCACTGCTGCATAATATTCCATTGTTTACCTGAATGCCACTTTATTTACTCAGTCTTTTATTGGTGGCAGTTTAGGATGTCCCCAGGTTTTGCCATTCATTTCATCTCAGTGCCCCATTTTAAACTGTGTTTTTAGTCATGGACTGTTTGAAGTGGAAGATACCTATGTTTGGAATCATTCCATACCAAGGTTTCGAACTGTGGAGGCCTCGTGCTCTGTGGAGCACACTGTAGGGGTTTCAGGTGATCACTCCACACCTCACACGCCCTCCATGGGAACAGAACTATGGCTTTATCATGGAAATGACTGAGGCAAAGAAACTCATTTTATAGTCAGCTCTTTGGGAATACACCAGGATAATCCTTAATAGTAAACTGCTGTTCCCTAGGTGAGGGCGGTTAATAGGTGTTACAAAGGAAAAATAGGGCACGTGGCATGTGGTTAAATAGGTTTGGGAAATGCTGAGTTCAACAAAATTAACCAGGTTCATTTACTAATAATAGTAACATCTCTTGGGCACTTGCAGGCGTCTCAGACACAGTACAGAATTCATTTCAATTAATCCTCAACCCCGTGAGATAGGCTTTCCCTGGAAACCTTTTTTTTCTAAATCCTCACCTGAAGATATGTTTTGATTGATTTTAGAGAGAGGAAGGAAGAAGGAGGGGGAGAGAGAGAGAGAGAGAGAGAAGGAGAGGCATTGATTGGATTGATTGGTTGTCTCCCCACAGGCCCTGGACCTGCAACCTGGATATGTGCCTGATGGGGAATTGAACCTGAGACCTTTCCGTTTAAGGGAGGAGGCTCAACCAATAGACCCACACTGTTCAGAACTCACTGAACACCTTTTTTACAGAAGAAGAAACTACAGTTTACAAGGTTATATGACTTGCCCAAGAGCATGCTAGCACACAGCAGATCCAAAATTCAAATAGAATCTGAAGGTTCCAAAAGCTGTGTTCATAACTGCGTGATTGCAGGACTTCTCAGGGCCTTTAATAAGCTGTTGGACACTGCCATTATTTCGTCTCATAGCCCCTTCTTCATGAAGCATCTGACTGTAGTCAGTAAGACTGTTGGTAAGCAGAGGGTAGCAGGGACTCCATATCTATCTGTCTGCAACCAAACCTACAAGTTGCAACAGCTGGAGTGACCAAACATCTGGTTTGCTCAGATCTAAGATGATCCCTGCCTGGAACATGGAACTTTCAGGTTTAAAAAAAAAAAACTTAAAAAATAATGTGAGCCACTAGTGGAATTTATTGTTTCCTATTTTATTGAATTTACTAGAGGCCCGGTGCATGACATTCATGCACTCTGGAGGTGGGAGCTGGTGGGGAAGGGGTCCCTCAGCTGGGCCTGGCCTTTTCACAGTCCGGGAGCCCTCAGGGGGATGTCTGACTGACAGCTTAGGCTCGCTGTCTGCAGGGAGCAGGCCTAAGCCAGCAGTTGGATATCCTTAGCACTGCCATGGAGGTGGGAGAGGCTTCCGCCATCGCCGCTGCGCTCGCCAGCCGTCAGCCCGGTTTCTGGCTGAGCAGCACTCCCCCTTTTGGAGCGCACTGACCACCAGGGGGCAGCTCCTGTGTTGAGCATCTGCCCCCTGGTGGTCAGTGTGCATCATAGTAACCGGTTGTTCCACCATTCGGTTCATTTGCATATTATCCTTTTATTATATAGGATTGGGATGACACTGCTTAACAAAATTATACAGGTTTTGGGTGCACAATTCTATAACACGTCATCTGTACACTGTATTATGTGCTCACCATCCCCAGTCAAGTCTCTGTCCATCACCATTTATCCTCCTTACACCCTTCTCTTTCTCCCCTCCCCCCCAGCAATCACCATACTTTTTCTTTCTTTTTTTCTCTTTTACACAATCTCTCCACCCCCACAGGCCCACCCTCACAGCTGTCAGCCAAGACATTTTTAAAAATTACTATTCAGATACAATTCATATAACATGAACTTCATCACATTAAAGAGTTCAATTCCGTGGTTTTAGTACATTTAAATTGTTGTGCAACCACCCCCACTATTTAATTCCAGAACATCTCACTAATCCAAAAGGAAACCCCATACCCCTGTACTCATTAAGCACTCCCTCAATCCTTCCTCCACCAGCCCTTGGCAAGCATAGATCTACTTCCTGTCCCTGTGGATATGCCTGCTCTGGACATGTCACAGAAACAGGATCACGCACTGTGTGGCCTCTTGTGTTTGGCTTCTCTCAGTGAGCATCATGTGTTCAAGATCCACCCACACTTCAGTGAGTGTCAGTGCCTCACTCCTTTTCATGGCTCAGTGATATCCCAGTGTGTAAATAGACCACATTTTGTGTATCCATTCATCCTCTGATGGACATTTCCGTCATTTCCACTTTGGGGCTGTTATTAAATAACTAGAGGCCCGGTGCACAAAATTTGTGTACTGGGGGGGCGGGGTGTTCCTCAGCCCGGCCTGAGCCCTCTCGCACCCGGGAGCCCTCAGGGGATGTTTGACTGACTGCAGGCCTAAGCTGACAGTCAGACATCCTTAGAGCTGCAGTGGAGGCAAGAGAGGCTCTTGCCACCATTGCTGCGCTCTCCAGCTGTGAGCCCAGCTTCTGGCTGAGCAGCACTCCCCCTGTAGGAGTGCACTGACCATCAGGGGGCAGCTCCTGCATTGACCATCTGCCCCCTGGTGGTCAGTGCTCATCATAGCAACCGGTTGTTCCGCTGCTGGGCCAAAACCAGCTCTCCGACATCCCCCGAGGGGTCCCGGATTGTGAGAGGGTGCAGGTCAGGCCAAGGGACCCCACCCATGCATGATCGGGGCTGGGGAGAGACGCAGGAGGTTGGCCAGCCTGGGAGGGACCGTGGGAGGGCTCCAGGGCATGTCTGGCCCATCTTACTCAGTCCTGATCAGCCGGACCCCAGCAGCAAGCTACCTACTGGTTGGAGTGTCTGCCTCCTGCTGGTCAGTGCAGATCATAGTGAGCAGTTGAGTGGCCTTAGCATATCATTAGCACACTAGAGGCCCAATGCATGAAAATTCATGCAAGAGTAGGCCTTCCTTCCCCTGGCTGCCAGCACCGGCTTCCCTCTAGCACCTGGGACCCGGGCTTCCCTCCAGCCACCTGCAGGCACCTGGAACCCGGGCTCCCCCCACAGCCCGGGCTTCATCCGGAAGGTCATCCAGAAGGACGTCTGGTCTAATTAGCATATTACGCTTTTATTATTATAGATGCTGCAATGAACATCCATGGACAAGTTTTTGTGTGGATGAATGTCACCAATTTCTGTGGGTATGTACCTAGTAGAATTGTTGAGTCATAAGTAACTCTGTTTAACTTTTTGAGGAGCCAGTAGTTTCAGTTTTAAAAGTGGGAAAGTCCCAAGGAAACTGGGACAAGTTGCCCACACCCTCTACATGACTCCCCGCTGATGTCACTGCCCTCGAGCTTCAGATAAGAGGACAAAGCAAGCAAGCTCCTGCCTTCCGTGCACCCCCTTCTCTCCACTCTGCCCAACTTTTCTGGTTCTGTGGCTTCCTCGGAATGGCAGGCTTTTACTCTGCTATTTTCCCTCTGAATTGTGCCCTCCAAAGCCCACTGTGTGCCTTGAGTGGCTTCTTTAAGCAGACAACACTTTCTCTCTGGGATGGACTGGAAGCAGAGTCCACTAGGGGGAAATGTCAGCCTTCCATTCCAGTCCATTCGGAGCAGAGGTTCATCTCTCTCCTCCCTGTCTCTGTTCTGCGTCAGCAGGGGCCAGGCACTTCTTTGATTTCTTGAGCCAGAATAGATCTGATACTGGGGAACTAAGAGGGATAGAGCAGAGCTGAAATTTCCTGTAGGAAATTCATATCTGTGTCCTCTTGTCCTAACATAATATATAACCACTGGTCCAGTGGGAAATTGAGGAATTGAAAAAATAAAAAAAAGGGTAAGGATGAATCTCAAAGCAACTTTTCCATACCTTTCCTGGGTTATAGTCAGAGGCTTTCATATTCACACAGAATTGTATTCTTTTCATCTACATTTCCCTAATGAAAGCCTTACTTTTTTTTAAAAAAAAAATTGATTTTAGAGAGAGGGAGAAAGAGAGAGACAGAAATAGAAGCAAAGAGAGAGACAGAGAGAAACATCCATCGATCGGATTGGCTGCCTCCCCACGCACCCACACCTGGGATTGAGCCCACAACCTGGGTATGTGCTCTGACTGGGGATCAAACCCGTCACCTTGGTGTACTGGGGTAATGATCTAAACAACTGAGCTACCCAGCCAGGGTTGAAATTCTTAATAATTTTGTACAAGGACCATGGGGTGACCAAAGGCTTTGGTCCTCTCCTTCCTCCAGGGACTGAAGAAGAGACCTTTGCAGCAGGGCTAGGCATCAGTGCAAAGCAGGCCATTGGAGGCAAGAGCTGTGGTGTTATAGGCTGAGACTAAATTTCTGTAGAGATTCCCCTTTAACTAAATGGCTAAGAGTAATTGGGTTTTCTTAAAAAGTGATCAGATTTAAGAAAACAAAAACAAAAACATGGCTGGTATGGCTCTACAGTTGATCATCATCCCAGGAACCAAGGGGTCGCCAGTCTGATTCCAGGTCAGGGCACATGCCTGGGATACAGGCTCAATCTCCAATAGGGGCTGTGCAGGAAGCAGCCAATGATGATATTTCTTTCTTGTTGATGTTTCTATCTCTCTATCCCTCTCCCTTCCTCTTTCTTTAAAAATCAATAAAAACCTTTTTTTTTTTTTTGTCAAAAAGTGATCAGGCAGGGTTCCCACCTTATCCTGTTTCTCTATCAAGGACAACTGTCACTTTACCAGCCTAAACCTACTGCTTACTCACATGGAACCAAAATAACTTACTACATACAGTCAGTTCTGCTATACCAGTGGTCGGCAAACCGAGGCTCGCGAGCCACATGTGTCTCTTTGGCCCCTTGAGTGTGGCTCTTCCACAAAATACCGTGTGCGGGCACGCACGTACAGTGTGATTGAAACTTCGTGGCCCATGCGCAGAAATCAGTTTTCAGCCTGGGAGAGTCTATTTTGAAGAAGTGGCGTTAGAAGAAGGGGGGGGGTGTCGGTCCTTCAGGCGACGGGAGGCGCGCAGGCTGGTGGGGGGCAGGGGGATGTACGTAGCGCGGGGGAGGCTCGCGATTCATGATTCATGCGTGAGATGAGTGAGCCAGTCAGTGAGCAGTCTCATGTGCAGTGGTTAGTGGTAGTAGCGTCCGCAAACCCCGTGCGGGTGACAAAAGTACCTACTCGAAGCATAAAGTTACCTGTGTTTTTCCAGCCAGCTGCAAATCCTACAGGTATTTTTGTTATCAATTTAAGAATTGAAATTATTTTGTGTTGGTGGCTTAATTATTATAAAATGAAACATTTTTTAGGTGCCCTGTTTGACATGGCTACAGAGAAGAAGCAAACTACCTATATAGGTTAAATTTTAAAAATTTGGCTCTCAAAAGAAAGTTTGATCGTTGTACTGTTGATATTTGACTCTGTTGACTAATGAGTTTGCTGACCACTGTGCTATACTGTGATATAGTATATGTTCCTAAAAATCACTGCCCTGGGCAAAATTACACAATGAAAACCACAGGGCTTGTGGTAAAATTGGATTACAGTGACAAAACCCAAAAACTTCGTCAGTGAGTTGCACAATTAAAAAAAAAATGAACTTAACTAATATGGTAGCAGACTTATTTAAATACAACAACTTTACTGAGATATAATTCACATGCCATGAAATTCACCCTTTTAAAGCATATAATTTGGTGTTTTTTAGAATATGCTCAAAGTTGTGCAACTATTGCCACAATCATTTTATAACATTTCATCACCCTAGAACCGTGGTCAGCAAACTGCGGCTCGAGAGCCACATGCGGCTCTTCGGCCCCTTGAGTGTGGCTCTTCCTAAGCCTTAGGAGTACCCTAATTAAGTTAATAACAATGTACCTACCTATATAGTTTAAGTTTAAAAAATTTGGCTCTCAAAAGAAATTTCAATCGTTGTACTGTTGATATTTGGCTCTGTTGACATTTAATGAGTTTGCCGACCACTGCCCTAGAAAGAAACCCCATACACTTTAGCAGCTACGCCCCAACCCCGCTCCCTGAGCCCCTGACAACCATTTCATCTACTTTCTATTTCTGTGGATTTGCCTATTCTGGGCATTTCGTATAAGTGGTATCATGCCATATGCGTCCTTTTCATAACTGAGACCTTCCACTTAGCTTAGTTTTGAAGGTTCATCCATATGGTAGCATGTATCAGGGCTTTATTCCTTTTTATTGCTCAATAATATCCCATTGTGGATTTATCATATGTTATTTATTCACCCGTTCTTTGATGAATATTTGGATTGTTTCTACTTTGGGATAATGCCATTATGAAAAATTTGTGTTCAAGTTTTGTGTGGACATATGTTTGCATTTCTGTTGGGTATGTATACTTAAGTTACACAACAAGTCTGTGTTTAACATTTTGAGGAACTGCCATTTTTCAAATTGGCTGCCCCGTTTTACATTCCCACCAGCAGTTTATGGGAGTTCTGGTTTGTCCTCACCAGTACTTATTATCTCTCTTATTATCATGATCATTCTAGTGTGTGTGAATCAGTATCTCATTGTGATTTTGATTTCTGGTGACCAGTGATTTAGAGCATCTTCTCGTGTGCATACTGTCTATTTGCATATCTTCTTTGGAGAAATACTTGCCCACTTTTAAATTGGGTTATTTGCCTTTTTATTGTTGAGCTGTAGGTGTTCTTTATATATTCTAGATACAAGTCCTTTATCAGATATGTGATTTTCAAATATTTCCCCTATTTTGGGGCTGTTTCCACTTTCTTGATGGTGTCCTTTGAAACACAGAAGTTTTAAATTTTGGTGAAGTCCAATTTATTTTTTATTTTTTTCACCTGTGATTTTGGTATCATATTTAAGAAACCATTGCTAAACCAAGGCCATGAAGATTTTTCTCCTATATTTTCTTCTAAGAGTTTTATAGTTTTAGTTCTTACATTAGGTTTATGATCTATTTTAAGTTCATTTTGTGCATGGTGTGAGGTAGGGGTCCAACTTTATCCTTTTGTGAAGATCCCATTGTCCCAGCACCATTTGTTGAGGAAACTGTTCTTTCCCCATTAAATGGTCTTGATGCCCTTGTCAAAAATTAATTGACTATAAATGTGCAGGTTTATTTCTGAATTCTCACTGTTATTCCATTTATCTGTATGTCTAGCTTAACCTGCAAACCACACTGTAGCTTTGCAGTAAGTTTTAAAATTTGGCAGTGTTCAGTCCTCCAATTTTGGTCTTTTTCAAGATTAAAGATTGTTTGGGCTATTTTGGGTTCCTTGCATTTCCACATGAAGTTTAGGATTACTTTGTCGATTTATTAGAAAAAGCTAAGTTTTGATAGTTACATTGAGTCTGTAGATCAGTTTGGGGACTATTACCATCTTAATAACATTAAATTTTCTGATCCATGAACATGGAATATCTTTCTATTTATTTGGGTCTTTAATTTCTTTCAATTAATTTTTTTAAGTTTTCCTTGTATATGTCTATGTCTTGGATTCTTTTATTAAAATTGTTCCTAAGTCTTTTATTACTTTGCGTATAATTATGGAATAATTTTCTTAATTACATTTTGAGATTGTTCCTTGCTTGTGTATAGAAAAACAATTGAGTTTTGTATATATTTGCTTATACTCTGAAACCTTGCTGAATTCCTCGTTTATTTCTAACTAGGAGCCCATCCACCCGCTGCCCTGCCTTGACACCCGAACCTCTCCACGCAGAGCTCCAGGGCACCTGGCCCAGCTCCCCGGCTCCTCTGGCCTTCTCTGGCTACTTCAAGCCCTGCTCTCAGTCCCTCGAGTTGCCTGGTTTTTTTTTAAAGTTTTTAAATTGATTTCAGAGAGGTAGGGAATGGGAGAGAGAAACATCAATGATGAGAGAGAGGGCTGGTTCTGCCTTCTCCAGGTGCCTCCCCACTTCCGCCCCGTCTCTGGAGCAACGCGACAGCTCCACCCGGTCATGGCACCAGAGGAGAGCGTGGAAACCTCCTGCCTGCTGCACTGTGCTCCTTCTCCAGGCAGGTGAGCAGCGGGGCGCTCTGAGTGAGAGCAGTGGGTGGCAAAGGACTAAGCTCTAACAGCTTTTTAATGGGTTCCTTAGGATTTCCCATATACAAGATCATGTCATCTGCAAATAGAGATAGCACTACAGGCTCTCACCCCTGCCCTCCCTGACATGGGCCTCCTTCCAGCACCTCCCCGCTTCCACCCCATCTCTGGGAGCAATGCCCTACTGTGCACGCACAGGCAGACTCCTCCTAGTGGTCGTGACTGTGACACCATTAGGACTAATTAGCATATTACATTTCCCTGCTTCCTTACTAATCTGGGTGCCTTTTATTTCTTTTTCTTGCCTACTTACATTGACTAGAACATAGTACAATGTTGAATAGAAATGGTGCCAGCAGACATCTTTGTCTTGTTCCTGAGCTTAGGGGGAAAGCACTCAGCTTTTTACTGTTAAGTATCATCCTCAGTGGCATTTTTGTACATGACCTTACTCAGGTTGAGGAAGTTCTCCTCTGTTCCAAATTTGTTGATTGGTGTGCTTTTTTTAATCATGCAAGGGTATTGGATTTTGTTAAATGCATTTTCTGCATCTTTTGTCCTCCATTCTACTAAAATAGTCATTTTTTTTTTTAATATTGAACCAACCAAACTTGCATTCCTGGGATAAATTCCACTTGTCAGGATTTATAATTCTTATTATATGTGGGGAGCTGATATAGGATTAAGCCTCAGACTGACCTGTTGGCAAAGTCACAAACAAGTCCTGGCTTAGAGGGCACAGTCCTCTTAAGCATAATTAGGCTTGACCTTATGACACTCCTAGATCTTATCTGGGAAGCTAATGGGCTGAGGGAAGTGCAGCAAGAACAAGAACAAGAACAAAAACAAGTGAAACTCATAAGAACAGTATAACTATGGTTAAAATAAGTAAAACTCACAAGAACAGTGTAACTATGGAAACCACTACCTTGTTTACCTCTGACTATAAAATGAAGGCCCAGCTTGTCTAGGGATATTTCTCTGTGGCTCAGGCAGGCACGGGAAGATCCACGGAGACTAAAGAGAGCTAGAGAGTTCTGAACGCTGTCTCCGTGTAAAACATTCTTCGCCGACTCTGCCCACACCTTTGGGAACCCCTGGACCGCTGGGGCTGGACCCCAGCAATTATACAGTAGAGACCCGATGCACAAAATTCATGCAAGTGTAGACCCTCATAGCCCTGTCCCCTGTCCACTGGTCAGTCTGGAAGGTTGTTCCAGAAGGTCGTTCTGCCATCTGGTCTAATTAGCATATTAGCTCTTTATTATATAGGATTGCTGGATTTAGTTTGCTACTATTTTGTTCAGGACTTTTGCATTTTTGTTCATAAGGAATATTGATCTGTAGTTTTCTTGTGATATCTTTGTCTGGTTTTGTTATCAGGATAATTCTTTCTTCATACAATGTTAGAATAGACCCATAGAATATTTCCTCCTTTTCTAGTTTTCAAAATAGTTTATGAAAAATTAGTGTTAATTTTTCTTTAAACATTTGGTAGATGTCACCAGTGAAGCTATGTGGTCCTGGGCTTTTCTTTGTGGGAAGATTATTATTATTATTATCATTATTGATGAAGTTTCTTTACTCATTATAGGTTCTCTCCAATTTTCTTTTTCTTCTGAAGTCAGTTTTGGTAACTTGTGTCTTTCTAGGAATGTGCTCATTTTATATAGGATGTCTAACCTGCTGGCATACAACTCTTCATGGTACTGTTTTACCATCTTTTCTATCATCTTTTCTAGGTTGGCTATGATGTCCCCCCTTTCATCCATGATTTTAGTAATTTGAGTTTTCTCTCTTATCTTGACCTGTGAGTCTAGTTATAGGTTTATCAACTTTGTTGATATTTCAAACTAACATTTGATTCTACTAATTATCTCTATTAATTAATTTTCTATTCTCTATTTCCTTTATTCCTGCCCTAATCTTTACTGTTTCATTTCTTCTGCTAGCCTCTGGCTTTGTTTACTGGGGCTTGAGCCTGCAACCCATGTGCCCAGACCCAGAATTGAACCAGTGATCTGTTGGTTCATAGGTCTATGCTCAACCACTGAACCACACTGCCTGGGCTGAAATGAAAACTTTTTAACTAAAAGCAGTTTATGATAGGTAGTCATGTCCTAGACTAGAATCTTCCCTGACAAAAGTCAATCTTTACCTTAATGAAGTCTGTCTATTGTCTTTTTGCATTTACATTAACATACTTTTGGAATGTTAGAGTAATTTTCTTTTTTTTCAGACCCCACAAGACATATCCAAAGCAGCAGGGTGGAGACCACAAATCCTCTCATTGTTACTGTTATTGAGTTCATTGTTGACGGTTAACTATCCTATACCTACTTATGTATCCTGTACCCACTATCATTACCTTTTATCCAATCCCAGAGGCCCCCCTCCCCACCTTCTCCTAATCCCTAATCTATCACCAATGGATTTCATGTAACCCACTTATGTCTTCTGTTTTGATTGTAACGTATAAAATAAAATGCAAAACTGCCATTCTCTGGGTTGAGCATTTTCTCAACCCATTGAAATTTTGCTTCCTGGACATTGTCGATAGTTTGGCTCAAATAAACTCACAAAAATGCCCTGCAGGTTTGAATGTTTCTTACCTTGACATTCGCAATCTGGCAAAGACCCTTTCCCATGGCCTGTCATAATGACCGGCTCTATTCTCTGACTCACCACCCTGCACCCCCTCCTGGCCTCCCCGTCCACTCTGCTCCCGCCACACCTAAGGACCAGCTTTCTGCTTGTTCAACAGGAGTTTCCACCCCAGGGAGTTTGAATTCCTGAAATTTCCTTCCCTTTTTCCTCATCATTCCCGTCTTGGCACAAATGTCCTACTCATAGTTGAAGCTACCATTTGGGGCTTGGGGAGGGAAGAGAGTTGGCACACATTTTCTGTGATGGACCAGACAGTAAATATTCTTGGCTCTACTTATGCCACTTGGTCTTTGTGCAGCTGCTCAGCTCGCCCACTACCCTGTAGTGTGAAAGTTCTATCTCCCTTAAAGGAAAGTGAGAGTCTGTGTTTCAATAACATTTTATTTACAAACACAGGCAGGCAAAATCTGGTGCACAGGCCAGTTTGCCAAACTTTGAAAATACTGGATTCAGTCAAATAAAAAGTTTCATGTTTTTTCACATGCCACAAGATTCTCCTTTTGATTTTTTTTAACCATTTAAATTAAAAATACTTAAAAGTTTATAGTTTGTGGGCTACGGAAAACAGGCAGCAGCGCCCGCAGGACAGAAGGGGCTGACGCCGATCCCGGACAGGGCCTGGTTACCCCGTACTCGTCTGGGAAATGCAC
>NW_006291021.1:469640-548068 GCF_000327345.1 Myotis davidii
GCCAGCCCCTGCGCCTCCCGCCCCAAGCCCCGCTTCAGCGCCGCGATAGGTCGGGCTTCGTCCTCTTCCTCGCCGGGAACGCCCTTTCTGACAGGCACAGCGTTCAACCAATGGGAAGCCGCCAGACCTTTCGCCCTGCCCACCAGCGCCCGTTGGAGGCGGGCATGGGCGGGCCGTTGAAGGGGTGGGGCGTGGAGCCTGGTAACCGTTGCCGGTAACAACGCCCCGCCCAGTCTCGGCGGGCGGGCGGCGCGAGGCGGTCGGCGGGAGCTCGAGGAGGAGCCGCCGCCGCCACCGCCGCCGCCATAGAGACTGTAGCCGTGGAGACTGTTACTTACCAACGGGGACCAACACGCAGCAGCAGCCGCCGCCGCGGGAGCCGCTGCCCGAACTCCCGGCCCGAACTCCAGGTGACCGATGCGACCGCCCGGGCTGGCCGGGACGGGGAGTGCTGGGGGCGGTGAGGGTCCTGGACAGGGGATGGGAGCGAGCCTCGCACCCCGCCACCGTTCATCTAAACGTCCCGGACAGCGCGCCCGCGGGACCCGTCTTCGCACCCCCAGTCCCGCAGGGGCGGCTGAGTTTAGGGGCTCCCTGAGACCCCCACCCTCCTTTTAACCAAACTCAGGAGGAGGTGGGGATCCGTCGCCTCACTTTTATAAAACTTCCGGGGTAGCGCGCCCGGGGACTCCTTTCAATCTTACCTTCAAAATCTCGGGATTGGGGGCGCCCCGACAACCTCTCTCAAACTTCCATTAGACTTCCTGCATTAGAAGCGCCCGCGGGCCTCTTTTCCTTTCTTTTACTCCCTAAACCTCTAAAGTTGGGGTTCCCGGGGACCCTTCGCTCTTTAACCTCAGACTTGTAATTAGAACGGCCTCGGAGACTCTTCACCTTAACCCCACATTCCTGGACTTGGGGGGCTCGGGGACCCTCTTCCCGTGCCGACTCCCCACACATCCTGAATTTGAGGGGCGCCCCTGGAACCGCCTTCTCACTTTTTAACCAAAAGTCGGTGCGCTTGTCTTGAGAACCCCTCCTCCTCCTCACTTTTTCACAACAAACTCCAGAGAATCTGGCTTCCTGGGAACCCGTTTTTCACTGCCCCCCCCTGGCCCCCCAAATCCTGGAGCTTTTTAGCTCCTTCGACAGCCCCTTCCCGCTGAACTCCACATTCCTTCGCACCTCGCACCTCCCCTATTTGGACTGATCGCGAAGCGAGAAAAGTTTCACCGAAAGGTATTATTATCTTACTATTTTGTTAAAGAGCCCAACTTGTGGCCCATACTCCTCGGTGGCATTTTCTCCTGCGGTTGTGCGAGTGTGTGTGTGTGTGTGTGTGTGTGTGTGCGCGCGCGCGCGCGCGCGCGCGTGTGTGAACTGCAGTCCCACCCCAACATACACCCCCTCCCCGGCTCTTCATTCCTTTCCTTTTCGCACCCGAGGAGCCGCGGCGCTCCCTCCGGCTCCGTGCTGTGGGTTTTTTCTCTCCGCTGCGCTAGGAGAGTTGGGTTTCCTAGTGGCTATTTCAAGGGTCCCCCGGGCCGAGCTGACCCTGCCATTAGGGCGGCGACGGGGGTGGTTCATCCTTATAATTTTAACCTCCGAGCTGCCCCGCAGGAATGAGGGACAAGGGCAGGATGCAGCGCAGGAGTACCGGGCTGCGCTCCCCCGTAGACCTCATGCCTGCGTCTCCGTGTGATGCCTTCCTCTAATTATTTCCTTGTTTTGTGCAATAGTCTGTGCAGACTCTCATGAGTTCCCCCCCCCCATCAGCTTTATCTTTGCAAATCCAAAATATCAAACCTATGCAAGGCTCTCAGTTCTGACTTCCCCAACAAAATAACGATAATAATAATGACATAAAACATTAACAACAGTTTTTTTATGACTGCACATATTGTCAATATGTTTTCATCTTTTTGCTTCATGTCCTGAAATATTCTTTATTTGCTCATATAAAGACCCTTACCCTCTGTCCTGGGAAGTAGAGGGGGGGTGGTGTTACCCACTCAAGTTTAAAGATTTGAACTGACTCTAAAATAACCTTAGAAATGGCTACTCACCTGCTCTGAGCAGAGAAATGTGTGGAAAGCCCTCTCCAGAAAAGGGCGTTAATTTTCATGATGACCAGCGAGCGCTTCTTCTCCCACAGGCTTGATGGAGTATGGGAGGGGACTTGGTAGTTTTTATTAAAAAGACTTCCCATAAAATATGACGGAAACGATAATCAGTTCTGTGATCCTGTGATATTCCAACCAATTTGGGTCAGGAGTGAGTTCAGAAATGCTTTGCCCCGCAGTAAAAGCTAAACTGAATTATTTAGCCCTTTAGGTACGTTTATGTCTTCTTCCAGATAAACCGTCAAACGCTCAAAAGGGGAATCAGGAGGACAGGGCAGAGTTATTAATTACCCCCAATTAGCAGAACAAGTCCTTGGAAATTCAGATGTTATTTGCTTTCTGGGTGAAGGGCACATATTACCTTAATATTCATCTATTAACTACATTTATCACAGGAGCACTGCTGGCATGAGCCATGCACCAGAAATGGAGATGCTTTGAAATTGTTTATCTGGCTCTTTTTATTCCTTAGATCAAAATTATAGTTTCAGATTGGAGTTATAAAATTAATATTGATCAATATTTAATTTAATTTTAATCATAATTGAGTCAAAAGTTTGGATGTTATTGTGGGGTTTTTATAGTCATGTGTGGTTATTTTGTCATAAAATTGCAGGGACTAAAGGAGTCATATCTTATAATATATTTGGGTCTTTTTAATTAACTGCAGGTTGACCAATAACTTAAATAATATGCTCCCCTTATACACATCTACTTGTTTGTAAAATGTGAAACTATTTAAAAAGTAAGTTCTCAGAGAAACTGTCTTGCTTGTGGGAACCCTCATGAACTAACACTAGTATAAGTTCTGACCTAGTATCAGAAGCCCCATCCAGGACACATCCAGCACATACACTCACATATCTATATGGAATTGAATGCAGATTCCCACTAAAGGAGATAAGAACCATCAATAACTTCTTGTCAGTTCAGGTCAGATTTGTTGCCAAGTGAGTCCGTGCCAAATGAGCAGAAATTTCCTGTTTTCAGAGCTTTTTGGATTTTGGCATTATTATAAGGGAATGTGGACTTGAATATAAAAAAGGGTCTTTTGCCCTGGCCAGTGTGGCTCAGTCGGTTGGAGCATCATCCCATGCACCAAAAGGTGGTGGGTTTGATTCCTGGTTTCAGATTCAGTCTTTGGTCTGGGCATGTATAAGGAGGTATTTCACGGCACTGTTCTCCCCTCACCCTTCTCTTTCTCTTTTTCTTCCTCTGAAATCATTTTTTTTAAAGGGCGTTTTCTAGAATGTAAATGACAGTTGGCTCCACCACAACACCGTTTTCTTAGACACATGCCTGACACTGAGTGTGTACTTATTTTGTCCAATGAATGAATGGAATATCCATTGGGAATTAGAGAGAAAACTGGTAACTACCTATATGCTTTTTGTAAACCCCAAGGTCAGCAAACTAATTCTTAAAGGAAAAATAAAAGTGGGAGAACTTGAGTAGAGGAAGACACAGAATCAGGTAGTAGGATGTGAGATAAGGAGTGGGTGAGTCTGGGGGAATTCGTGCCGGGGAAGCTCAGACTAAGATGACGAATGCGGAGACAGGCTTCTAAGAGTTTCCTAGCAGAAAAGTCTGGACAGCTGCCTGTAGACACATCCAGATGATTCTGACAGGCAATTCAAACATGAGGTGGCCAAACAGAGCTCAAGATAGTCCCCCCAGTTCTGCTCCTCCCAGGCTGCGGCCACCCTTCATGAGTATCTACTGGCTTCATTCAGCTGCTAAGGCCAAAACTTTGTCATTGTTCTCCATTCTTCTGTCTTTCAAGTCATCAGCAAAATTGCCCACTCCACCTTCATGGGGACCTAGAATCTAACTATGACTGGCCACTTCCACTGCCCACCCCCTGTTCCAAGCCACCATCACCTGTTGCCCAGATGATTTTAGCCTCTTAACCTGGAAGAGGGAGGAGTCACATTGTGTCTTCCTCAGTTCCCATTTTACTTAGAGCAAAAGCCAAAGTTCTCCCTCCATCCCAGGCCCCACCTCCAGCCCCACCCCAATATGTCTTTTTTTAAAATCCTCATCCAGAGATATGTTTATTGATTTTTTTTGGGGGGGGTGGCGGTTGGAGAGAGGCAAAGAGACAGAAACATGGATCAGTTGCCTCTTATAGGCACCCCTACTAGGGATTGAACCCACAAGCTAGGTATGTGCCCTGACTAGGAATCAAACTCGCAACCTTTTGGTGTGTGGGACGATTCTCCAACCAACTGAGCCACACCAGCCAGGGCACCTCAATATCTCTTTGGCCTAATCTCCAACCATGATCCCCTGTGCTCACTCCACTTCTTACCGGCCTCCCAGAAGTTCCTCAAACCCTCTGCCCAGAAAGTTATTGGCCCAGATAATGGGGGGTTGGAAGAAGCTGCTCCCTCATTGTCTTCAGGCCTTTTCAAACATGTCACCTTCCCACTTGCATGTGATGCACTCTTAGCCTCCTTCCCTGCTTTCTTGGCCTCCTTAGCATTATCACTGTCTGTCTAACACACTGTATATTATGCATATTGATTTTATTATTATCTCTTCGTGGAGTGTCAGCTCCATTAGGGAAGGAAGCTCTGTGTTTTATGAACTTCTGTGCTCCTGGGGCTGAGAATAATTCTGGCACTAAGTCAGCCCTTGATACATATTTGTTAAATGAATAAATGGTTTCCTGCACAGGTATGGGAAAGCATATGCAGAAATTAAGAGTTGTTCCTTGTCTGATATATACAGCCATCTATGAGACTCAGTGCAGCTCAGACCAGATGAAGAGAAAAGGAAAAACTGCAGGCAGGTTGGATGTAGAACATATTGCAGAGGTGGGCTTTGGGGCCTGGCAGAAGGGCTTAAAGTGTGCACCTTCGTTTATTAGCTCTCTGACTCCAGGTAAGATTTGGCATCTGTGAAATAGGTAATAGTAGCTTTATGGTTGCTTTATTAGAAATAATATCTATAAACTTATTAGTACAGGGCCTGGCACATAATAGGTACTCTACAAAGAGTTGTTGTTGTTGTTGTTGTTATTATTATTATTATTATTATTATTATTAAGGGGATAAATAGAAGTGGCCTGAGATTATTTTTTATTTTGGTTTCCTGCCTAGTACCAAATGCTGAGTAGACAATGACTGAACATGTCTTGCTTCATTGAGTGGGCAAGCCTTACGCTGCCTGTTTTAGGGTGGGAAATGCCCTTCCATTAGTGTGGAAATTCATTGGTATAAATATGTCACTCTGCAAACGTAAGTTCTCTGCAATCATGAAACACCAACTAGTCACTCACAGTCCCACATCTTGATTGTGGTTTAGATCCTTCTGAAATTATACCCAAAACATCACACTCTTGGAGTGGGTTTTGTGGAGTGACCAGCCCTATAGGTAGAACATAGAGATGAGAACATTTAAACACTGGTTTCCCTTCTCTGTTATCACTGGCTCTTTAATGCCACTGGTATAAGTCTGGAATCAGCCACTTGGAGGTGAGACCTGGTCTTCTTGCCAGGACTTGAGTTAAGCCCTCAGGGGCAGACGGCCTTGGCCTTGCTCCTTGCTGCAGCTCACTTCTTTTTTCCTGAAATGCATTCCTGTTTTATGATACATAGGTTTTGTATGTTTTATGCTCTGGCAACTCCTTATTTTTCAATTTGTGACTGCTATGACTTTCTGAAAAATATAGTTAACTTCCCAAACCTGTAGGTCAGTGATGGCGAACCTATGACACTCGTGTCAGAGGTGACACGCAAACTCATTTTTTTGGTTGATTTTTCTTTGTTAAATGGCATTTAAATATATAAAATAAATATCAAAAATATAAGTCTTTGTTTTACTGTGGTTGCAAATATCAAAAAATTTCTAGATGTGACACGGCACCAGAGTTAAGTTAGGGTTTTTCAAAATGCTGATACGCCGAGCTCAAAAGGTTCGCCATCACTGCTGTAGGTGATACATACAGTAAGTGGATTTCAGATACTGTGAATCAAATTACAGCTGCCATAGTCCATGTTTAAAAAATATATATAAAGCCATTAAAAATATGTAGAACTTACATGTAATGGCCCAACAAAGCGATTGTCATTTACCATGGAATGAAGTCCAGATATGTAAGCCTATTTCTACTAAGATATTTGCAGTTATTTTGAGTGTGTGTGTGTGTGTGTGTGTGTAAAGTAAGTAAGTAAGTTTAAGAACTGGACTGCTGGTGTCCAGGGAAACTCTTCAGGAAGTGACAGTTGAGCTGAGACTGAAATGGTGACCAGGAGTGGCCCTGTGGACTTCAGAGGGAAGAGCTTTCCGGGGGAGGGGGGGCAGCACCGCAGCAGGTGTAAAGGTCCTGGGGCAAGAGGAATGAGCTGGGCCTGGTCAAGGCAGAGAAAGGCAGCTGTGTGTCTGATGCCTGGGGAGCAAAAGGAGGAGAGGCAGAGGGTCCCAGAAGCCATGGGGAAGAGTCTGGATGCTATTCTAAGTATGAATTAGATTGTTGGTAGATTTCTCCTCTGCCTGTAATTGTCAGCTCTGTGGTGTCTAGTCCTTTGTCAGAAGACCTGCTTTCTGAGTCTCTGACATTTGTCATTCATTCATTCATTCATTCATTCATTGTTCTCTCAGTCGAGTACTATCCTCTGAGGTTATGAAGATCAAATACCAACTAGGAAAGGAAACCAGCTTCAAAAAGGTTCTGTGCTGGATATGTGCCCTGACTAGGAATTGGTGTCTCTGTATGGCACAGTGAGTAAGTGCACAGAGGAGGGGCCAAGAGAGGTGTCCAGGAGATGGATTTAAGCTGATTCTGGGTACTGATGTCCTGCAGGCTGTCCGTAACTAGAGTAGTGGCGTGGCTGTTTTCAGCAAGTTGAATGCAGGATACAAGGATGATTAGGAGGAGAGCAAGTGTCAGCCAACTGCAGCCTGTTTTTGTAAGTAAAGTATTATTGGCACACAGCCACACCCATTCATTTACCTACCATCTCTGGCAGCTTTGGCATAGCAATGGCAGCATTGAATATTTGTGGCAGAGATAGAATGTGGATCGCAAAGCCTAAAATATTTACTGTTTGGGCCTTTGCAGGAAACATATGCGACCCCCAGCTAGACAAATGGAATTTATCTCTCCGGTGCTGGACTGAGAGGTGTGTGTGGAAGCAGCTTTATGATCAGGCATGATTTTTGTAGATGCATCAGAAATCTTGGAGCCTGGAGGTTGGCAATGGAAGAGATTAATGTTGCCATAGTCCAAGCGAAGGGCGACAGGGCCTGCCTGACAGCTCCAGCTGCGGGGGTACTGGGGAAGACAGAATTGTGGGGTTTTCTGGGACCTGGTGACCTGCTGTGGGACAGGAGACAGGAGGACCCCAGAGCAATTCCCAAATGTCTGACTTTGGGGATCAGGTGGAACATGTTGCTTCAATGAGTGAGGGACCACAGGAGAAGCTGCTTTTGGGTGGGGGTGGGGGCATTTAGGAGTTCAGTCATGGGCTTGCCCAGCTTGAGATGTCTGTGGGACACTTAAGTGGGGCCCTTTTCCAGTATGCACAGCTGGATTTCAGGGTCTGGAGCTGAGGGGGACAGTCCAGGCTGGAGGTCAGGATCTAGGAGCTGTCAGCATACAATTGGTCATTTCAGTCATGAAAACAGATGAGATCACCCAGGGAGAGGGTGGAGAGGGAGCATAGAGGGCCAGAGCACAGCCTTCAAGGAGCAGGAAACCAATTAAGAATCAGAGGAAAGTGAGTTTATTAAACTGTGGCAAGACATGAAATTTTGAAACATTAAAATTTACTATTTTAACCATTTTAAGTGTGTAATTCCGTGGCATTAAGTACATTCACATTGTTGTGCAACCATCACCATCATCCTGCTCCAGAGCTTTCTCATCTTCCCAAACTGAAACTGAACCTCTGTCCCCGTTTTCACACCAATTCCCTATTCCCCTCCCCCAATCCCTGGCTCCCATCATCTACTTTGTTTCTATGGATTTGACTTCTCTAGGGACCTCATATAAGTGGAACCCTACAGTATTTGTTCTTTTGTGTCTGGCTAATTCACCAAGTATAATGCTCTGAAGTTTCATCCTTGTAGCATGTCAGAATTTCCTTCTTTTTCAAGGTTAAATAATATTCCATTGTCTAGGTGGACCACATTGTGTTTATCCATTCATCCGTCTGTCCATGGACACGTGGGTTGTTCTCACCCTTTGGCCATTGTGTATAATGCTGGGCAGAAGAGGTATTGAGGAGATTTTTAGATGGAAGGAGTAATTGGAAATGGACTCTGCAGGCAAAGGGAGAGTAACTCAAGGACTGAACACCAGGAAGCATGAGGACTGATGGAGACCAGAATGCTTAGACTGGGACCAGTCCCCACAGAAGGCAGACGGCTTGACTCATGAGCGCCTATTTCCCTGGAAATGTGTTGAAATCATCCTAATGATATAGAAGTCCATTCCTAAAGTCATAATAGCACTTAATTATGCTTACATTTTAAAAATAGGAATTGTTTATCTTTTAGAAACAGTGCCATGTTTCTAGGATATGTTTCTGTCCAAAAGGTGATCCGTGGGGTAAGTAAGGCCTTGGAAGCAGTTTCCAAAAAAATTACCAGCCCACAAGTATGTTCCAGCTCCACCCTGGCCAGGGAGAACCCAAAGAAAACACACAGCGCTCTCCCACCTCTGCTGTTCTCCTCAGAATATGTACAGGCAGATGCAGCCTGCTTTGAGAAAAAATACATTTGAAATTCCAGACCCACAGAAAATAGCTTAAAGGATATGTTCTGCTTTTTCAAAGAAGTCTTCATTTTCTAGAAGAATTCACTTATGAGGGACTTCTTTATGGGAGGAGCTCTCTTGGTCCTCCGTCCATTCAGCAAATATTTGTGAGCCCCAAATCTCAAACATCTTATAATTAAATACTTTAAGGTTTTTTTTTTGTTTGTTTTTTTAAATATATTTTATTGATTTTTTACAGAGAGGAAGGGAGAGAGATAGAGAGTTAGAACCATCGATGAGAGAGAAACATCGATCAGCTGCCTCCTGCACATCTCCTACTGGGGATGTGCCCGCAACCCAGGTACATGCCCTTGACCGGAATCAAACTGGGACCCTTCAGTCCGCAGGCCGACGCTCTATCCACTGACCCAAACCGGTTCCGGCATAAGTGTTTTAATATAACATCATGTGGCAAGTTAAGAGGGGAGAAGATGCTAGAGAATTTTACAATTGTTAGCAACCATTGGCCACTGACATTCAGATCCGAAGTTAAAGCATAAACTGTGGATATATTATTTTAGGAGCTTGCTAATTGTGTAAATCATGGTATGGTTGTACAGCCAACTCTTAAAATGACAACTGAGAGTAAATAGAAAGTATTTCTGGAAGCCCTGTGTGACTCAGTTAATTGCTGACCTTAGGTCACAACTGAGTATGTACTTGTCAGCTGGGCTCTAATCGCTGGGAGTCCAGTGCAAGGGAAAGGTTCAGCATTTAGTGGCTATTTTAGATGGTGGAGTTAGAAGTGGTGATAGAGCAACAAGGTGGTGCCCCCACTAGACTTCTGGTTGGAAGCTTCTCCTCTCCCCTTTGTGGGGTCTACATAGCCTAACTTCTGTCTCTCTCATAGCTCCAGTGGTGACTGGAGTCCTTTGTCCTACTTGCTACAAGGGGCCCAGCCCTCTTCTCCTGACCTAGGAACACTATTTCCTCAGCCTTCAGTTCACCACATCACTTCTTACCCTTCAGACCTGGGTTACCTCTTTATCTCCTCCTGCCTCAGTTCTCCTGGGCTACGTCAGGAGGGAAGGATGGACAATTTCTCTCTACTTTTGTTAGCCAAACTGATGGACTGGCCCTTCTCCTTTGTCATAACCATATCCTACTTAGCTTGGTTCAAGGCTTGTCTCCATTCAGCCCTATTTCCATTTTCATTGCCTCGTCTTTCACTATTTCTCCGAATGGGCTTGCAATCCCTTAAACAGGTCTTATACTTTTGTCTCCCCTCTCTCTGGAATGTCATTGCTACTGATGACAATCTTACTCTTCTCTGAAGACCCTTGCCCAATGCTCTCTCACCATGGAGACCTGAGATTTTAATTGCTGAGCTGAATGGGAAAATGTCAGACTAGGGCGGAGCTTTTCCTCCTCAGCACTGTTGACAACTCTGTGGGGCTGGACCATTCTGGTGGAGGGTGGGAGGCCATCTTGAGCACTGTAGGTATTGAGCGACATCCCAGGCTTCCATCTGCCAGAGCACCCACCTACTCCCAAGTTGTAACATAACCATGTCTCCAAGCATGACCAAGTGTCCCCTCGATGACAGAATCATCTCCTAGTTAGGGACCACAGAACTAATCTGCCAGAAGCGGCAGTGACTCCTGAAGTGGCACAGCCTGTAGATTTAGCATCCAAGGCTACTTGGACATGTTGTGATTTATGTGTCTTATTTCCTGTCTCAGTTGTATACTTCTGGGGGACAGCTGGGACTTTCCATAGGACTTCATATTTAATACATGAGTGAATAAAACACTTGAGCCAGAGTGCTCTTCAGAGGGCATGACCTACAGCAAGTAATGGCAGCCTTTTGTGGTTTTCAGTATGTTCACAAAGTTATACAAGCATCCCCACTATCTAGTTCCAGAATATTTTCATCACCCCAAAAGAAGCTCCATCCCCTTAGCATTCACCCTCATCCCCCTGCCCATCCCCTGACAACCACTAACCCACTGCCTGTCTCTGGGGACGTGCCTGTTAAATGGAATCACACATTCTGGCTTCTCTCACTGAGATGTTTTCAAGGTCTGTTCATATTGTAGCAAGTGTCAGTGCTTCACTCATTTTCATAATTTTCAATTTTTCTTTTGCAAAAAAAAGGGATCATATTCTGCCCATTGCTCTGCAACTTGCTCTTTCCATCTAGTATTTAGTCCATATCTTTCCTTATTACTATTCATATGTCCATCTCATTCTCTCCAAATAACTGCATGAGATTCCACTGCACAGCTGTGGCTAAGGTATTGAATTAGCCTCTTATTGAGGGGCATTGAGCTCATCCTTTTTCACTTTACCAGTGACGCTGCAGTAAACAACCTTGTCCAAACATCTCTGTGCACATGTATGTATGAGGTGTCAGCAAGTTCCCGGAGGAACTTGCTGGGTTCAGGGGACTTCCTTTCCCTGCATTAGCTTTCTCTCATCACATTCACACTCCATTTCTGTAGTGAAGGCCGCTGTCCATTCGTGTCCTTGCCTGCACCTACACCATCTCCAGCATGACTAGCTGGCATCACCTCCTCCAGTTCCTACCCACACCATGGGGCTGTCACAATAGGCCTGTCCCAACTCCCAGTCCTTTTCATAAAATAGTGGGTGACAGACCTTTTGACAACCTGGTGAAAATGTGCATCCTCCCCTTAGGAAAGTGCACGATGAATGTGTACTTCTGCCTGCGATCAGAACCTCTCCCTAGACCAGTCCCTACTTTCTAGTCAATTCCGCCCTTCCATTTCACAGCCTTCCAGTGCCAGACTCAGCCCCAGTCTGTCACCAGAGCTGTGTCCATGCCTGTGTGTACCTCTGGGGGAGGCCCTGCGTGGGATCTGGTTTGTGCCCATACAAGTTCATGCTTGTTGCCTTGACTCTGAGCCGATTCTCACATAGCAACAGCATTTCCCCTCCCCTTTGAATTCCCCATTGATATATGGCTTTCAGCTCTTTGCTACCTTGATACTCCAGCAAATCATTCATTCTGCTGCCTTCCCAGCAGAAACCTGACCTAGCAGTCCGGCATGCAACCTCTGGGCCACTCTCCATCCATAATCTACCGAATTGGGTCACTGTCCTCCATATGCCAGCAAAGGGACCCAAGCTCCTGTTGTAGTGTCTGCTGCTGCTGTTGAACTTTCTTTCTTGTGTAGGTGACTTCTTACTATAGTGAAGACCGTTTCTGTCTGCAAACAATTGAAAACCAGAATTCTGATGCCCTAATTGTAGATGAAGTCATCCATCCTTAATGCGAGCTTTTCTTCCACTTTAAATTTAATGGAAAAAAATTTAAAATAAGGATATTTTTCTTTTTAACATCCTTTGAGACTTCTGAGACACTAACCTAATCTGGTTTTTCTTTTTTAGTTTTCATGAATATAGAATCTTCTAGAAACTATCTGCTCCTTTATTCTCTAATGATGATGTTCTCTTAGGGCTTTTGGCCAGAAAGTCTCTAATTCTTTGATTCCTAAACTGAGACATATTCTGGTTTCAAATTCCTGAGGGTGAAGTGCCTACCCTAGCTGTTCATTCTTCATTCATTGCTCCCCTTGTTGGTTCTCTTTACAGGACACATCTAACCAAATGTTTTGGCATTTTTTTACATACAACCACCACCACTGTCACTGGAGGTTTTCAAATAGAAAGTCTCACTAGGATAGTGTGTTGGGGGTGTTTTGTTTGTAAACAAAGTTTATTTCTGAAAACTTAAAAAATTTTGACCAAGTTCTTAGGCCTAACTTTCTCATCATTTCAAATCAACATCATATTTCAGTTCTTCTTAGGTGAAGAATATAGGGACCATTTTAGGTTATATATCATCTATTTTTCTTCTTGTCTGGCATTTGTCAACACTTGCTGAGTCTTTTTTTTTAATTGAAATAAAATTCACATTACATAGAATTCACAATTTTTTAATGCTATGCACACTTCTTTTTTTAACGTTCTTAATGATTTTTAGGGAGAGAAGACGGGAAAGGGATAGATAGATAGATAGATAGATAGAAACATCAATGATGAGAATCATCAATCAGTTGTCTCCTATGTACCCCCTACAGGAGATTGAACCCGCCATCTGGGCATGTGTGCTGATCAGTAATGGAACCAGTGACATCTTGGTTCATGGGTCGATGCTCAACCACTGAGCCACACCGGCTGGGCAAAAATTCACAATTTTAAAGTATAATTCAGTGGTTTTTATGATATTCAAAATACTATGCAACCATCATCACTATCTTATTCTAGAACATTTCCATCACCCCTAAACAAACCCTGTGCCCAGTAGTAGTCACTCCCAATCCCCATCCCTAACAACCTTCATCCACTTTCTTGGATTTGCCTGTTCTGGATATTTCCTATAAATGCTGTCATATAATATGTGGCTCCTTTTGTGACTGGCTTCTTCCACGGAGCATAATGTGTTGAAGTTCACCCATGTTGTAATGAGTGTCAGTGCTTCCTTTCCTTTTTTGGCTGAAAAATATTCCAATGTGGATGGACCATACTTGTTTATCCATTTATTTGTGATGGACATTTGAGTTGTTTCTTTTTGGCTGTTGTGAATATTGCTGCTATGAACATTTGTGGACAAGTTGTTATATGAGATAGGTCTTCGTTTTTCTTGGGTAGTAAATACCTAGAAGTGGAATTGCCAGGTCATATGGTAACTCCATGTTTAACTTCTTGAGGAACTGCCAAATGTTTTCCACAGCAGTTGCCCATTTTTCTTTCCCACTAGCCGTGTAGGAGGGTTCCAGTTTCTCCACATCCTCACCAGCACTTGATATTCTCCCTTGTTTTTATTATAGCCAACCTACTAGGTGTGAAGTAATACCTTGTTGTGGTTTTTTATTTCATTTTCCAAACGACTAATAATGTTGAGCATCTCTTCATATGCTTATTAGTGTTTGCACATCTTCTTTGGAGAAATGTCTATCCAAAGGTGACATCTTTTACAATATTTTTGCATCCACAAGTTTCTCTTTCTCTATGAAATGCCCAAAAACCCTAAATCATAAAGGGGCAAGACACACATCCGAGCGCAGTGGCGGAGGGAAGGGAGGGTGAGAACTGACAAGACACGAGGCCTGTCTTCTCTCCCTTGTAACATGGCTCCTACCTCTGGCCTTTGGGCACCCCCATTTACAGATACTTCCTGAAATCCTGCATTTTCAGGTTTTGCTTTTTGGAACTTTCTGGGATTTTTTTTGGGGGGGGAATATTTTTTATCCAAAGTTGGTTGAATCTGGAAATGCAAAACTGGTGGATACAGAGGGCCGGCTGTGATTATATGGGCTCTTTGATATCCATTTATTTATCCTGGATTATTTTAGGCTCTCTTTTAGAGACATATGAGTCTAACTGTCTGAGTCTAGTACAGGGTCAGCAGTCCATGGGCTAAGTCAAACCAACTGCTTGATTTTGTACAGCTAAGAGTTAAGACTGGCTTTTTACATTTTTACATGATTTTTAAATGGAACACATGAAATTACATGAAATTCGGAGTCTATCAATAAAGTTCTATTGGCACCTGTCAACGTTCATTTATGTACATATTGTCTATGGTGGCTGGTACCCTATGACAGAGGAGTTGAGTAGTCTCAACAGAGATCATCCGACTCACAAAGCTTACAATAATTGCTGTTGGGGCCTAACCAGTTTGGCTCAGTGGATAGAGCATTGGCCTGGGAACTGAAGGGTCCCAGGTTCGATTCCTGTCAAGGGCACATACCTGGGTTGCAGACTTAATCCCCACCAGGGGGGGAGGCAACCGATCAATGATTCTCATCATTGATGTTTCTCTCTCTCCCTTTCCCTTCCTCTCTGAAGTCAATAAACATATAAATAAATATGAAAGGTGGTTTTAAAAAAGAAAAAGACTTACCCTGAAATGGAAAACAAAACATCAACCAATACTATTTTTTTAAAATTGCTGTTGGGGCCTTTATAGAACAGTTTCCTACACACTAGGCTAACACACAGCACTGGTTATATGTGACTACCCCTGGCACATCATCATAAGGCTGATTTAGAAGTTTATGAAACTCCTTAGAATATTCAGTAGTGCTTAACATTATTTTTGCTTCCTTAATGGGTGAGAGGAATAGTATTTACCTTATTATCTTCTCTTGTTTGCTGTAATTAAGGAAGAGTCTTCATCTGGCCACATCCTTTTGCAGGCGCAATCCCCTTTGCCTTTTTATATCTATAAAACTGTGCCCTTTTATAAATTTTAATTCCACAACACCTGGCCTTTCTCTTCAGGACCTGGAGCTGAGGTTAGGCTTAGACCAACACTCCTTGGTGGGAAGGTGCTCTGCAGTCAGGAAGCATTGGTTTCTTTTTGTTTTGGTCCTTGGCTCACCGATACTTGGCTCCCAGTGGCTGTCACTCAAGGACAGCTGCTCCCTATGGGCAGGTCGGACCAGCTCTGCAATTTGGTGTGCACGTCATGGCACCGAGCAGGGATTTCTGAAACGAATGACTGCTATAGATGATGGTGCAAGGAAACAGGCTCCCGTGTGGGAAACACTGACACCTGTAACCAGTTGGCTTTGTATGGGAGCACACTATAATAGTGACACATAAGAAGAAAAATGTGTAATGGCTTATCCATAAGGAAAAAAAAATCAGTGTTTAGAGATCAAAACGGCGAACTGGTTCCACATTTCAGTTTTTTCCATATACAGCTAACATGACACTTGAAATGTATTCTGCATGACTTCGAAATCATTTTTATAGCTGGATTTTTCAGAATTGAGACATGGCTAGATCTCCAGGAGGAGCAGAACTGGTGTTGGGCTTCTCTGGGATAAGAATGTAAGAATGATTCATCTTAACCCTCTTGCCATGGGAGTAGTCAATGTTGACTACCAAAGATGGCAAGTTTGGTTTGTATCCTTGATTCCTTTGGGATAGACCCTAGAAAAGATCATGACTTCTCCTTTCTCTTCTTTATTCCCCACTGGCAGATGATTCCATTTCAAGTTTCCTCCAATCTGTGGCATTTCCTGGGCTTTGGTGTCCTGTGTGTTAGGTGGTGCCAAGGTGGTCATTGAAGATACAGCTAACTATCAGCATGATCCCTTCCTGAACTGTTTGAATTCCTAAATATAGAGTATGGGAAAGAAGTCTAGCTGCCTTCAGACTGTGGCTTCCTAGAGACAGGCATGTCTTCTGTGACTGTCTCACCTGACCACATCTCTTCCATATGTGATTGGGGACCCACTGTCACCATTTTGCCCCTCCTCTAGGAAGTAAATTAATTGTGTCACTTACTTCTAAAGACTACTGACCTGCCTGGATTGTACAATGAGCCTCATCTAAAGCTGGTATCCTTGCCCTGGCTGGTATTGCTCGGTGGTTGACTTTGAAATCATTGAAAGGTTGTTGGTTCGATTCCCGGTCAAGGCACATACCCAGATTGCAGGTTCGATTCCCAGTGAGGGTGCACACTGGAGGCAACTGATTGATGTTTCTCACATCGATTTATTTTCTCTCTCCCTCTCCCTTCCTCTATTAAAAATTTTATTTAAAAACTGAAATTCTTGAATTCATGAACTTAAGTTAAAAGCAGACTCCCCATCCTCCAACCCCTCCCCTCGCCCCCTCCCCAAGAAAAAACACGTATCATCAGTAGTTCGTAATCTTTCTTCAGGTCCACTTTCAAAATTTGCTGAAAGTTGGCAATTTTTTCCTCAAAAGAACAGGCATAGACATATGCATACTACCCCACTTATATTTCATGTTCAAGTTCAGGTTCATGGACTCCCTGAGGTATACCCTCATGAATCCATGGACCCTGCCCTGGGACCAGCCCCGGGGGTCCCTTTATTTTATAGTCAGAGGTAAATAAGGTAATGGTTTCCATAGTTACAGTGTTCTTGTGAGTTTCACTTGTTTTTGTTCTTGTTCTTGCTGCACTTCCCTCAGCCCATTAGCTTCCCAGATAAGATCTAGGGAGATGTCATAAGGTCAAGCCTAATTATGCTTAAGAGGACTGTGCCCTCTAAGCTGGGACTTGTTTGTGACTTTGTCAACAGGTCAGTCCGAGGTTTAACCCTATAGCGGTTCCCCAGTTATAGGATCCTGCTGTAGTCATTTGAATGGGCAAACTGCAGAGTTTAAACCACCTTCTGAGTATTCTCTAGGTATTTAAAAGTAGAAGGACAAAAATTAGGTGAAAATCTAACACTTTGTTTTAAACAAAAATGGCGGGGGTCCTCGCATAATGTTTGTATTGTCGTAGAGTAGTGTGGGTAACTACACACAAATTCCATTCATCAATGAGAATAGGAATAAGAGTTATGTGCAGATGTCTACTACCATCAGGGAAAAGTAGAATTCATCTAATGCAGCGGTTCTCAACCTGTGGGTCGTGACCCCTTTGGGGGTTGAATGACCCTTTCACAGGGGTCACCTAAGACCATAAGAACACACATATATAATTACATATTGTTTTTGTGATTAATCACTATGCTTTAATTATGTTCAATTTGTAACAATGAAATTGGGGGTCACCACAACGTGAGGAACTGTATTAAAGGGTCGCAGCATTAGGAAGGTTGAGAACCACTGATCTAATGCATGTCAACTTCTTTTACAAATTCACTTTTCATATGCTCTCTTTGGCAAGAGTAGATATTTGTGTGTTGTTACTTATTTACTTGTTTATAATATTTTACTCCAAGGGTACCAAGGCCATTCAATGGGGGAAAGGACAGTCTTTTCAACAAATGATGTTGGAAAATTGCATATCCACATACAGGAGAATGAAGTTGGACCCTTGTCTTACACCATATAAAAAGACTAACTTAAAATGCATCAAAGACCTCAATGTAAGAGCTAAAACTATAAAATTCATAGAAGAAATCAGGGGGGCGGGGGCTGTTCTTCATGACATTGGATTCAGCAGTGATTCCTTAGATATGACACCAAAGGCAGAGACAACAAATGGAAAAAATAGATAAATTTGATTTCATGAAAATTAAAAACTTTCGTCCATCACAAGACACTATCAACAGAGTAAAAAGACAACCCATGGAATGGGAAACAATGTTTGCAAATCATATATTTAATTCAGGATTAATATCCAGACTATATAGAGAACTCCTACAACTCAACATCAAAAAAACAACTTGATTTAGAAATAGGCAAATATTTGACTAGATACTTCTGTAAAGAAGATACATATAGCCAATAAGTACATGAAAAGATGTTCAATATCATTAATCATTAAAATAAAAAAATCACAATGAGATGCCGGTTTTGCATAACTAGACGACTATTATTTTAAAAAGCAGAAAAGTAAATAACGTGTTGGTGACAATGTGAGGAAATTAGAACCCTTGTGCATGGCTGGTGGGCAAGTAAAATGGTGCAGCTTCTGTGGAAACCAGTATGGAGGTTCCTCAAAATAGATATAGAACTACTGTATCATCCTGCAGTCCCACTTCTGGGTAGATACCTAGAGATTTGAACAGATCTTTGCACACCCATGATCAGAGCAGCGTTATTCACAATAGCCAAGGTGGAAGCAACCCAAGTGTTCATCGATAGATGATGGATAAACACCATTTACACAATGTGGTGCATTCACATAATGGAATATTATTCAACCTTGAAAAGGAAGGAAATTCTGACAACTGCTACAACATGGATGAGCCTTGGTAGTGATAATCCAGTCACAAAAGGATGAATATTGTATGACTCCCTCACAGGAGGTTCTTAGAGGAGTCAAATTCAGAGACAAAGTAGAATGAGTGAGCCTTGATTGGATTGGCTCAGTGGATGGAGCCTTGGCCTGAGGACTGAAGGGTCCTGGGTTTGATTCCGGTCAAGGGCATGTACCTTGGTTGCGGGCACATCCCCAGTAGTGGGTGTGCAGGAGGCAGCTAATCGATGTTTCTCATCGTTGTTTCTGACTCTCTCCCTTCCTCTCTGTAAAAAATCAATAAAATATATATTTTTTAAAAAGTAGAATGAGTGACAAGTGCTATTGAGTAGGATATTCAGTGGGTACAGAGTTTTAATTTTGCAAGATGAAAAAAGTTCTGGAGATGGATGGGAGTGATGGTTCTCTAACAATGCAACTGTACTTAGTGCAGGTGAACTGTACACTTAAAAATGGTCAAAGTGATAATTTTTTGTTATGTATATTTCACCACTATTAAAAATAACTAATATTTCACTCAGATTGTATTTCCCAGTGTTACATTTAAGAGGTGTGTTTGCCTTAGTTTCCATCTCCTAAGTCCCACCTCTCCTGTTGACTCATAGGATCATAGATCTAGTGAAGACCCTAAAAATCTATCTTGTACATAGTCATGTTCTAACGTGTGCTGGTGCATTTGGGGACCTGGGGTGAACAAAAAATGAGAAACAACCTTGTCAGGGATTTCAGAAATGAGATAATAGGACTGATTTGTTCAGAGTCCTTTGATTGTCCACTGGATAATCAACAAAAAACATTGGATAGCAGGTGTTTTTCTGTGAATGAAAAGATCACTAAGAAATGCTTTCTAAATGGCCATCTAACACAGAGTCAGCAAACTAACCCTGGGGCCAAATCTGGCATGATGCCTGTTTTTGTGTAAGTCTTGCACTGAGAATATTTTTTGCATTTTCAAATGGTTGGAAAAAATCAAAAGAATATTTTATGATGCATAAAAATTATATGAAAATAAAATTTCAGTGTCCATAAAGTTTTATTGGACAGCTCCAGGGCTGGGACTAGGGCAGTGATGGCGAACCTATGACACACGTGTTAGAGGTGACACGCGAGCTCATTTTTTTGGTTGATTTTTCTTTGTTAAATGGCATTTAAATATATAAAATAAATATAAAAAAATATAAATCTTTGTTTTACTATGGTTGCAAATATCAAAAAATTTCTATATGTGACACGGCACCAGAGTTAAGTTAGGGTTTTTCAAAAAGCTGCCACACCGAGCTCAAAAGGTTCGCCATCACTGGACTAGGGTGAAACAAGTGAGCATTCATCTTGGACACAAAATTTAAGGGGTAGGTGGTGCCAAAAAACTCAGTCGTCAAGATAAATAATATTTTAAATGCAGCATTTTTAAAAATCAAAATGCCGAGATATCCATGGTGAGCAAAATATCAAAATTTTAAATAAAGCTGAAGTCAGTATTGCTGATTTTTCCCCCCATTACCCCAGGCTCTAGTAGTGTTCTGAAGGGCATGAAGGCAGCCACACTCATTCCTTACTTACTGTCCATGGTGACTTTTTAGAAATAGTGACAGATAACCCTATGGCCCATGGAGTGAAAAATACTCTAGCCCTTTAAGGAAAAAGTTTGCCAACCCCTGATTGAAATCAATTTACTATATTAATCCCTAAGAGCAAATAACTATAACCAAATTACAGATCCATTTCCTCTGTCTACTTTTTTTATGTGCCTTTTAAAAAAATGAGTATACACTCATAAATTATTTAATTTTTAGATAATGGCCTTTATAAGTCAATAGGGACAATTCACACTGAATTAAAAAGCACGATGATGCTCTTGGGCTATGATGATTGACTGAGTATATAATTACCTGCATCAAAATTGTAGAAGTCATCATTAACTTTCTTATTAATTAAATACTTAATTATTTAGCCCTTCATTTACTGGGCTGACTTGACTGGGCATCTTTCATAAAATGATATATTTTCTGCCCAGCTGCCATATATAAGTCTAAAGAAGCTCAACTAAGAAGTTAAGAAATATTAATTATTAAAATCATAACATAGTAAATGCCAAGGGAACTTCCTCCCTGGTTTTCCTGTTTTCATTTTTTTCTCCTAATAGTCTAAAATGTTTGCTGTTTTAAAAACATAAGTCAGATCATATTGTGCCTTCACCCTGGGCTTCTTTCAGGAATTGGAATAAAATCCAGACTTGTGGCCATGCCCTCAGGGTCTCTGCTGACCTCTGCACAGCCTGCTCTCCTGCCCCAGGGCCATTGTACCTGCTACCCTGTGCCTGGAATGTTCTCTCTCACATCTACCCAGTTTGGCTTCTGCTCAGGTCAGGTCCAGCCAGCATATTGAGAGGTTGG
Source organism: Myotis davidii (assembly GCF_000327345.1). NCBI lineage: Eukaryota > Metazoa > Chordata > Mammalia > Chiroptera > Vespertilionidae > Myotis > Myotis davidii. The sequence continues at coordinate 490,581 of NW_006291021.1, forward strand.
GAGCCCCTCCCCACCACTGTCTCAGTCCTGTTCCTCTGCTGTCTTCTTTTGTCCCAGCCCCAATCTCTCTGCAGTCACCTTGTATATATGGTGCCTGGTCTTTTATCTGACTCCTCTGCACAAGCATGTCAGCTTCCCCAGAGCAGGGCTTTCATCTGACTTACTCACCTTTGAATGTTCAGAGCCTAGAATAGTGCCTGGCACTCAGTAAATTCACTGTGTTTCCTTTTTGTTTATTTCTAGTTTAAGTTTACGTACGTTCATGTCATCTTTTGGGGTGTATGTTTTCACACATGCATGGATTCTACAAATATTTGAGAGCCTGCTGTGTGTCAGGCACTTCATATCTTGGAGAATGTACCTCATTCTTTTGCTGTTGTTAATCCTCAATGGAGGATATTTTTCCATTGATTTTCCAAAAGGGTGTAGGAAAAGGGAGAGACAGAGAGAAACATTGATGGGTCTACATCAACTGGTTGCCTTCCACATGTGCCCTGACAGGGCCAGGAATCAAGCCTGCAACCAAGGTACATGCCCTTGACTAGAATCAAACCTGGGACCCTTCAGTCCGCAGGGCAATGCTGTATCCACTGAGCCAAACTGGGTAGGGCATATATCTCATACTTTCTAATGGCATTAAAGTATACGGCAAGGATGTACCATTATTTATTTAATAATTTTTCTATTGATAAACATTTAAATTGTTTCTGCTTTTTAGTGACTTTAAATAATGCTACCAGAGACATGTTGTCCACATACATTAAATATTTTACAAGGTTTTTTTTGAGACATATTTCAGGTACCATGATGTTGACCCATTTAAAGTATACAGTTCAGCAGTTTTTAGTATATCCACAGAGTTGTGCAGCCATCACTTCCTAATTCCAGAACATCACAGCACCCCAAAAAGAAATCCCATCTCCACTAACATTCACTCCCTATCTCCCTTCTTCAGCTCCTGGCAGCCACTGATCTGGTTTCTGTCTCTGTGGATTTGCCTGTTCTGGACATTTCACATAAATGGGATCACAAACTGTTGCCTAATTGTGTCTGGCTTTTCTCACTGAGTGTCATGTGTTCAAGGTCCATCCATGTGGTAGTGAGCGTCAGAGCTTTGCTCCTTTTCATGGCTGAGTAGTACTCCAGTGTGTGAAGGGACCACATCTTGTTTAATCAGCTGATGGATTGTTTGTACTTTGGGGCTATTGTGAACCATGCTGGCATGCACATTGGTTTACAGTATTCATGGGACCATGTCCCTTCCTGGACATGTGTATTTCTATAAGATAAATTCTGAGGGAGAAGGGAGACACTGCTTCCATTTAGGTCTTCTTTCTCAGACCCTCAGTCTTGAGGATTTCCTGTTTCAGGCAAGAATTCTCCACCCCTCGCCCAGAAGCTGGTGCTGCATGGCTCTGCGTTTGCCTCCCTTGCACATGCTCAGGGAGGACACTCCAGGAGCCCTCACCAACTTTGAATTAGTGCTGGAGAAGGCATTGGCAAAGCCAGTGGTCTAATGATGCAAACCTCAGAAATTTGGAGCAAAGGACAGAAAGCAAAGAGGATCTCCTTGTGGGGAATTGAACAATCTCACCAGCTCGCTCTCTCACTGGAAAGGACAGCACTAAACACAGTCTGCCTCCGTCACCCTTTGTCAGGCAATTTATGAGACGTTCAGCTATGGACAGTATACTGTACATGCTCTGAAGTCTTATGGAAGGGCAGCATTTCTGAGAAGGAAAGGGAGCTGATAAGATGTAGTCTTTCTGAAAGCAATGCAGCAGTGTTAATTTGGAGGAAGAGCTGCTATATTCGGCATGATGATGGGAGAGAAATAAGTATTAAGTATTGGGCCCAAATATGCCCTGGAACAGAGCACATAGCATGAGGTGCTCCCCGAAGAACTTGTCACACTTATTTGTTTTTGAAACCCCAAATAGCAAATAACTGCTTTTAGAGCTTCAGATATTTGAATAGGCAAAAAGCAGCAACTGGTCTTGGTCCTATATACCGGAGTAGATTACAACAATGACTAATTAGCATTTATTGAGTACCTAATATGTGCTGGGCTGGCAACTAAACCCCATGTTTGGTAGGCTTCATTTTATTTAACACAATTGCCCATAGAGGCAGACAGAATTTATTTTCTCCATTTATGGATAAAGAAATGGAAGTCCATGTGTGCTGGCCAATACCAGCCACTTTGGGCGGGGCTGCCCCTTACTCATCTTCCGTCTTCCTGAGAAGTGACCTTTAGCCAGGCGCTGTCCGGAGCCCCTGCTGTTCCAGGGCAGGCCTACACAGCAATTGCCCAAAAGTCCTGTGGTTGTCCACGTCATTCACGTGTATGTAAGGACAAGCCACACACTTTGTATTTGCTGTTGAGAGAAGATCTGGCAGCATCCTGCTGGTGTCCTGCATGGTCACAGATGTTATCTTCGCACAGTGTGGGCCGAGCAATAGCCTGGGCAGATAGACGCTATAGCTCCCCAGTGAGTAATGTTTAGCCCCAATTATTGAGACCAGTATCCACATTTAATCTAATCTTAAGCTTGAAATTTGCATAAAAAAGAGGATTTGATTTACCTAGAAATGCAGTTGCATCTTCATTATTCTAGTGTAGTAAGCTTTAGTGGGGCTTTTATAACTCAACCTTTTCCCCTTAATTCAGATTGTTTCAAATTTCATGTGGGTGGAAATCTCAAATATTTATCTCAAAAAGACATGTTAATGTAGTAATAAGTGCTGTTCAAATGTAACAGTGGTAGAAGATTGGATAAAGAAGATGTGCATATACACAATGGAATACTAAGCCATTAGAAAAGACCAAATACTGCCACGTGCAACATGAATGGACCTTGAGAATATTATGCTAAGTGAAATAAGTCAGGCAGAAAACGCTAAGAACCATATAATTTCACTCATGTGGGATATAAAACAAATTCGTGAACACAACAACAGTGTGGTGGATGCCAGAGAGAAGGTGGGAGTAGGAGTGAAAGAGGCCTAATATATGGTGACAGAAGATGATTTGACTTTGGATGGTGGGTACACAGTACAGTATACAGATCTTGTAATATAGAAATCCACACCTGAAACCTATATGATCCTATTCACCAATGTCACCCTAATACACTTAATTTAAAAATGGTAACGGTGGTAATGATCACCTGGACAGCCAAGTTATGTCAGCTGCCAGGCTTCCAGAAGCAAGGAGAACTGGAACCACTATTGGCACACAGGAGGGTTTGAAAGATGGCTGCTTGACCTAGGGTACATTCTGAGTGAGAGCAAAGAGCGAGAGGGGAGGATGGAAAGGCCCGTTCACCGTTCCTTGAGTTATGTCTCACAGCACTCATCTGTTTCTCTTTCCACCTTTCAAGCAGAGCGACATCACTTTATTTCTTTTTCTCCTAAATGATCTTTTGCTCTGCTTTGGTGGTTGACTTAATGCAGAACTGGGAGTGGAGACACCGAAAACAGAACCAGACGAAGCTAGGCATTTGTCTGGACATTGCGAGCTGCTTGCCCATTTCACACTCTGGGGTCTTCCCCAACCCCATGCCAGTGGGAAGTGTTTACTGATAAAAATGAAGACTTATCTTAATATTGATGGAATAGGGAAAATATTTTCAAGGTTTTATGATGCCCTCTTAAATTTAATAATTACACTTCCCCCCAAGCTTTTGATTAGAATGTCTTTCTAAAATGGAATTAATTTCAATGTATCTTCTTAGCATTAATTAGGATTAATTAGATTTAAAACTAAAATATCTCCAAGATTTCATTCTTTGAGCTTAATTAGAATAACAAGTTCAACAACAATAGTAAAATTTATTTTGTTTCATTTTGTCAAAGTACCATGAAGTTTTGCTTTGGGGTTGAAACTTTCACAGGGACAGAATAAAATGTCCTTTGTTTTCAGAGGATTGGATGGAGGGTTGAGATGAGGAGAAGGGAGATGATGGATGGAATAAATATTTCTCATTTTTGCCTTTCATTGATTCATTTTCATATCCTCAGAGCTCCCTGGGTCTTGCTGAAGGTTCTTTGACTAGATTTTCAGTCCTGGGGCCACTTGAGATATATCATCATCCCCGCTCCCCCGAGACTGGTGAGCACTAAAAGCAATAGAAGTTTCCTTCCTTCCCTAGACAGGTGGACACTTCTTGAGCTGGCCCAAGTCTATTCATTGACCAGAGCAGGAGAACTCTCTGTTTCTGAAACACTCACTGCAAGACCCCTGGCCTCCCCCATTTATCTTATGTTAAATTTCTTGGTAATCTTATATAGTTCAAACATGACTTAGCAAGAAATACACTTTTATTTTTCTATGTGGCTCTGGAGCTTTTTTTATAAAATCTTTACCTGAGGAGGATAGGCTCACTAATACTAGGGAGAGGGTGAGGGAGAGAGAGAGAGAGAGAGAGAGAGAGAGAGAGAGAGAGAAACATTGATGTGAGAGAAAATATCCATCAGTTGCCTTCCATATGTGCATAATACCATGGATGGGGTGGCTTATAAACAACAGAAATTTATTGTGCACAGTTCTGGAGGCTGGAAGTTCAAGATCAGGGTGCCAGCCCCTCTTCTGGGTTATAGACTTCTCACTGTGTCCTCCTATAGTAGAAGGGGCCAGTCTTATGGCTTTAAATAGGTCATCTATACATTGATGACTCCAGCCCACATCCTCTATATACTGATGGCTCCAGCTGGCTCCAGCCCACATCCTCTCTACACTGGTGGCTCCAGCCTATACACTGATGGCTCCAGCCTGTGTCATCTCTACACTGATGGCTCCAGCCTGTGTCATCTATACACTGATGGCTCCAGCCTGTATTATCTATACACTGATGGCTCCAGCCTATATCATCTATACATTGATGGCTCCAGCCTATATCCTCTCTACACTGATGGCTCCAGCCTATATCCTCTCTACACTGATGGCTCCAGCCTATGTCATCTCTACACTGATGGCTACAGCCTATATCATCTATACACTGATGGCTCCAGCCCACATTCTCTGTATTCTGATGGGTCTAACTTACCTCTTGTCCCTCAGACCTTCATTTATATATCTGCCTGCTTTTTCAGCATCCCAAATTGGGTGTCTAAGAGTCTCCTACACCTCACCTTTAAAACTCAGCTCCTGCTCTAGTTGGCATGGCTCGGTTGGTTGGAGCATCCTCCTGTACACCAGATGGTGGCGGGGTCAATTCCAGGTCAAGGCACATGCCCAGGTTGCTGGTTCAATCCCTGGTTGGAGCATGTGCAAGGGGCCAATCAATTTTTCTCTCACACATCAATGTCCCTCTCTCTCTCAAATCAATAAAAAATATACAATAAAACTCAACTCCTAGTTGCTCCTCAGGCCTATTTCTGCAGTTTTCCTGCTCTCATGTTTTCAGTTGCCAAAACCTTTGAGCCACTCTTGACTCGTTTCTCTCACACTCCGTCTCCAACCCATCAGCAAGTCCTCTGACTCCACCTCCAGTATTTATCCAGTATCTAGCCCCCCACTGCTGTCTCCCAGCACAGGCCATGTCTCTCATCCAGGTTATCACATTAATCTTCTAACTGCTCTCTCTGCTTTCACCCTTTCCTGTTCTCAATTGGCAGCCAGGGGGACCTGGTTAAAATGCAAGTCAAATTTGGTCATTCTTGGGCTCAAACCCTGTGATCACTTTGATTTCACTATGAGCAAAAGCCACATCTCAGATAGTATAGTCTGCATGGGTTTTGTCTTCTTGTCTCCTGGTTTACTCAGCTTTAGTCACTAGCCAGGCATGGTCCCACCTCAGGGCCTTTACACTGGCTGTTCCCTCTACTGCAGTAGTGTTCCCTCCACTGAAACACTCTCTCTAAGCTCTGCCCCTCACTTTCTTCATCTCTTTAATGAATCTTCTCAGGGAGGACTATGTAATACAACCCTTTAAAAATTGCAACCCAACCCCACCCCCGCACTCCATATCCCTGCTCCCTTTTTTCCTTTGGTACCTGTTACCACCTGACATGCTATGTATTTTTCTTATTTATTTTGTTAACTGTCTGTAACTACCACCATTCCACCCCACCCCACCCGCTCATTATCCACTAGAATATAAGATCCATGAGGGAAGGAGTTGTGTCTGTTTTGATTACTGGCCAATGCCTGGCTCATGCTAAACAGTCAATATTTTTTTTTAATTGAGATCAATGAATAATGCAAGTAAGACCCCTGTGTCAATCCTTTCAGAGATGGAGTTTGGGGTCTTCACAGCTGCATGTCAGAGCCTCCCTTCAGATGGGGAATCCAGGCAGAATCATCAGGGTCCTTAGGGCTGTGTCCAAGCAGTGACTTCCATGGTTTTGGCTGCTGGTGGTCTCACCTCCAGGCCTAGAGACATGTCACCTTCCATGTCACTGCTTCACCATTGGTTAGTGGCCCCCGTATAGCTTCAGATTTCTCATGTCCCTTGAGCCCAGGTTTAGATTCTAAACAGCATGGCATCCACTCTCTTCTCCTCAGGGAGACATGCTGATGCCCTCCTGTTTATTTAAGATCACTTCTAGGAGGCTATCTTAAGAAAACAAAGTCTTTGTGCACCAATTGTATCTATCTCAAAGGCCATGCTTTGTCACATGCTTTTATCATCTAAGATGTGGACCCCTTGCGGCTGTAGCCATGTTTCTCATTCTGTCGCTCCCAAACCCCAGAATAAGACCAACCGCTTAGAACTCTATGCTCCCCTTGTAAGATGGGGTGCTGCCTGCTCCCTGTGCCAGTTCCAAAGGCACAGAGAACCCAGGCTCAGCCTGCATTGCTGTGGACAGAGCCAAGGCTGTGTGCTTTCAGTTTAGTGTGTGTGTGTGTGTGTGTGTGTGTGTGTGTGTTTCCTGTGGGCCAATGCTAGGACCTCCCTGCCACCCCTTTCTGGGGCTGTGTGTCCCTGTGCCTTCTGACATCTGGGGGCCTCTGACGTGGCCTGGTTTCCTCTTCTAAGAGTCCTTCCCCTGAGTGGGGCAGGAAGGGCAGGCTAAGGGACTCCAGATGCTGTAAGTTCCTTCCGGCAAAGCCCCAGGAGGCCTTTCTAATGCTGAGTCAAAGATTCAGTTTGCACCTATTTTGTATGTACATGACATTTGCAAACATCTTTTTAAATTAGGAGCTATTTCTCTTACTTCTTTTTTCAAATAGTTTAATCCTCAGGTTTAGTTTGTCTAATCACGGCTTATGTGCGGCTATGAACTATCCTACACTGTTTGCTTGATGTTAAATTCTTTCTTCTTGGAGAAAAAGGCACTTTCTCCTCTGGCACTAGCAAAGACTGAAGAAGTCCCTCCTGTGATGCTTATGCAGGCAAAGTTGGTCCTTCTCGGGTTTTATTATTTCAGAACAAATATGGTAAACTGTTTTCTCCTCGGTTACTATAGAGATTATTTGCCTTTCTCTTAGGGCTTCTGAAAATAATAGATTACATATTTGGGAGGGTTTTTTTTTAGATCTGGTTAATGTGAGATAGAGAGGATTGCTCCTGGGATGACATTGTTTGGTTTGGGAAGTATTCTCCTGGTTGCCCAGCAACAGGCTCTTGGAGACGGGAGTGGACTGCGTTGTCCCTGGCAACCGTTGTTACTCAGCAAACAATGAGGGCCGGCAAGCTGCCCAAGCAGCGCCAGGACTGCAGACTCCTGGGCTTTAATTGAACATCTGCATATATTTTTCTCTGATGAAATTATGTTTGTATTTGATCTGCCATGACAGGTAGAGCTGAGTCCACCTGGGGTCTACTTAGAAGAAAGCATATTGTCATGTTGACATCTTACCCTGTACATAAACCAAGAGGAGATGTTGGGGGGAAAACTTTTAGCCATTTGACTCTGTCCTAGACTGCTCTCAGATGGAGACATTTCAGTCTTCAGTGGAATTTCTTTTTTGATCTACTTCCTCGTGTTTATGAAATAATTACCCGACCAACCTACTACCGTAGGTCCCTGGTGAGCAGCAACTTCTGGAGCGCTTTTCAGCACGATGTTTTCATTCCAGCTGCCAAGAATATTAGAAAAGGCAGGAGTTGAACCCTGATGGCTCACACATAAAGACATTCAAGTGTAAGGCTGGCTGATGATGGAAACTGAACCCAGAACCTTCTGGTTCGTCAATATTCCTCTGAAGAAGTTGTTGACCCTCAGGGGAACATGTATATTAGGGGAAGCAGGTGTGTTCCCACTAATAGGGGACTGGAAAACTCTTACCCTGTTAGTGGGCACTGGGTTTGATCAAAACAGTGTCACTCCTCCACCTCCTCCTGGCCAGCCAGAGATAGCGTTTGTTTACCAGGGCTGGTTGCTTAGGTAAACACTGCCCCTGAACTTCATTCAAAACCTTCATTCAAAGCCGGTGACACATTTCTTTCCCTCCTCTCAGCACCGCCCCCTCCCCTACCCACCAACTAGGGCTATAAATTGAGGAATGTTAGGCAGTGCAGGTTTTTGGTGGGGACTTGATCCTGCCTTATTCGCCTCTAGTGCAATCTGTCTAATGCAGCAACAGCCACAAAAGTGACGCCCGTATCAGAACACGGCAGCCTGTGGTCAGTAAATCAGCCCTTTAGTGAGACTTGCTTTAGTAATATGGATGTTCCTTTTTTTTTTTTTAAGGGCAGTTCACCCTGTAGCTTCGAGAAAATGTTCATTGCACTCTGTGCCAGCATTCCAGCTAACGTCTTGGAACGATTTAAAGTATCTGAACAAGTTTCCCAACTGTCTTTTGCAACTGAAATTTATAACGGGGTGTCATTTGTGTTCTAGAACAGGTAAAAGCAAGCTTGTAAAAAAAAAAAACAGCAAAAAAAGCGAGCTCTTAAGCCACCAGCCTTGTTAGATGCAGAAATTAAGATCTAAGTAATAGATCTTAATCATTACTCTGGAATCAACATGAATTCTGACTCCCCAGGGGGTTCTTTTGAATCCATGATCCTTCGAGCAGCCTGTTGCAGAGGATAGTTGTAAAATCCTTCCAATAGAAATGCTACCCTGCGTTCCATAAAACTATTTCACACCCAGTCCCAGTGTGGGCAAGTCATTTTTGTGGAATTATTGCCTCATTTTTAAATGTTCTTTTAAATGAATTTTTTTTTTTTAATTTCCCATGGAAATACTTTACCCCACAACAGGCTTTGTAGTGTGGCCAACCACTTAACCATCTTTGGGTAAATCCTCCATCCGTTGGGCGAAAGAGCTGAGCTGGGTGATTTCTAAGGGCCCCTCCAGGACTCTGATTTCAAGAAGTTCTTGATTCTTAGCAGGGCCATTTTTCTGCTTTTTACATTTGAGTATAGTGATGACAGAAGGGGAGGTAGGGGGTAAATTGGAAAGGTCCGTGTACAATGTTGGTGGGATGAAGGAAGTCAGCCTCCTCTTTGCCTGAATCAGTCATGAAGGGTACTGCCCATTGCCATGGTCATTGATTGTCCCTATGGATGGTGGTGGGATCAGGACAGAGACCCCTATTCCAGGTGGTTATCAGGCTCAGAACCCAGGAGATACTATCAAGGAAGAAGCTCCTGGCCTGTCCCTTGTCCTGCCTTGCTCCTCCTCCACCTTTGGGCTGTCTGGGCTGCTCTGAAGACTTGGGAGGTGGGATAGGAGGGGACGAGTTAAGACAGCCTCCGGACTGTCCACATTTTCAATAGCCTCAAACATTCCCCACCTACTGGAGAGTATGCAGAAGGTAGAAAAAAAGATAGAAACCTGGGTGCAAGTGAGAGGGAAAGAAAGGGTGCTAAAGAGGATGAGATATAATCCAAAAGCAGGATACCAATGAGACTACACCCAGAACCTGGAGCCGGGGACACATAAGCTGAAGGTGGAGGCCAGTGTTCAGTCCGTGTGGACAGTGTTGGTGGGCAGCCCTGAGCAGCAGCTACCTCATGTCCCCGTTCACTTCAAAATATTTTTGGCGGATCATTATGGGGAACATGCTAGGGGAGCCAGGAGTGGGGAGAGGGGTTGGGAGATGGTCACAGGGCGACTAAGACCTAGACTTGCTTTTCTCAAGGAGGCCTGATTGGTCCCAAAACCAAATGTGTGAACAACTGTGTGATAGGAAGCTGAACCAAGAGCGCCAAGCAAGAAGAATGGTTTGGCTAATTGGAAATTCCATGTGTAATTAGGCCATGGCCTTGGACCAGGAGTTCTCAGTGGGCGTGATACTACCCCCCAGGGGACACTGTTGGGTGATGTGTGGAGACTTTTGTTGTTATGACTGAGGGAGAGAAGGTACTCTTGGCATCGAGTAGTTGGGGGCCAGGGATGCTGCTGCTCATACTACAGTGCCCAGGATAGCCCGGTACTCTTGGCATCGAGTAGTTGGGGGCCAGGGATGCTGCTGCTCATACTACAGTGCCCAGGATAGCCCCACAAAGAATGATCTGGCCCCAAAGTCTGTATTGTTGATGCTGAGAAATGCTGGTTTAGAACCAGGCTTCTCAAACTTGTCTGTGATTCAGTTCTCCTGAGAACTGTGTTAAAATACAGGTTAGAATGGACGAGCAGTCCCAGAAAAGGCAGAGCCTCTCAGCCACAGCTGACTTTGCCCCCAGGGATATTGGGTGATGTCTCAAGACATCTGTGCTTGTCACAGCTGGGTGATGGGCATCCTGCATCAAGTGCCCTAAAGTGCCCAGGATGGCCCTACAACTGAGAAGGACCCTGCCCAATGTCCACAGTGCTGAGGTCAGGAAACCTGCACTGGGCAGTGAGGTAATTTGAGGGAGGGCTTTAGTCACTACTCACTGCCATGCTTTGGCCCACTTTGAAGCCACTGGTGGGTTTCCCTGTCCCCTCCCCCCCATGTCAACCGAGCAGCCCTTCTGAGCTGTAACAAGCGGGTAGACTTTGAGGGACAGAGTGCTCCCCAGCCTGGCCGTGGCCCTGCTCCATCGGGTCACATCAGTTCCATCCTGGCGGGCACCATTGTGGCTGTGGTACTGGCAGGGACACCCGTCCAGGCTTTAGTGGTCCTCCATGCCAGAATGACTGCCACCCACCTTGTCACTCTGGGTCTGGACCACACTGGCCTCAATTCTGCAAAGACTGTGACTTGTAGATAGAAGCAGCACAGTGCAGTGGCCCACACTCGGGTCCCACAGGCCTCAGTCAGAAACCAGGTTCGTGTATCTCATTCAGTGAGTCCTGCCAGTCCGTTCAGAGCTCCGGTGACATATGGCGCTCTTCAAACAAAACACCGAGCTCCTGTTATTGTTTGGCATTCTCTTTGCCAGAGGATTGAGGAGCAGTTTATCTGGGAAGGAAACAGGGCTCTGCCAGTACCGACAGCAGGAGACTCGGGGGTCTTTACAAGCTTGTGCCTCCTTCTGTTAAAGGATAAGTCCTGGTCAAATCCAGCTCTGCCCTTCATGCCGGATGTATGGCCTTCAGCTCATTGCTAGACCTCTCTGAGCCCCAGTCTGTTTGTTGTTTCTAAAATGAGGGTGATAAAACGAGGGTGATAATGGAATAGCTTCCTCAGAACTTAGCAGGAACACATGTGTAATGCACTTAGCCCAGAGTCTGGCACACAGTCAGTGCTGAGATGATTGCTGCCACCACCGTCACTGATTGTCCTTGGGGTCCTTGGCCCGTCCTTTTTACTTGGTCAGACAGATGACCCTTGAACAACATAGGGTTAGGGGTGCAAATCGTCCCCCCACAGTCGAAAATCCACATAAAACTGATTTCCCTAAAACTTAACAACTAATAGCCTACTATGGACTGTGAGCTCTTACCGATAACATAAACTGTGGAGTAACACATATTTCGCATGTCAGTGATTTTTAACCTTTTTATTTCGTGGCACACATAAACTAGTAACTAAAATTTTGTGGCACACCAATATATATATATATTTGCTGAACTAAAAATAGGTATAAGTTTTGACAAAAACAAAATAGGTATAGCCCTGGCCGGGAACTCAGTGGTTAGAGTGCTAGCCTGTGCACAGAGGGTCTCAGATTCATTTCCCTGTCAAGGGCACATGGGTTCATGGGTTGCAGGTTTGATCCCTGCCCTGGTCCAGGTGCATGCAGGAGGCAACCAATTGATGTGTCTCTCTCACATCAATGTTTTTCTCTCTCCTCTTTTTCTCTCTCTCTCTCCTTTCCCTCTCCCTTCCTCCTACCCTTTCCAATCTTTTTAAAAAAATAATGGAAAAAATATCCTTACTCCTTGGGTGAGGATTTTTTTAAAAAGGTATAATTTTGATTCATTCACACCAGACAGCTATTATTGTGTTGGCTAGTGTCATTTATTTTATTTGACAATATAAGGGAAAAGAGGTCAGTGCCCTAAGTAGTCAGGTATTGCATGTTTTAGAAATTCTTGCAGGACATTGGTTGAAAATTGCTTTTTATGTATTATACTAGTGGCCCAGTGCACAAAATTCATGCCGGCGGGGGGCAGGGGGTGTCCCTCAGCTCAGGCTGTACCCTCTCCAATCTGGGATCCTCTGGGACTTCTGGCTCCTAACCACTTGCCTGCCTGCCTGATTGTCCCTACCGCTCTGCCTGCCAGCCTGCTCGCCCCTAACTGCCCCCACTCCTGGCCTGCTCGCCCCCAACTGCTGTTTCATCCTGGCCTGATCACCCACAACTGCCCTCCCCTCTTGGCCCCTAACTGCCTCTACCTCAGCCCCGCCACCATGGCTTTGTCCAGAAGAGTGTCCGGAAAGTCTCCTGAAAGGTCTCCCAGTCTAATTAGCATATTACCCTTTATTAGTATAGACAGAGGCCTGGTGCACAGGTGGGGGGGCGGCTGGTTTGCCCTGAAGGTTGTTCTGGATCAGGGTGGGGGTTCCCTTGGGGAGTGGGGCGGCCTGGGCGAGGGGCCTGTGGTGATTTGTAGGCTGGCCATGCCCCCATTGGGGTGGGGGTCCCTGCCTGGGCGAGGGGATGATGGCTGGCCTGGGTGAGAGGCTAATGGCCATTTACAGGCGGCCCCTCCCTCAGTGGCCGCCTGGGCAACCCAAGCCTCCTGCTTGCTCTGGCTTGCTCTGTGGCCCCTGCCCACAGGCCCCTCCTTTGGCCAGCAGCCCAGGTGGGCAGGAAGCTTGGCTTCCTCCATCGCCGGGGGTGACCCAAGCCTCCCGCCTGCTCCAGCTGGCTCAGTGGCCACTGCCATTTTTGTCCTGCTAATTTGCTTATTCCCTCCTGATTGGCTTAGGGTGTTGCAGAGGTACAGTCAATTTACATATTTGTCTATTCTTAGTATAGATACTGTATCCTTACAATAAAGTGAGCTAGAGAAAATAAAAATGTTATTAAGAAAATCATGGCCCTGACTGGTTTGGCTCAGTGGATAGGGCGTCGGCCTGCAGACTGAAGGGTCCCGGGTTAGATTTTGGTCAAGGGCATGTACCTTGGTTGCGGGCACATCCCCAGTGGGGGGTGTACAGGAGGCAGCTGATGGATGTTTCTCTCTCATGGATGTTTCTAACTCTCTATCCCTCTCTCTTCCTCTCTGTAAAAAATCAATAAAATATATTAAAAAAAGAAAAAGAAAAGAAAATCATGTAGCCCAGCCAGTTTGGCTCAGGAGTTGAGCATCGACCTATAAACCAGGAGGTCACAGTACGAGTCCTAGTCAGGGCACATGCCCAGTGTGGGGCATGCAGAAGGCAGCCAGTCAGTGATTCTCGTCATTGATGTTTCCATCTCTCTTCCCCTCTCCCTTCCTCTCTGAAATTAATAAAGAACATTTTTTTTAAAGAAAATCATACAGGTCATCAGCCAAGGCAAGTTCAAATTGTCACAAACCTCCAAAAAAATGTCCCAATATATTTATTGGAAAAATAAATTCACGTATGAGAAGATCCACACAGTCTCAAACCATGTTGTTCGGGGGTCAACTGTATTTATTTATGGCTGGGATTCAGACTTGAGGCAGCAGGTCCAGTATGTCACTCCACTTCATCCTCCCCACCCATTTTGCAGATGAAGAAACTGAGGCCACAGCAAGTGACGGAGCTGAGATTTGAACTTGTTTGTGCCTGAGTCCAAAGTCCATGCTGCCCTTCCTCCCCTCCCAGCTGGACACTCACCTCAGCATGTTGAGTTTCTTATTTAGGCTGTTAAGTCTCTTCCCTAATGGAACTAAGATCCAGTGGCAGGTTGGGAAGAGAACCAGGTGTCTCTTCTTTTGAAGTACTCCACAGAGCAGGGCTCTCAGGCTGGCTGGACATCAGCAGTCTTTGGGTCAGAAGGTCTGGCTCGCCCAGAGTAGAATGTGTCCCGTGATGTGATGGGCACACCTGAACCCTCCAGTACATGGAACTCAACCTCCTCAAGAACTACAGACCCTTGACCTGAGAACGTCTCGGACTCCCATCTTGGTAGTAGCCCTTGATTTGGAATATGCATCCACTTTGGAGGCAGATCTAGACTTCCATGTGTGCGATGAGGAGTAGGGGACTGTACTACTTCCCTGACGGGTGCTACCCCACAGAGACAGCAGGTCAGAGTCACCAGATAGATGTGGCCTTGAGGCCGAAGGAGATGCCCAGTGACTTACAGCCCAGTGGCTGAGTAAATGCAGAAGTGGCAAGTTTAGGAGAAAGAAGTTCCCTTTTGGATTTGTTGTGGCACCTTAGGGGCTCCCAGGTCTGGGAGGCAACTGGAAATAGAACCTGGAGTTGGGCAAGTGGATGGTGTTAAAAGTTGTGGTGAGGGTGACGGAGTTGGGGGAGGGGAGGACCACGTGAGACAAAGAAGGGGCAGGGCAGGGGGCTGAGAAGGGACCCTTAGAGCAGCGGTTCTCAACCGGTGGGTCACGACCCCTTTGGCGGTTTAGCTACCCTTTCACAGGGGTCACCTAAGACCATCCTGCATATCAGATATTTACATTACGATTCATAACAGTAGCAACATTACAGTTATGCAGTAGCAACGAAAATAATTTTATGGTTGGGAGTCACCACAACATGAGGAACTGTATTAAAGGGTCACGGCATTAGGAAGGTTGAGAACCACTGCCTTAGAGGGAAGAAGAGACCAGAAACAAGAGCACAGAAACTCAAAGAGCAATTCCAAACATTACAGAGAGGTCAAGTTCAGATGAGCCTGGAAACTGGCTACTAAGACCTTGGTTGGGAATAACTGTGGAGCTGTCGTGAGAACATAGATGGAAGAACATGAGAGGGAGGCAAAGATGCCAAAACAACACAGACTCCCCAGACCCTGAGCCAGCAAAGGGACTCAGGCGTGGGATCATGGTGGTGATGGACGTGACTCTAAGATGGCATGATGAAACGTGCTGCGAGCTACAAGAATGGTACCTGAGCAGAAGACAGAGGGCAGCCTGGTCAGCAGGTCCTCTGTGGAGACAAAGGCTCTGGGACACATGCTCACCCCCGGATCAGAACTTTGGGAAGGGCCAGAGAGTAATAGGCTCTGCCAGTCTGTCTCGACAGGAAAGCCACCATAGGCAATGAATGATGAGAGGAAGAGAGGAGTAGTAATGTTGGGGTCAGGATCTGGGTCGATGGAGGGACGTGGGCTGAGGGGACGGGGCAAAGGGCATGGGGTATTGTGTAGTGGGGTGCAGGCTGAGAGGTAGGGAGAATAGGCTGTGTCAGAAAGTGGGTGATAGGGGGTTACAATTTGAGGACGTTATCTGTGGAGCAAAACCTGTACTCTGAGATTTTTCTCCCATAGACACGTGCAAATATGTAAACATAGGTGTGTCACCCTTTTTACAGTAAGAATCACTGATTTTTTCCCTATTGGGACTAGTCAACATTCAATTTAATAGAAAAATGTCCCTAGTAAGAACGTGGCAATAGGTTGTCTAAGTGGTTTGGGACATTTTTCTTGTATTAGCCTGTGCTGTACGTGTGTACATGCACATGTGTTTGTGTATATGTATGGTTTCTATATGTGTTTGTGTGTACATATGTGTGCATTCATATATATATACATTGTGTTGTGTGCACACATGTTTGTGTGTGCATCCATGAGCATGTGTGTTTGTGTGTATATGTGTGAGTGTACAACACTTTCTTTACCCACTTTCTCAGCACAACGCAGCTGACAGTTGGTCTCCCACACAGCCCCCAGTTCCCATTTCTTTTGATGCGATGAACTTTGGGGCACCTGCCCCCAACCTGGGGAGGATTTTCATGTCCTGGACACCAAGCCTTGTGGTATTTAAGTTTTTGCTAATTAGAGCTGGCATCAGAAGCTTGCCTAAAACATGTGCTGGGTGAAAATGCCAGTGAAGGTTTTTTAATTCCCATTTTCCCCTGAATACATGGAATTGTCACTTGCAACTAAAATCAGATCCCATTTAAGATGAGGTAACAGACCTGAGCTTGGACAGTTTATATTAGTAGTTGAATGTGCTATAAGAGGGAAATAAGAGAGTGTTCCCATTAGGACAGGAGGAAAGGCAACTGTCCCATGTGACCGAGGATGACAGCCTGTGACTTCAGGAGCCGACAGGGGCTTGGCTGCCTCCTGCCCCAAGCCCAGTTTCCAGAGCTTGGGCCTGGTCCTCTGCTGGAAAAAGAGGGAAAGTTTGGCTGCTGAGAAGAAAACAGGAACAGATGCCCAGTTCTTACCAAAAGAAAAAGGAATTTGAACTCTGAAGATACTTTATTCCAGAGAAACTCAGGGCCAGCTCTGATCCCTCAAAGTCCACTGCAAAAGAAAAAAGTTAAGACTTGCCAGAGGAATGACAGGATGCCCCAAAAGTTTAGGCAAAGGACTACTGGATTGCCCTTGCTGGGAGTTGGAATTGGATTCTCTTGGAAATGGTGGGGAGCCTCTAAAAGGTCCCTTGTTTTCCCCTCTCTAATCGCACACTCATTGTCTGACAGATTGTAACAATTTCATGTCCAGGTCACTATAGTCCCCTCTTTGTTATTCTTAACCTGTCAACAAGTTCATTTCACTCAAGTGACATTTATCCAGCTCACTTCTCAGACGTCGCATGTTTGTTTAAATGTCGCATGTTCATTCGGCGCAATCCTGCCCTCCAGGCGACATTGGCAGTGTCTAGAGCAGTGATGGCGAACCTTTTGAGCTCGGCATGTCAGCATTTTGAAAAACCCTAACTTAACTCTGGTGCCGTGTCACATATAGAAATTTTTTTATATTTGCAACCATAGTAAAACAAAGACATATTTTTGATATTTTATATATTTAAATGCCATTTAACAAAGAAAAATCAACCAAAAAAATGTGTTCGCGTGTCACCTCTGACACGCGTGTCATAGGTTCGCCATCACTGGTCTAGAGAGTCAGGGTGGGCAGGGGGTGCTCCCAGAGGCCAGGGATGCCTCTCAGCACCCCACAGTGCCCAGGACAGAGAATGTCCACCTGAGACGCCTGCATTAGGGTCTGCTGGGCCAAGTGCGAGAAAGGACATGGTTTCTACCATCATGGACTGTGAAAGCATCCACTTTTCGGCAAGGAGAGATGGAAACTTAGTTCCTCAAACGTGGGAATCTCCTCTTGGTGCCTAGAACTGAACAGGGCTACAGTGAGGGCTGGCAGGGGCTTCCCGCAATCGGGTACAGTTAAGACAGAATCTAAACCACTCAATACTTGCTCCTTAGACCCGGACTCAGATTGAAGGGGGTGCAAGAGAGGGTATGGACCTGATTTTTCTGGTCACTGTATGAACACTGGGAATATCAGTACAAGTGTCACGAGACCCAGGTTTGAAAGAACTCTTGAGAGTGTTCTGGACTTATTGCTTCTTGGTCATAGGAAATTAATTGCCTTTTGGGGGGAAAATGAACCCAGGTGCCATCCAGATGCCACCAAGCAACAGGAGAGCAGGAACTGATGGCCTGAGGAGACCTGTGTCTCTCCCCAAAGTAAAAGTAAAAGGCTGTGTGGCTCTCCAAAGCGGAAGTTAATTAGCCAATCAGAAGGAAGGGAACTAAAAAACGCTTGTGTGCTCTTCTCTAATTACCCAAAGATGACCAATGTTTTCTAAATATCTGTCAGGCAGGTGGTTCCTCCGCTTGGCATATGAAAGAACGAATGAAAGGAGATTGCTTCTGGTCCTGGTGAGTCAGTGTCAGGCCAGGAGCGGGCGCAGAGATTGCCCTCAGCATTTCCTGCATTTCCTTTCCTGTCATTACTGGTTACTAGGTAACCAGAATATTTTCCTGTAAACAGAAGCCTCTTTCCTTTGTGCCCAGGCAGATTCATTCATGGAGGCCGCAACCCAGGGCTGCTGACCATGGGTCTGCCATGCCCCCTCACATACCTCAGCACATGTCCTCACTGGTGGGTGTTGTTGGCAGCATCTCCAAAAAGTCAGATGTGCCTTCTAGACGCTGGTGCCCGCCCAGGAGAGGAAGCTATAGCAATGAGGCTGTGCTTTCCCACTTATTTCTCCAGTCTGCTCTTATCTTGGACCAGATGACAAATGAAAAGTGCTCGGCTTATAAACAACACACCAGGTGTGTTTCTGAGCAACCAGGAGCTTTGGGCCTACCTGGCCAGGCTGGGTCGTGTTTGAGGCCCCTCTCCATTGTGTTGGTCCACCTAAGGCCTCTGGACCCCAGTCTAGAGGGGCCACAGATGAAGGGAATCGGAGAAAGAATGCTTTGGTTCCTGCCTTGGGAAGAAAAACAGGAGAGAGGACAAATGAATGTAACAGAGACAGACTGAATGGCTCCCAGTTCTTATTGCAAGTTTACATTCAGAACAGAAGCACAGACATGCATTCATATCTATGAGACTGTTCTAGGGTGACCTTGATCACCAAGGAGCCTGACCCTGCTGAGTGGGAACAGGGGATTCTCAAACTTCATGTTGGATGTGGCCAATTGGTGCCTTGTCACCTCCCTTCCCCTGCTGCTTCATGTTCTACCAGGTGGAGTCACTCCAGCCTCACACCATCTGGAAGGACTGCTGGAACTAGTGCTCTTCAAGGGCTGCTAGCATGGCAAACCAGCAATAAAACATTCTTGCATTGTCCTGGCCTAATGGCTCAGTTGGTTGGAATGTCATCCAGTACATCAAAAGGTTGTGACTTTGATTCCCGATCAGAGCACATACCTAGCATGCGGGAGGCCACCGACCAATGTTTCTCTCTCTCTCTCTCTCTCTCTCTCTCTCTCTCTCTCTCTCTCTCTCTCTCTCTTCTCTCTCTCATTTTAGCAGTTTAATAGCACCTCAATTGGCTTTCTTTTTATTTATTCTTAGGGTTCACTGAGCCTCTTGTAATTGTAAGTTGATGCCTTTCACCAAATTAAGTGATGTTTAGTCACTCTTTAAATATATCTCCTCTCTCTCTCATTCTCTCCTTTTCTTCTGGCACTCCAATTACATGTACATTAGACTTCTTATTTCTCTTTATTTTTTCCCCCTCAGTTCTTTTGATTGGGTAAATTCTATTGATCTATCTTTAAGTTTACTGACTCTTCCTTCTGCCATCTCTGATAATCAGCTATTAAACATATCCAGAGAAATTTCCATTTCAGTGAAATTTCTTTTCAGCTCCAGAATTCCTTTTCTTTTTTTTTTTGTTTTTTGTTTTTTGTTAATCCTCACCAGAGGATATTTTTCCATTGGTTTTTAGAGAGAGTGGAAGGGAGGGGAAGAGACAGAGAGAAACATAAATGTGAGAGAGACATCGATTGGTTGCCTCCTGCATGTGCCCCGACCAGGGCCGGGGATCAAACCTGCAACCGAGGTATATACCCTTGACTGGAACCGAACCCAGGACCCTTTAGTCTGCTGGCCGACGCTTTGTCTACTGAGCCAATCTGGCTAGGGCTCCAGAATTTCTATTGGGTTCTTTTTTATTTTATTTATTTTTATTTTTATTTTTTCGCTCCATCCACTGAGCCAAACCAGTTTTGGCTATTGGGTTCTTTTTTATAGTTTCTCTTCCTTGGTTGAAATTCTCACATGTTCATTCATTGTACTTATCATTTCCTTTAAATTCCTGAGCATATTTTTAGTAGCTGCTTTATCTGCATCACTTGGATTGGTTTTCTTATAATTGATTCCTTTTTTTTCTCCTTGAGGATGGATGACAGTATCCTTTTTCTTCTCACAGCAACAGTTTTTATTGGGTCATGGATAGCATGAAAAATATGTTATATTATCTCTGGATTCTGCCATGTTCCCCTGGTAGCATTTAACTTGGCTGGGCTCAAACTCTGTCACTCCCGAGTGGGCAACAGCTGAAATCTTTTCTTAGTGTTTTTTTTTTTTCATATTCAAACTGCTGTTTTTTTTCTCCAAGGTCCCTGGTGTCTCCCACACACGTGTGGTTTAAAGATTTGGGTGTGCTCTGGCCAGTGTGGCTCAGTTGTTTGGGTGTCATTCCATGCACTGAAAGGTCGCTGATTCAATCCCTGGTCGGGGCACATGTGGGAGGCAACCCATCAATGTTTTTCTTTTGCATCAACATTTCTCTCTCTCTCTCTCTCTCTCTCTCTCTCTCTCTCTTTCTCATATCCATAAAAAGATATCCTGGGGTGAGGATAAAAAGAAAGAAAAGATGTGGGTGGCCTCTGTAGTTGCATCTGGGGGCTCGTCCCCTCTGTGCCTCTCTCTCTTCTAGGATTCCCTCCCAACATTCTGAATTTCTCCTCTGATGCTTCAACACAACAAGCTGCTGCTTTCTGCTACCCTAGCATTTGTGGATTGAGGTGGCCCCCAGGGCCAAAAGCCACAGAGTTGCTGATCTGAACTTGTGACAGTGGTATTTCAGGGATGAACTCCCCGCAGTGTCTGCCTGCTTTGGTCACCTTCCAGTGACTTTATTTTTTAATTTAAATTCTTTATTGTTGAAAATATTACATATGTCTCCTTTTTCCCCATTCACCTCTCCCTGCCCGCTTCCACCCCGCAGCATAGCCAGTGACTTTAAATAGTTCTTCTTTCAAAAATATTTTGCCCATATTTTATCATTGTTATCTGTACGAGGGTTAGTCCAACCAATCTGCCCCACCATTACAGCGCTCTTTTGCATGTCTTTTAAAAACCTTTTTTAAAAATCCTAAACTTTGATGCGCTAAGAGCCTTTGATGAATGAACCCCATTTTTTTCTTTATTTCAGAAAACTGGATCAGCTTATGTGCAACCTACAACATTATCTCAGGTAGGTAAGGAAGGATTCCATGCTCTCTGTAGACTGGCGTGTTGTATGTTAATATATCGGAGCAGCCAAGCTGGCTCACACGGTGTGTCAGTCTGTGTGTCTGATACTAGCATCAAGGGAGGTGTTCAGGGAGAGTAGAGCAGTCAGTCTCCAAAGGTCACTACATTTCCCAAAATAGTCCCAGACATCCTAAAAGTAGATTTTAAATTTTCTGAAGCCTTTATGAACTTATTTATATTTTCCACCTGTACTGCCTTTTGAAATATGAATCTGTGTATTATTATCTGTCTTATAAAGTTCTGTCACAGATTCTCACAGTCTCACTAACTAGTTTTATATAATTCAATATCAGATGTAATACTGGGGAGTTACGAAAGTGTTCATTCATTTGATCAGTATGTGCCAACTGCCTGAGTTGTGCATGACACTGAAGCACTACACCAAAACTATCTTGTGATATGCCCTGGTCCCTACTGGTTCCTTGTGCTCCTCATCTTATGGACCCCTATTGAGTTGGGTGTATGGGTAACACAAACTGGGTGGCTTGAAACATCAGGAACTTATCCTTTTGTAGTTCCAGAGACTGGAAAGTGTTGGCAGGGTCATGATCTCTGTAGGGGAGAATCCTTCCTGCCGCTTCCAGCTTTGGGGGGCTCCCAGCAATCCTGGTTGTCTCTTGGCTGGCAGCTACATCACTCCCATCTCTGCTCTGTCTTCACGCGGCCTTTTCCCTGTGTGTCCTTTCTGTCTCTCATAAGAGCTCTGTCATTTGATTTAGGGCCCGCCCTAATCCAGTATGGTCTCATCTCAATCCTTACCTTGATTATATCTGCAAAGACACTATTTCTAAATAAAATCATATTCTGAGATTCCAGGTGGACATGAATTTGAGGAGACACTATTCAATGCACTACAACTCCCCAAAGTTATCTGTCCATTGTGCCCAAACTCCTGCCTTAAGTTTTAAGGGCTGCACCTGGCTTCTGGGGTTCCACGGTTTGGTGAATCAATTTGACTTCATAAGCTTTAGAGCACCATTGTTGTCATTTCAGCCCAGTGTTTGATATTTCCATTTGTCTTTAAATGTTAGCAGCTCCACCCTCCTCACAATCTGCGTCACCCTCTGCAGCCCCCTCCATCCCTGCCCTGTTGGTGAGATATGGCCACAAGAACTATGCACTAGGGCAGTGATGGCGAACCTATGACACGTGTCAGAGGTGACACGCGAACTCATTTTTTTGGTTGATTTTTCTTTGTTAAATGGCATTTAAATATATAAAATAAATATCAAAAATATAAGTCTTTGTTTTACTATGGTTGCAGATATCAAAAAATTTCTATATGTGACACGGCACCAGAGTTAAGTTAGGGTTTTTCAAAATGCTGACACACCGAGCTCAAAAGGTTCGCCATCACTGCACTAGATCAAGGGCCTGTGGACTTCCAGGTTTTGAATCAAGACAGTGTGATTTTTCTACCCATCTTCCAAAACGACATCACTTTATCAAACCCAGATTATGTGGACCGAGCACCAGCAACCTTTGCCCATTGCCTGTATTTGGAAATAAAGTTTTATTAGAATACAGCCAAGATCATTTATTTACATGTCAGCAAAGGCTGCTGTTGTGCCATGATGGCAATGTATCGTAGTTGCCGTGGAGACTAAATGACCAAAATGTCTCTGGTCCTTTACAGCAAAAGTGTGCTGATCCTGGCCTAAACAATATAAGCTGAACAATGCAATTAACTCAGACAGTGCCTAGTAAATAGTGTGTTAAACCAGGGAACACATTAGCATGAAAACTCCATGATACGGAATAACTTGTTTTCTGGAAAGTGTATTCTGGCCACAGTAAGCTGAGCCATGGACTCACTATCCATCCTCAACACTCTCACACCTCTCCTTGCTTCACTGAGGCTTAGACTTTGGAATAAAATTATTTCTGCCTCTGGAACAAAGAAGTGATCTCAGTGAAGTCAGCTTTCTCACTTTGTTGCTAGTAGATTCTTTTCACGAGTTCTAGTCCACTTATCTCCTCCTAGTGTCACTGAAGTTACCCACTTCTTGGCTTTAAATGGGAACAAAGTGGTATATAGAGTGTAAATGACTGATTTAAGTGTTAGGGAAAACTGTAAATAAGAGACCTCGGTTAAGCAATTTCCAACAGAATATTCCAAAGTAATACCTGCTCAAAGAGCCCGTAGGTAACAGGCTCTTCTGTCAGGAAGGCAGAGAGAGTTGGAAACACAGGACTAGAAAGCCATAATCTTCTCTGAAAAAGGCAAATTAAGGAGGAGTTGCCAGTCACCATGGGGTGCTGGGGACATCTAGTGTTTGCACCTGAGTCAGGCTCACAGGAAACAAAGATGCCACAGACACAGACCACAGATCTAACCAGTGGCTCTCGTGGTACCAAAGGCTTGTGGACAGGGGACTAGAGAAAGTCATGGAATAATCCGTCAATAAAGATGAGATTAAACTAACACATTTGGATTCAAACTCACACATATCCCTTTCTACTTCCCTTCGACAAATTATTTTATGGTTACCAGTTGTTTTCTGCACTAAAAAAAAAAAAGGCTTTGAAAAAAAATGTTTATTCATTCTTGCAGCTGGGAACTCTTGGGGTGATAGAGAAACATGCAAGTTCTGGCACTGTATCCTGGGCACTGGGATGTGTGCTGTGCCATTCAGGCCTGCATGTGAGGCAGAAGCCAGGAGACTCCACTCTTAAGGGTGGCATGCTCAGAACTGGGGCCGGGACAGGATAGGGACTGCAGGATAGGGACAGGATAGGGACTCCTCTCTCTGCAGTTTGTGTATTTCACTGCCTCTCAAATGCTTAAGGTAGCCAGTAGTTTATTTAAAATTGAA
This sequence comes from Myotis davidii, assembly GCF_000327345.1. Classification (NCBI taxonomy): domain Eukaryota; kingdom Metazoa; phylum Chordata; class Mammalia; order Chiroptera; family Vespertilionidae; genus Myotis; species Myotis davidii. The sequence goes on from NW_006291021.1 coordinate 514,564, forward strand.
GACAGTTTGACTTTCTGCATTTTATAGAATGGTTTTGTATCATTTGCCACTTTGTTCTGATATTGGGTCTTTTGGTAGCGAATTTTAAATCTACCTATTACAAGACATATGCATCTGGCTACAAAGAAATACATTCTTATGCTTTCTTGTGGGCAAAGATCTCTAGGTACAGAGGGCAATTTTGACTTATTGCTGACATTCCTGAGGACTTGTACCCAGCCTAGCACAGTGTTTCTTAACTGTCACTGTACATCACCTTTTTTCTCCCTAGGTCAGTGGTTCTCAACTGGGAGACAGTTTTGCCCCCAGGGGACACTGGATAATGTCTGGAGACATTTTTTATTATCGCCACCTGAGGAGGGGGTGCTTCTGGCATCTAGCGGGTGGGGGTCAGGGATGCTACTCAACACCCCTCAGTGCCCAGGAGCCCCCTAGACAGTGATCCAGCCCCAGTGTCACAGGGCCAAGGGGAGAGACCCTGCCTGAGGAGAATCATTTGCCAAGCTCCCCAAACAGAAAGCACCCACCAGGGGCTTTTGGCTTGCTGGGTACATGAGTAAACAGTTCCATGAGTCCTGAAAATAGTTCACCCTGAGCAGCCTGGAACAGGGACAAACAGTGACAACTGTCCCCGCATGCCTCTAAGGAACTCCTGCAGGGCTACTTTTTGGTTTAATATTTGGAAGAACAGCCCCTGCCCCCACCCCTCTCCCTTTCTTTGGAATAATTATGCCACCTATTCCCTGTTCTTTACCCAGCTTGGCCGGATCCCTGCTCTGAACCTGGAAGGCTATCGGGAACTCCCACTCGCCTGTCCTGTCTGCATCTGCAGTTGCCTCTGTGGGCCTCATGACTGCAGCCCTGCCCGCTCACCCTCTCTCCGCCTCTCTTCAGAACTGAGCATGCAGAGTTCAGAGGGTGCAGCGGACTCACCAGCTTCTGTGGCTCTGTGCTCATCAGCGGCCGCCCAGGCGCCTGTGGCCCAGCCAGTGCCAGCCTCCCCGCAGGTAACAGACCAGCCAGGGAAGATCAGTGTGGCCAGTGTGGTTGTATCCACTGTGGTTTTGAAAAGCACTTGACTCAGCAGGGAGGAATCTGTGTTCTCCTGAATTGCCTTCTCAGCCCAAAGTTAGAGCTGTTGAAATAGCTGCACCTTCTCTGTCTCCCCCACCAAATCTGACTTAGTTTGTTCTTCTCTTTTAAGGGAAGTTTTCTTCTACCTTGGGAATGACCTTTTTACACAGAAAGACTTTATGGGTAAGGCAAATGATAAGTGAAAATTCTCAGTATTGGTTCACAATTGAATCTAGCATTAGAATGGATATATTTAAAACTAGAGCCCCCCCCCCAAAAAAAAAGAGGAAAAAAAGGAAAAGAAATACAACTAGAGGCCCAGTGCACAAATCTGTGCACCAGTGGGGTCCCTTGGCCTAGCCTGCGGCTCGGGCTAAAACCAGCTCTCCGACATCCCCCAAGGGGTCCTGGATTGCGAGAGGGTGCAGGCCAGGCCAAGGGACCCCACCAGTGCACAATCGGGGCCAGGGAGGGACGCAGGAGGTTGGCCAGCAAGGAGGGACCACAGGAGGGCTTCAGGGTGTGTCTGGCTCATCTCACTCAGTCCCAATCGGCCAGACACCAGCAGCAAACTAACTTACCGGTTGGAGTGTCTGCCCCCTGGTGGTCAGTGCACGTCATAGCAAGCGGTTGAGCGGCCTTAGCATATCATTAGCATATCATGCTTTGATTGGTTGAACAGACGACCTGACACTTAGCATATTAGGCTTTTATTATATAGGATTTTTGGAGAGAATTTTTACATTAAGGCTGTGTCAAAATAAAAACCGTAACTCAAAAAGATATCTGTGCCCCTTGTTCATTGCAGCATTATTTACAATAGCCAAGATATGGAAACAAGCTAAGTGTCCATCCAGACAATTGGTAAAGAAGATGTGATACATAGATACAATGGAATATTACTCAGCCATAAAAAGAATGAAATTGTGCCATTTGCAATCACATGGAGGGACCTACAGGGAATTATGCTAAATGAGATGTCAGACAAATACCATATGATCTCACTTATATGTGAAACAACAACAAAAACCCACACATTAAGCTCATAGATAGAGGATAGATTGGTGGTTGCCAGATGAGGCATGGGAGTGGGTGAAATGGGTCCTGCTATGGCCACTGTGTCTCTCCCAGGTTCCAGGGCTTCCGTCCCTGCTAGAGATGCATCCAGGTGCCCCGCTCCCCCTTGGCAACATCCACACCCTTTCCCCTTCTGTCCCCACATACACTGTCTGTTGCTCAAAGCTGAGCCTCCCCACTGCCTATGCAGGGGACTCCCTTTCCTCCAGCACCCTCTCCACAAGCTGTGTTTTGTTCCCTGAACAATGAACACCCCAGGCTTCCTTGTCAGAAGGAGGAATTCTTGCAGCTCAGTTCCTATGGTGCATTGTCCATGTTTTCCCTCTCAGCCCTCCTACACTACCCAACACAACTACCCACTAAGCAGACACAGATGTGTTCTGCCACCAGCTCCACGTGGCTCTGAGCAGTGGAAATGTGGCCAGTATACCTGCGGAACTGAATTTACAGCTTATTTAAATAGAATGAAATGGAAATGGCCACATGGCCATACAGCTAGTAGCTACTGCTACCGTATTGGACCGCTCAGCTTTAGAGCGTATGAATGCAAATCCTTAATGTTCTTACTTACTTAATCGAGGTGAAATTCACATCATGTAAAATTCACCATTATAAAGCAAACAAAGAAGTAGCATTTTTCATACATTTATCACTCCCAAAAAAGAAACCCTGTCTCCCATAGCAGTCACTCATCCCCCTCCCCAGCCTCTGACAACCATAAACCTACTTCCTGTATCTGTGGATGTGCCTGCTCTGGACATCTCATATAAATGGAATCATAAGGCAATTTTGTGTCTGGCTTCTCTGAGCATTATGTGTTCAAGGTTCATCCACATGTAGCACCTATCAGCTTTCCTCCTTTTCAGGGCTGAGTAATATTTCATTGTGAGGAGAGACTACATTGTGTATATCCATTCATCCATTGAGATTTGCACCATTTATGTTCTTTTTGTCTTTGATTGCGAGCTCATAGAATGTCTAGTCCCTGTTGATCTCTTTTTATACAGTGGTGTTTAGAAGGCAAAGCACTGCAGAATCACCATGACCAGTGACATTTAGGGTCCACTTTGGAAAATCACAGAATTGAAGTCATTGATTTCTAAAGCCCCAGCTTTATGTAGACAAAGCACTTCTGATTCTCTTTTGACTCTGGCGTTCATTTGATCCTTCACATTTTCAGTTCTGTGTGTCCAATAAAGCAACAGCAGGCCAGGCGGCAGTAGCTGTGGTTATATTCTGTGTTTGTTTGCAAGCCCAAGGCCTGACAAGTCTGAATGTCCCTCTCTCCTTCCCTTTTAGAGGGTGCTGGTCCAGGCAACGGGCTCGGCTTCCAAAGGGGCCCAGATGCAGCCAATCTCCCTCCCCAGAATCCAGCAGGTGCCACAGCAGGTAACCACAGCACATGTGATCTGGAGGCCTCTCTGTGTTATGTATTCTTTTCTGTCATTGCTGCTCCTTCTTTAATGTCTTCAGTTCCTTACCAGAAGGTTCTATGTTTTTTTTAAAGATCTTTCACTTCAAACAGTTTTGCAGCAAACCAAGACAACTGTGATCTTTCATTCATTCAGAAATTCAATGCATGAGTCGTAAGCCAGCCCCTTGATATAGCACTGGGTTCTGAGCTAGACATGCAAACAGATAGCAAAGGTTCTGGATTATTAGGAACACAGAACCTCCTGGGGAGGCAAACCCCTCTGCAGGCAAGTGTTATACCCTCAGACGAGAGCCATGACCAAGGAAGCGCCTCTTGTGAGATCAAATTATCTGGGAAGAAACCTCGAAAGTGTGGGCTCACCCACCAAAGAACAGCACAGACCATCAGCTCAGTCAGTCAGTGGGATGTAGGACAGTGGTCAGCAGCCCTTTTTTGGAAAAGGCCAATTAGTGCCTTTTTTTTTGGCTCTCCAGGCCAAGTAGTGTCTTGCACAGCCACTCAACTCTGCCTTGTCTCTAGAAGCAGCCATAGATGTAAAAAGAAGGGGCATGGCTGTGTGTCAATAAAACTTTATTTACAAAAAACAGGCAAGCCAGATCTGGCCCAAGGGCCGGCTGGTGCTCTGAAAGATGCTGAATTAAAATCTGTGCAGGGTCCTGCCTGAAAGGGAGGGACCATGAGTGAAATAGAGAGATGGCCGAGACCCCAGAGTACACGCTTCTTTCTTCAGGGGTTCCTGTTCAGATGAGCAGTGTGTGTTGGGTGAACCAGGGGAGGCTTATGAGGTCAGGGAGAAACAAAGGTTCTGAGCAGGCCCAGAAGGGAACCTTAGCTCCTCGAGGGAGGGAAATGGAGGCTAATGTCATGATTCCAGAAGCTTCCCCCATCTGTGGGGCTCGACCTGCACCATCACTTTCTCTTTGGGCAACTCAGACTTGTGGAGTGACTTGTGCATTTCACTCGGTCCCCTAAGGCAAAGCCCACTCAGCATGGTAATCCCTGGACTCCTCATGATAGGCTCTTACTCCAGGAGTTAAGCATGTATGAGTGTATCCGTGCTGGGTTGTCCTCGGAGGTAGAATCAGCTCCACACACAGGCCTAGAGAGAGGTCACGATGGGACCCAGCCTTTAATTTTGTTACCCCAAAATGAGGTTGAATTAGGCATTGGGTAAGGTTCCCTCTGTGGTGAGATTCTGAAGTCTTCCATGCAGAGCTCTGGGCCTCTACCACCAGAGCCAGCGTCCTTTGTGGGCCATTAGCTGAGGCGCTGCACTGACAGGGACCAGGTAGGGCTGTTCTGTGGTCCTCCCATCACCCTCGGTTTACATCTCTCACTCGAGGCCCATCGCTTCTTCTAGTTCTGCTCAGACCTTCAGTCTCTCCCCAGTGTGGCTCCAGGACCCCTGCCCTCCTGCTGGGGAGGGGCACCAGGGCCACACTAAGGGGGCATGAGGGGGACATGTAGACAGTGACCAGCTTAGCCCTCTGCCCTGTCCTTGGGTGTGGATGACAAGTCCAGTGCTCAGAGGTTGGCGTTCTGTCCATACTCTGATTTCCACTGTCCAGCATTACCAACCCTTTTACCCAGTGGCTGGCAGGGCCCAGGGCCCTTCCTGGCTGTCGATTTGGCTCCTTCCCCCACGGAACAGGCACCATGGACTTGGCTTCCCTCAAGCATAGCAGTGGATCAGGACTGCCTCTCCTATTTCTTTCAAGACGTGCCAACTGTCATGCAGTACTTAATGTTAATAAAAGGCAGTCCAAGTTATTTTCAGCTTGAATGATGGAAAGTCATGAAGAAGTAGACTATACTGTGTGTAACACGAAATATCTGATGTTTCAGGTCCAGACTGTGCAACACGTGTACCCATCCCAAGTGCAGTACGTGGAGGGCGGAGACGCCGTCTACACGAATGGTGCCTTGTACGTGGTTTCCCCTGCCCTCGGAAGGGTCCTCACAGAGAACCTCAGGCCACGTCTGGAACCTTCCTTCACGACTCTCCCACCTTTTTCCTTTTGGGGATGTGTTTGCACAAATCCCTCCCCCTTATCCTTTGGGTGCTATGTTGGAACCATTACTGTGGTATTAGGTCATCACAGTCCTATGGAGATTTCAGAAATCATACACTGTGTAGTTTTTACTTCTAGAAAAGGTAGTCTTAAGAAAAACAAACCGTAACCCAAGTCTAAAGATTCAGTCTTCACAATTCAGAAGCCATCTCTATCTCTGCTTTCTCCTCCTGGCCTTCGTTAACCTCTGGCTTATGATGTTGATATGACTTGATTTTTTATTTGTCAGGGACTTACAGGGTTTTCTGCTTGTGAACTATGTAATTCTTGGGGCAGAAAATAACACATTTCTCGGGAAGCTCATTGGACTCAAGACATAAGTCCTTTTGTTCTTTTGATTTTGACAACTCCCCTTTGAAAGTTCAGGGATCAAGCATGAGAGTGTGGCTGTGGTTAAGGAGCTGTGTGAGCTTCTACAGTACAACACTGAAGGTTCTAATACATACACAGACACATGTGAGTGTGTGTCAAACCCATGACATCTGAGCAAGGTGTGTAGATTGTACCAATGTCGAGTTCTTGGGTTCGATTGTATTACAGTTAAATATGATGTCACTGGGGGTCAGGATGGGAGTGCACACCTCCCAGAGGTTGGGGCCACCTGCCACCTAGGGGGGCCTTCCCTCAGGACAGGTCATAGCCTTTAGTTACCACCAAAAAGAAACCATTACCAGCTGCCTTTTGCTATGGCCAGCATTACTGGAGTGGAACTTAAAACTTTATGGGATGACATACATAGTTAGCTAAGCATTTAATCCAGATGTTAAAGTAATATTAGACAAATTCTTCATATCACTTAGAAATTTCTTTTTATTATGCAATTTCATTTTTTAACCTTTTTTGATAGAATCGTAGACTTACAGGAAGTTGCAAAATGGGAGACCCTTCACCCAGTCCCCCCTGTGGTAACATCTTTTTTGAGTATTACTGTAGGACAATAGCAGGAAAGTAACACTGGGACAGAACTGTTAACTAGCCCATGGGTCTTATTCCATTTCACCAGTTTTGACTCCTGTGTGTGTGTGTGTGTGTGTGTAGTTCTGTGCCATTTTTTCTCGTGTAAATTTTAAAATACATATTTTTTTTATTGATTTCAGAGAGGAAGAGAGAGGGAGAGAGAGATAGAAACATCAATGATGAGAGAAAATCATTGATTGGCTGCCTCCTACACGCCCCCTACTGGGGATCGAGCCCGCAACCCCGGGCATGTGCCCTTGACCGGAATCGAATCTGGGACCCTTTAGTCCGCAGGCCGACGCTCTATCCACTGAACCAAACCAGCTGGGGCTCATGTATAAATTTCACATAACCATAATAAGACACAGAAGTGTTCCATCTCCATGAAGGAGCTCCCTCATATGACCCCTTCATACTGAGAATTTTTAAATGATCGGTTTTTGATGAGTCCGCATGTGATCCTGAATATTTTCAGACGATTGCTTTGAACTCTGTGCTGCATAGGCGTTTGGTGTCTGACTTACCCCAAATGTTCAGTCTCATCAGGCTTCCACTTTGACATGAAGTTTTGCAGGATTCCTTCCAGACTCAGAGGAGGCACATTCTCTCTTTCTGACAGGCGGACGGCCTATGCCTATAACCCCGAGCCTCCAATGTATGCCACAAGCAGCGCAGCATCTTACTTCGAGGCCCCGGGCGATGCCCAGGTGACCGTGGCAGGCTCCTCGCCGACAGCAGTCCCCTCCCACAGCATGGTGGGCATCACCATGGATGTCGGGGGGAGCCCCATTATCTCCAGCACAGGAGCCTATCTCATCCACGGGGGGATGGACAGCACCAGACACTCGCTGGCCCACACTTCCCGGTCGTCTCCAGCAACGGTATGTACGAGGCTCTCGGGCAACAGGTTAGACCCTGGATAGACTAGCAGTAGAAGTAGGGATGGTGAGCGGAAGGCAGCTGGAGCCCTGGAAGGGAGCCCTGCCGGCCCTAGCCAGGCCCTGTGACCCAAGGCAAGTCTCAGCTTCTTTGAACCTCAGTTCCTCCACTGGTTTAAAAAAAACCACAAAAACGTTAATCTTCCATCATGGGCTATTACGAACACTGCATATTTGTAAGAAGAACTCCATACCTGTATGTGCTGCTGCTGATGTCATCATTATTATCAGCCTCCGAGAGGCTTAGGTCTGTCCACCCATATGAAACTAGACTGAATAAACAAGAGGAAATTTCTCTTAGGAGCTATGCCGAATTGCTCCCGCCATGCTCCTGTCCAAAACAGCATCTGCTTTAAAAACTTACCTTTCAAAACTCTAGTTTCCATATTTACTTTTACTTTGTAAATAAATACAGAGCTGTGTGACTTTCCTGTGTGTACAGCCCTGAGTTTTGACACACATGCACGTTTGTGTAACAACTGCCACAGTCAGGATCCTGATGGTTGGTCTCCCCTAAACTCCCTCCTGGTATTTGCAGTCATGACCGCCCCTCACCCACAACCCCTGGCACCCACTGACCCTTTCTCCATCACTAGAGGTTTGTTTTTCCGGGACTGTTGTATGAACAGAATCATTCAGTAATGACCTTCTGAGTTCCGCTTCTTTAACTCAGTGTGGCATCTTTGAGATCCAGTCAGGTTGTTGCATGAGCCAGTAATTCCTCCTCCTTCATAACGGAGTAGTATTCCTACCTATCCATTCACCAGTTGAGGGCAGTTGGGGAGATTTCCAGTTTTGGGCGATTATGAATAATGCAGCAATCAGTCCTCACCGACAGGTTTTTGTATGGACATATGTTTTCCTTTCTTTTGAGTAAATAGCTACGAGAGGATTGCTGGTTGATACGGTAAGTGTGTATTTAACTTTATCAGAGATCACCAACAGTTTCCTCCAGTGGCCGTACCATTTCACATTTCCCCAGTGATGTGTGAGAGCGCCTGTTGCTCCACTCCTCGCCAGCACTCCTTGTTGTCGGCATTTTTTCATTTTAGCCATTCTGATAGGTGTGTAGTGGTATCTCATTGTGGTTGTAACTTGCATTTTCTTAATTGCTAATGATGGTAAGCAGCTTTTCACGTGCTCATTTGCCTTGTATATGCTTTTGGTGATGTGTCAGTTCCCGTCATTTGCCTATTTTTTAAACTGTATTGTTAGTTTTCTTATTGTTAAATTTTGAAAATTCTTTGTGTTCTTTATAAGTCCCCTGTTAGATAAGCAACTTGCAAATATTCTCTCCCAGTTTTTATAGTGTCTTTTCATTCTGTTACAAGTGTCATTTGCAGAAAAAAAGAATTTTTTTAAAGTAAAGTCTTATTTATTAATTTTTCTTTTTTGAAAAGATCACACTTTTGATGCCATGCCTGAGAACTCTTTGCCTATCCCCAGATCATAAAAATTTCCTCCTATTTTCTTTGAAAAGTTTTATAGTTTTACATTTTGTAGTTAGATCTGCTTCATTTGGGTTAACTTTTCTATAAGATGGAAGGTTTAGGTCGAGGTTTATTTTTATGCATATGAAACCACCAGTGGTTCCAGCATCATTTGCTGAAATGACTGTCCTTCTTCCATTGGATCACTTTTGCATCTTTGTCAAAAATCAATTGGTCATGTGTGGATCTGTTTCCAGACATTCTGTTCTGTTTCATTGATCTATGTGCCTGTTCTTAATTACTATAGCTTTATAGTGAGTGATTCCTCCAACTTTATTTTTCTTTGGTATTGTGTAAGCTATTTATATAAATTTAGAATTTTCTATATCTATAAAAAATTCTTGGTAGGTTTTGATTAAACAGCATTAAACCTGTATGTCAGTTTGGGGGAGAATTGAGTTGGGTCGTCAGTCCATGAACATGGTATGCTTTCCCATTTACTTAGGTCTTCTTTTATTTCTTTCATCAGCATTTTGTAATTTTTAATGTGCAGATCCTATACACATATTATTAGGCTTATTCTTAAGTATGTCATGTTTTTGGAGCTATTGTAAGTGGTATTGGTCTTTATTGTATTTTTGTAAATTATTTTTTAAACCAAGCGCTGGCCAGTTTTATTAAAGAAAAATCTTGCATGATTTGCTTTTCACTAATATGTTTTGGCATGCTTTTTATGATACCAGAATCACCTAAATCAATGATAGCCAGTGTGCATACTCTAGTATTTCCACATGCTGTGCCCAATTCAGCATTACTGCCACTGTAGTGATGGACACCATGACATAGTCCACTATTTCAGATTTCCTCAAGGCTGAACAGTTGCTGATGAGGATGACCAGTTTCACTTTGCCTGATCATCTTCAGGGTCTGTTTGTACCCCAGCATGTACTTTTCACTTTACGTAACAAATTGGAGCCTAGAGTTGATCGACTCCAACAACTTTCATTGTCTTTGCAGCCACCATCTTCTTGCCTTACGTGCAGACAGCCCCCAACCTAGAACATACAGAGCAGTGGTATTGATTTTTTAATTCAGTTTCTAACTGTTCATTGTGAGTATGTGAAAATACGGTTGATTTTTGACTGTTGTCCTGCAACCTTGTAGAACTCACTTTTTAGTTCTAAGAGTTTTTTGTTGTCTGCAAATAGGACCAATTTTCCTTCCTCCTTTTCAATCTGGATAACATTTTTTTTTATTGCCTTTTTTTGCTGGCTAGAACTCTACTATGTTGAATAGGAGCAGTGAGTGGACATCCTTTCCTGGATCCCAGTCTTGGGGGGAAATCTTTTCATCTTTTACTGCTAAGTATGATGTTAATTGTAGGTTTTCATAAATGCCCTATTTCGGGCTGAGGAAGTTACCTTCTATTCCTAGTTTTCAGAGAGTTTTTGGATGTTGAGCTCTGTCAAATGCTTTTTCTTTATTGATCATGAGGTTGTATTTTTTTTGTTTGTTGTTTTTTTAAAAAATATATTTTATTGATTTTTTACAGAGAGGAAGGAAGAAAGATAGAGAGTTAGAAACATCGATGGGAGAGAAACATCGATCAGCTGCCTCCTCACACCTCCTACTGGGGATGTGCCCATAACTAAGGTACATGCCCTTGACCGGAATCGAACCTGGGACCCTTCAGTCCACAGGCCGAGGCTCTATCCACTGAGCCAAACTGGTCAGGGCATGAGGTTGTTTTTTTCTTTAGACTGTTAATATGATAAATTACACTGATTGATTTTCAATTAGAAAAATCTTCCTATTTTGGTAGTGGGCTAATCTGAAATAGAAGGTAATGTTTTAGCCTCATCCCTGTTCTTTTCAGACTGTTTTGGCAGCACCCCGACATCAGAGTGGCTTGCTGTCCTCTCTCTTTCTCTGTGTAGACTGCTCCCCAGAACCTGGCTTGGAGGACAGGCATAGAGAGAAGTCACTTGCTTTCTAGAAACTGCGATGTGTGGGGCAGTGTCCACTGCTCAATCCGAGAGGCCCTAGCTTCCACCTCACCTCTCAGTTTTCCAGCTGTTAGCTCAGCAGAGGCTGGGAGGACACAGGGGGCCAGACACGCTTCTCCCTTAGAGGACTGGCTAGATGGACTCAAGATTAGAGCTGCTAGTGATCAGAAAGTGCTCCTCGCATGCCATGTTAACTCATGGATATGGCAGGCTTAGTTTTATCAGACTATACCAATTTATAGTAGTAGAATATACTAGAATTATAGGAAACAAGTTTACTGAGAAACAGCAGCATTCTCTCTGATCCACACCCTCTTGGTTGCAAGCAGATGTGCAGCTCAGACTTGGAGCACTAGCTCCTATGGTTTGTTATTTGGGTTGCCTTTAAGGAATCAAGTTTTTAAATCAATTGGAAATCCATGAATGGACTGTGTTTTAACACACATCCCCATGAAAGCCCCTAGGAAGTGATAATTTCAAATGAGAATCTGATCCCTGACTCTGCCTTCTCTGTGTTAATTTATCGGCTTGGCTTTGGCATGGGAACATCTCACAAGGATGCAGCTTGTGAGAGCTGAGGGACTTTCTGGGAGCCATGAACAGAAATGGCCCTGAGGCTTGCAACAGAAATAAAATATGACTCCTGCCCTGGCTGGTGTGGATCAGTGGTTAGAGCATCAGCCAGGGCCAGGAGCCATAGGATTGTGGTTCTGGCTAATGCTCTAACCTGAGATCCTCATACAGATAGAGGGTTGTATCTCGGTTGCAGGATCCCCACCCCAGTCAGAGCGAGTGCAGGACACAACCGTTGATGTGTCTTTCACATCAGTGTTTCTCTCCTCTCCTCCCCTCCCCTCCCCTCCTCTCCCCTCTTTCTTCCTCTCCCACTCCTTCCACTCTCTCTCTGAAAAATCAATGGAAAAAATATCCTCAGGTAAGGATTAACAAAACAAACAAACAAACAAAAAATACGGCTCCTATATCCATCCTTTCACATCTGCCAATTCTTTCATGTTAGAGTTATGGGATTTTAAGTTAATCCTGAAAAGGGAGCATGAAGATCAGAGCAAATCATCACCTACACACTCAATAAGTGATTTCAAACTTTTGGTGACAAATTGTCTTGAGTCTTTATTTCTGGTTAAATTTTCTTTTTAATTTTTTTTTTATATCAGAGAAGAAGGGAAAGGGAGAGAGAGAACCATCAATGATGAGAGAGAATCATCGATCAGCTGCCTTCTGCCCGCCTCCTACTGGGGATCAAGCCTACAACCCAGGTATGTGCCCTGATTGGAAATTGAACTGTGACCTCCTGTTTTATAGGTCGATGCTCAACCACTGAGCCACACCCGCTGGGCTAAATTTTCATCAGTGTTATAAATCTTTTACTAGTAAAATACATTTTATGAGTTTATTTGAGCCAACCAGAGGACATGCCAGGAAGCAAGATCTCAAATGCTCCCAGTATTATAAATCTTAAAAGAGTGATTTGCCCAAATGATGAGTTTTTTGTTTGTCTGTTTGTTTGTTTTCAGTCTTCACCTGAGGATATTTTCTCCATTGATTTTTAGAGAGAGTAAAAGGGAGAGAGGGGAGAGAGAGAAATATTGTGAGAGATACACATCAATCGGTTGCTTCCTGCACACTCCCCAACCAGGGCCAGGTATGTGCCCTTGACTATGAATCTAACCTGTGACCCTTCATTGCACCAGCTGATGCTCTAACCACTGAGCACACTAGCCAGGGCCGAAATGGTGAGTTTTTTAATAAAGTTTTCTGTTGCACTTTTTTTTTTTAAAGTACATTGAGAGGTTTGCTTTTGTCATTTCAGCTCAGGTCGAACCTCTGACACAACCCAAAGGGCAAAGTGCCCAGGGTGCCAAATTTAAGGAGGGTTTCACCTCCAAGTGCTGACCCTGCTCAGGCTCAACCTTGAGCATGAGCACCTCCTTAAATTTGGTGTGCTGGGTGCCTCGTTGGCCCCACCCAGTCCTGGCCCAGTGTGGAGACTTACATGCCTCTGGCCTAATCAGATTTTTATACAGCATGCACATGTAATATTACCTACATAACTTTAAAATGCTTAATTAACGAAATAAAGATGGACAAACAGATTTAAAATGTTCCATTTCCCTAAGCCAGCCTCCCTCTCTCCTGGGGTGAGCCCACTGTTTCCCCTTCTTCCTCCCTGGCCCTTGGGAATGGTCGCTTTCTACAGGCATAATTCTAGGATTTATGTTCCTGCCTCAAAATTCCCATCGTGCTGCTTCCCCAATTTCTTTAAAGATCCAAAGGGGTTACTCATGCAACATCTAAATGTTTATTGTCTCCACTTATGGTCATGTAAGTATGTTGTATTTTAGGATGGAGGGTTAGCTACTGCAGGTTTCTGTCCTTGTCCCAACTTTTCTCTGGTCTTTCCAAGGAACATCCCTGCCCCTTCCCAGGAGGCATGGTCTAGAAATTGAATTAGGGAAGACCCAGCCTGGATTAGCAGGTATTTCATCAATAGTTGTCATTGCTGGGCCTTTGTAGGGGCTACCTCTGTGGCAGGTCCTTTTAACAAGGTTATTATGGGATGGCCATTGGGGTAGATGCTAATAAACTTGAGAAGTAACCAACACCCTCCATTAGGAGGCATTAATTTAGTCCTTAATCAGGTAAAATCTTGGTAGAATTATACATGAAAGGAAAGGGTTTTAAAATTTTTCTTTCACAATTTTTAAATAATTGGCTAATTTTAATATACTTGGGAGCTTTAAAACTAGTCTGCTATCTGCTATTACGTTGGGTCCTTAGAGACACTGTATCTTTTATCACGAGTATTATACATTTTCTGTCCTCCATCTGAATGAGTCTTTAAAGCAGGCCTTCTGTTAACAATTCATGTAGCAGAAGCAACTGATATTAAATGACCAATAAAAAGGAGTACGTGCTGCATTGCACCAAGTCAAAAGTAAAGATTTAGCGCCCGATAAATCAAGAAACAGATGCATAAGCATATGCATAATTCTAAAATGTGAAGGAGATTACCAGAAGTTCAAAAAAAGAGAAATGATTTTAGAAAAAGCTGCCAGGGCTAGGGTTAGGGATGGGGCACCACTGCGGCCTCTGTGGTTCTTTGGTGCTATTGGACACATGGCCTGTGCATGTAGCACTGATGAAATTTTTAGAATGAACTCCAGTCAAATATAAAATTAGTTTTCATTTTAAGCATATATAAAGGTTAAACCCTAACTTCTCCAGCCACCGAGTGGACTGTTAAAGGCCCTTGGTTAGATCAAGTTCAAGGGCCAGATGCTCCTTTTCAGGGATGCTGCAGGAGTCTCCCATGCAGGGCCAGGAGGTGGCGCCATAGCGCCCTCTGCTGGACATGCCTGTGCTCTGCGCCTTCAGTCCTGACTCCAGGGCATTAAAGTGTCTGGCATCTGTCCTTCTGGGGCTTGACGGTGTTTTCCTGACCTTTATCGTCTTCAGATAATTAAGTGGTATTTTAAAACACAGTGAACATCTTGGGACACTCACAGTACATTAAATTAATTTCCTGTATCTGGACTTGTCTAAATCCTATTTAATAGCTATGGGTTTTTGAAGATGATCTTATACAGCGAATCTTAACCTATATTCTTTTCTTTCCCTCTGTACTCATAATACCATGATTTTTAGCAGTCAGCCTTAAATATGACCAGTGAAACTGTGGGTGTCCCCAGGACCCCTTAAGGGGGTCCACAAGGTCAAAACTTTTCATAATAATACTAAGCCAATAATACTAGTTACCATTTTCGCTGTGTCATCATTTGCAGTGATTGTGCAAAATCAACACCCTTGAAACAGATGAGCACAAATAAAGGCAGAGGCCTCTTCTAGATGACACTGATCTTTTACCATTATGCTTTCAGTATAAAAGAAAAAGATAAAATACCAGATACCAGTTTTACTTAGGAATGTCCTTGATGAAGTAGCAAAAATTACTAATTATATTAAATCTCAATCCTTGATTACATGTCTTTTTAATATTCTATGTGATAAACAGCTCTTCTGCTGTCTGCCAAAGTATGATGGCCATCTCAAGGAAAAGCTCCTGTGCAATGAGTTGAGTGGAACTAGCCACTTTTTTTGAAATGTCATTTTTTTTAAAAGAATAACAGACACATTGTGATCATTCAGACCCAGAGATGTGGCAGACATTTTCTCAAAAATAAATGGTGTGAACCTGGTGTATCCACAAAAACAACTGACAGATTTTATTGCCAGTACTTTTTTAAATAAAAAAAAAAAAAGCAAAGAGAATTTTGAAAAACTGGTATCTTTTCCAATGAGGTTGGTAGTGATATTAACAAATGTGATTTTTCAATATTATGTAATGAAATGTGTCAACATTTGGAAGATATGTAACTCATTGAATATTTTCCAAGTGACCAGTGCATAATATTAAAACTATGCATGTGAGTAAAAGATTCATTCAAATTGCAAGGGAGACTAATGGGATTTTTTATATCTTTTTATTGAGGTAAAATTCACATAACATAACGTTAACCATTTTAACCACTTAAAAGTGTACATTCACAATGTTGTGCAACCATTACCCCATCTAGTTCTAGAACATTTTCACCTCCCCAAAAGGAAACCCTGTACCAGTCAGCAGTTACTTCCCATCCCCTTGGCACCAGTCTGCTCTCTGTCTGTGTGGATTTGCCTCTTCTGGACATTTCACATAAATGAATCATACAGTGTGTGGCCTTTTGTGTGAGATGTTTTCAGGGCCCATCCACATTGTAGTCTGTGTCATTGCTTCATTCCTTTTCATAGCTGAGTAATACTCCGGAGTATGTATGGTGCACACTGTGTTTATCTATTAACCTGTGATTGATATTTGGGTTTTTCCACTTTTTGCCATTATGAATAATGCTGCTATGAACATTTGTGTGTAAGTTTTTGTTTAAACACCTGTTTTCAGTTCTTTTGAATACATACCTAAGAGTGGAATTTCTGGGTAATATGGGTTAACTGGGTTTATGTTTAACTTTTTGAGGCACTACCATATTGTTTTCCACAGCAGCTGCATCATAGGACATTCCACCTGCAATGTATAAGGGTTCCAATTTCTACACGTTTTCCCCTAACACTTCATTATCTTGGGTTTTCTTTTTAGCCATATTGGTGGATATGAAGTGGGATCTCATTGTGATTTTAGTCTTGTATTTCCCTAATGATTAATGCCGTTGAGGAACTTTACATGTGCTTATTGGAGACATGTCCATTCAAGCCTTTTGCCATTTTTAATTGGATTGTTATTTTGTTGGTGAGTTATGAGAGTTCTTTAATATTCTAAATACAAGACCCGCCGAAAGTGACACAGTCTCTTCTAGTTGGCACTGTCATTGCGAAAAGCTTCATAGAGAGAAGTATGGGAGAGTGTGGGTTGTCCTTTCACTCTCTTATTAGTGTCATTTGGTGCACAAAACTTTTTTAAAATATTTATTTTTATTGATTTCAGAGAGGAAGGAAGAGGGAGGGAGAGAGATAGAAACATCAGTGATGAGAGAGAATCATTAATCGGCTGCCTCCTGCACACCCCCCACACTGGGGATCGAGCCTGCAACCCAGGCATATGCCCTGAAAGGGAATCAATCCATAACCTCCTGGTTCATAGGTCGATGCTCAATCACTTGCCAGCTTAGCGGTGCACAAAAGTTTTTAGTTTTGATGAACTCCAGTTTATCTTTAAAATTGTTTTTTATATGTTTGTGCTTTTGATGTCATCTAAGAATCCATTGCCAAATCCAAGGTCATGAAAATAACCTTGTTTTACATGATTACCTGATGTTTTCCTCCAGGAGTTTTATAGTTTTAACTCTTTCATTTAGTTCTTTGATCCATTTTGAGTTGACTTTAAGGTCTAGCTTCATTCTTTTGCATGTGGCCGTGCAGTTATCCCAGTGCCATTTTTTGAAAATTTTACTCTTTTTCCATTGAATGGTCTTGACATCCTTGTAAAAATCAATTGACCGTAGATGTATGGGTTATTTCTAGTCTCTCAATTCTATCCCATTGATCTGCATGTTTATTTTTATCCCAGGAACGCACTGTGTTGGTTACTGTAACTTTGTGTTAAGTTTGAAATCGGAAGTGTGAGTCTTCCATCTTTGTTCTTTTTCAAGATTGTGTCGGCTATTGGGAGTCCTTTGCAATGCCATATGAATTTTAGGGTCAATTTTTCTATTTCGGTAAAGCAGTTGGAAGTTTAATAGAGAATTTTTACAGGGATTGCATTGATTCTATAGATCATTTTGGAGAGTATTGCCATATTAACAATATTAAGTCTTTCAATCCATGAGCATAAGATATCTTTCTGTTTATTGTGGTTATCTTTAGTTTCAGCAGTGTTTTATAGTTTTCATTGTACAAGTATTTCACCTCCTTGGTTAAATTTATTCCTAGGTATTTTTTCTCTTTGATACTATTGTAAGTAGGGTTGTTTTCTTAATTTCCTCTTCACAGTGTTCATTATTCAGAAGTGTAACTGATTTTTGTATGTTGCTCTTATATACTGCAACTTTTATAAATTAATTTATGAGCGCTAATTGTCTTTAATGGATCCTTTAAGATTTTTTATATTTAAGATCATGGTGTCTGCAAATAGAGATAGTTTCATTTCTTCCTCTTCCATTTGGCTGCCTTTTATTTGTTATTGTTTTCCAATTGCCCTGGCCGGAACTTCTGGTACAATGTTGAATAGAATTGGCAAGAGTGTACATAAACAACAGTGGTTGTCCCGTACACTGAAAGGTCGTGGCACTTACCCAGGTTGTGGGTTCCATCCCTAGTTGGGGTTTGTACAGGAGGCAACTGATTGATGTTTCTTTTTCTCCCTTTCTCTAAATTCAATGGAAAATAAATCCTCAGGTGAGGATTAAAAAAAAAGAAGTGATGAGTGAAACAGCATTCCTCTAGCTCCTGAGTCCAGCCCTGCTGCACTTGCTGGAATACCTGTTCAGCCTGCCTTTTGCAGAAGCATTGCTGAAGTCTTTGCCTTCCCTGGTGTGTGAGGACAGACGGTGTATGCTTTAGGGTCACTGCTTTTCATTGCAGCTCTCTGCCTTTTGTGGCGGGCCACGGCAGAGTTTAAATGTCCATGTACAAGTCAAGGTCAAATTCAGCACATACAAACGTGGTAGCCACACACAATGGGGTGTTTCTTCCTTTGCTTAGACCTGTGGCACCACTTCAGTCCTCACGTCCATGAGATCCTTAGAACCCAACTAAAAAGTCCCCCTCCCTCAGGAAGGCCTGCCTGATAGCTCCGTTCTCATTGCCGCACATCCCTCTTTGCACAGCTCACACACACTTCATAAACATTCAGGAGCTTATCTCTGTGACATGTCCAGTGACCCCAGGGTCCAATGCCTCTGATGGCAGGGCCTGGGTCTTTGTCCTTGTTGGTATTTTCCCAAAGCATCCAGGAGAGAGACCCTGGATTTGTGACAGGACAGGCTGACCAGGAAGTCAGTGCTGCCAACTGCCTTCAGCAACAGATGACGTGTGTGGGGAGCAGCAGGTGGTTATTCTCTGGCTTTGCTCACATTTGAATGTGTGCAGTGACTCAGTGTTCATGGTGTGCCTGTGCACATGCAGCCCATGTTCACATCACAGCTTCATCCGCTGCGTGCGCTCCTCGGGCTCCTGGGCTCATCTGCATGTGACGAAGTAACACGCCTGGCTGTAGCTTCAACTCACGACTTAACCCATCTCCCCTGCCTGCATTAAGCCTTATTTTTGTTTTGTAGGCGCTTGAATCATTTATTTGGATATTAATAAAAACAAGTCTTGGCTGATGCTAACCATCTGATTTCCTTTTTTTTTTTCCATTTTGTTTTGTTTTGTTTCTGCACACATTTTCTTTAGCTTGAAATGGCGATTGAAAACCTCCAAAAAAGCGAAGGGATCACATCACACAAAAGCGGTTTACTCAACAGCCATGTAAGTGTGTGTCGCCTGGTGGTCTGCCCCACTGTGCACGTACCTGCATGGGCATTTCAAAAATAAGTGAAGGAAATGACTTAATACCTTTACAATGTTGAAAGGGAGAGAAAAGCTAGCCTAGAGTTTTGTATGCAGCAAAAATATCCTACAATGTAAAGGGGATGGAGGCAAGTTCTTCATTCCTAAAGGTAGATGATCAGAGTACCTACTTCTTCAGGGGCATGTTATGGGGATTAGATTATTTAATACACATGACATGCTTCCAACAATGCCTGGCAGATCACAAGCATTATAAATAAAGTTAATACTAAAATAAGTAACAATAATAAAGTATGACACAGGGTAGGGAATGCTATAAAGTTTCTTAGCTGAGTTTCCTATGATAGTTCTTGGGGCGGGGGGAGGTAATTTGAGAAAAATGCAAAGCAACACTTTCCTAATAATTTGGGCTTTGTAAAAACTCTTTCTCCTTCACTTGCCTCCTGGGGAAAACCGTGAGTGTGTGTCCCGTGCCAGGAGGAGGCAACCGTCTTTGTCCCTGGGCAGCCTCAGGGGGCAAGATGGCACTGGTGACAATTAAGAGTCTCTATTTCCTGGAACAGTTTAGAAGGAAAGCTGTGGTCTCCTCACGCTCCTTCCTTTTCCCTCTACTACTCCTAATGCTCTAAATTTAGCTTTATGTGGAACTGGAAATTTGAAAGTAGGACAGGCCACTGAAGTCAGAATGTGCTTCTCAAGCACTTAGGTTGGGATTTGACCCCAAATGTCTTTAATTCTCTTGAGAATTAAAACATCAAGAAAAAAGTCCCCTGTAGTCATTCACGATCCTAACTGTGGCCCCATCAAGACTTTCGTACTGGCCAAGTGTTGCCTGAAAGGAAGTGGTTCTGAGGCAGAGTGAGCTAGAGAAAGGCCCCAAAACTTCGGGGTTTATGGGTTGGCACAGGTGAGGCCAGCTGCTCCAGGCACACGTGATGAGGGTCTGCACTCCTCAGCCTCAGAGGCGAGTTACTAGAAGGAAAAGCAGCCTCACTGAGTTGTCTCAGGAAAAGCACAGAAGACCAGCAGGCCGCTCCCCAGGGCCCCCCCAGGCTAGGTGGGTCGTGGCCACCCTGTTGCCCATCACTGATGGACAGTTGTCGCCTGTGGGCACAGCTGGGGAGGGAAATTCTTCAGTGAGTGCTGGGAGGGGAGGATACCTACCCCCACCCTGTCAAACTCCAAGCACACTGGTTAGAATGTGTGCAGAATGACAGTGTGCTCCAGGGACCATCTCTGTTCAGTGGGGCCAGGCTTGCTTCAGCTGTCAAGCAAGAATACATGGCCACGTCATAGCCTGTGGGCCCAGCGCTAGGTCAGTCCTGGGGAGAGCCCTGTGAGGAAGGCAGGATGGAGGCGCAGACCCCAGCAGGCAGCACGTGTGTCCGTGGGAATTTTAAAATGTCTCGGGAACGCATGCGCTGCTGGTCTGGCTGCAGGGCTGCTCCTGGCTTTCTAACACTTTTCTTTTGGAAGGCAGACTTTCCAGGGTGCTTACAGCCAGTTTATATTCCTGAGTTGACTTCCGAGCAGGAAAATCTCCCCATGTTCGTTTTCTCCCTGCTGATCTGTGGTTGAGCCTCCTTCCATCAGGAGCTGTTAGCAGGAGCTGGGGCTTGGCAATTTGGAGTCAAAGGGAATAGACATATCTTTCTAAAGAGCTGACTGCATGCTGAGTGGAGTGCCCTGGAGCTGTCCTTGCAGATGTGAGAGCGGGAGGAAGATGTAAAGAGATGGGCAGTGTGTCCTGTTGACACCTGTCATAGTCTCAGTTGGCTGAGCCTGCCCTCTGGCCACGGCTCAGTTGTCACCATGGCTGCCTACATCTAAGATCGCGTTAGTATTGGGCGACAGGGGCCACAATCCCCAATCCTTTGCCAGCCCAATCCAGAGCAGATGAGCATGGTTGGGGGTAGGGAGGAAGGGGGCTGTCACAGCATGCCCCCAGCATCGGGGCTGTAGGAGCAAAAGGAACAAGAGCTTAGACTGTGAGGGCAGGAGCTCGGTGGTGTGAGAAAACCCACCTACACAAACCAGTCTGCCCAGGAAGCCAGGGCAGAGGTTTACCTCTGAAACTACCACTGTTTTCTTCCCATGCACTGTCTTGGGGTGGGTGCGGGTGGTGATGCCTAGAGCCCAGGAGGGCTGGGCAGCATGTTCCAGATCCAGCCGATGTCAGGGTCCCCCCAGAGCTTCCCATGCTGCCCTTGGGGGCTCAGACCTAGAGGTCTTTAGGTTGAAGGAACCTTATAGCCTTCATGTGGAAATCCCACAGGAAGGGGGCCTCAAGTGAGCAGTCTCTAAAATAGGGGTGGCTGTGATTTGGTGGCGTGAAAACAAGGGATAGCTGTTACAGAGGAAGGAGGTGATGAAGATGGTGCTGGGGATGAAAACACCACCCATTGGTGTCACTGTGGCCTCCCACTGACATGCCTGGCCTCAATCGAGGTCCCCCACCAAGAGCATTGGAGGTGCCAGGCTTTTCCCAGAACCACCACCCTATTGTCCCCCAGATCACTGTGTGAGAAGCTTCCCCCCACCACCCGACACTCACTGACTCAGGGACCCCACAACATGTTCACCAAGTCACTGTTATGGGGAGGCAGCCACTGTCTACTAAAATGAACTCTTATTTCCAAACCCTGCTTTTATTAATTGTATTCAGATTATATGACGTTTTTGTTGTTAATTTTCATCAGATTATATATTTTTTTCCCATTGATTTTTAGAGAGAGTGGAAGGGAGGGTGAGAGAGAGAAACATCAATGTGAGAGAAACACAATTGGTTGCCTCCTGCACTTGCCCCAACCAGGGCCGAAGATCGAGCCTGCAACCCAAGCACTTAATGCTCTTGACTGGAATTAAACCCGAGACCCTTCAGTCCGAGGGCCATCTTTCCACTGAGTCAAACTGGCTAGGGCCTATATGACTTTAATTTAAAAAAAAAAAAACAACACAACACAAATTGTCAAAGATCCTTTAGCCTTTAGTTGATGGCCAACCGCAGGCCAGTATAATGACCAAGCTGTCACCTTCAGACTAAGATGAGGCTTGGCTAGAGTGGCAGCTTCATGGCATGGGTCCCTTGTCCAGAAGTTGTTCCAAATTATTGTGTCATGCCTAGCAGTGGTCTTGACAGGACCATTATTCCTTCACTATTCCTGACTCACCCTCCCTGCCTTGCTGACCCCATCCCTGCTGCTGTCAGGACAGGTGGTTTTCTTGCAGGGCATCTGCCTGGACCCCTCTCCCAACTCCACATTTTAGTGTCCAGAGCTGAGCCCTGACACCCCCTAACCCCTCCTCCTCTCACCATTGTCCCTGCTCACCAAGTACTTCCAGCGCTCATCCTTGCTTTCCGCCTTCTCCCGCACCTCACCTGATGCTCCTTGACATCACCTTCAGAACAATCCATGATCAGACCGCTTCTCCCATTTCCACCACTATGGCCACACACACACACACACACACACACACACACACACACACACACACACACCATCTCTCCCGTGGATTGTTAAGTCAACCCTCGGCTCCCACGCCCTTCTCATGGCAGCTGCCAGAGTGATCCTACTAACTAAAACCTAAGTCAGATCCTTGCACTTCTCTGCTCAGAAGCCTGCAGGGCCCCACTGCCCTACAAGTAGAAGCCAAGTTCATGGAAATGGCCTTGCAGGACCTCCCCATCCGTTCCCTGCTCTCAGCTCCTCCCTCTCTCCTCCTCTGCTCCAGCCACACAGACCTCCTCACTGTTCCTCCAGCACCAGGCACAGTTCTGCCTCAACAAACCTTTGAATGGGCTGTTCCTTTGCCCGAGACTCTTCCCCAATGGCCCCCTCCCTCAGCTTCTTCATGTCTTTACTCATTTGCCCTCAAATCAGTTTCCTTTCATGGTAACTTCTCAGTGCAAACCAGAGAGGAAGTGTAACCAACTGTTCTTTTGGAGAATGGTTTCAGTTCTCCCTGTAGTCACTTGTACTTGGAGGAAGATAACTATGCATTTTTAATCGCATGATGACCTTGATGTCAGCTCAACAGAATCACCCAAACAGAGAAGTCTACTTTTAATTTAAATAACATGGGATTGGGGAAAAGGAATCATATTTCCTGAACATTCTCTAGTCTCCCCCGAAATTCTCTTTCTAACCATTACCTTCGGTAATGGGCCAGGTATTGAACAGTGGGCCAGGTATTCGCCTTCCTCCCTCAGGACCCCTGGTGCAGTGCCCCTTCCAGTCCACCACCCACACAATATGCCCACCCTCTAGCCCAGGACCACTGTCATCACGTGGCCCCTGCCCCATCCACCATCGTCGTCAGTGGGGTTGTCTGGACAGAGGTGGAGCTTAGATAGACCCCCACCTCCCACAAGGATCCTGCCTCAGGCTGGTTCCTCTGCACATGGCTCCTGCCTGTCCCCAAAGCTCATGTGTGGTTAAGGCCTTTTGTACTCACATAGCAGAATGGAACCAGAATCAAACTACAGCTTTGGGGCATTGTGCTTGGGGCTCCCAGGTGGGCGTGTTGCCCCATGCGGGGACTTCGCTTTCTACAAGGGCGGCTCCTACCTGTCCAACACTAGCGACCTTTGGGGGCAGCAACTTCAACTTTCCATTCTTTTTCCTGCCTCGGCCTGAGCACAAAGTCCTCCACATGAGCCTCATAGGTATCTCACTCAGTTTCTATCTGTGCTCCACTCGGTCAGGACCTGCAGGAGATACTAGTCCATCTCCATGGACAACTGGCCGGTGCAGGGCACGGTGCTCACAGGCCCCTGAGTTTTCTTGAATCTGCCTCTTTCTCGTCATCAGAATTGATCTTCGTTCCCGTGGCTTTAGGAGACATTTAGTGTTTAAGCAGCATCAGAGGCGTGTGCATGTTTAAATGATTATAAGAACAAATTGTACGAGGTCTCCATCCATGTATATTTTTCTCAATTAAGTCAAGGAGAATGAAAATTGAAGGAATAAAGAAGCAGGTGAAAAGAAGCTACTAAGTAACGTGCCCAGAATCTTTGGAACCCAAATCCATGACAGTAGCAATGAATTTCCTCACCATGCAAAGTGAAGGGAAAGCATGTGGTTAGCATTTTGGTGTTAGGGGGAATCTGACAGTCAGGTCTGTGTCTCTTTCTCCAGCTCCAGTGGCTGTTAGATAATTACGAAACCGCTGAAGGCGTCAGTCTCCCCCGAAGTTCTCTTTATAACCATTACCTTCGGCACTGCCAGGAGCACAAGCTGGACCCTGTGAATGCCGCCTCCTTTGGGAAACTGATTCGCTCTGTGTTTATGGGCCTGAGGACGCGGCGGCTGGGTACCAGGTGGGTAGAAGGGGCTGTCTGACAGCCCGCACACCCACCCGTTCTTCCTCTTTCTTTATGTAGAAATCAAGCTTTTGGAGAACAGGGGGCTTCCTCCTCCTGCCCACACTTCCTGACTGACATGCCTCTGGGTGGACTTGGAGCTGCCCCAAATTGGCGGCAGCATTGGCCTGGCCAGGGCCAAGGTGCGGGCTGTGGTTCAGTTCTCTTCAGATGGCAGGACGCAGGGGTTCGCTTCAGCTCTCTCTTTGTTTGAAATTTTCCATAATAATAGGGTTTTTTTAAAGCTGCCTCGGGATTATTTAATAGAGTTGGATTTACTATTTCTTGATGCTTTTCACTGTACTTGGACCAACCTACCATGGCCTGCCCTTGGCCTGTATCTGCCAGGGAACCTCATGTGTCATAAACTTCACCAGACAATAATGCAAACACCCCTCTCACTAGAAAAAAACAGTGGCCACAGTATCCTTAAAGTGAGTGGCCTGGAGATCATGTGGCCGTGATCAGTGACAGGCCTAGCACTTGCTTTCAGTGAGGTTGTACAGAAATGGGTGGCAGGGAGCATTCATGCCCTCTCAGAAGCCGGCATCCTGGCCAAGAAAACGGGCAAGTCTTCTCTTGCCCTCTGCCACTTTGATCCTTGACAGAGAATGTCTTTATAGAATATAGCCACAGAACTGGTTTTCTGACTGCAGGACTTCTCAGAGCCTTTATCATACTAAAATACAAGAGGGGAACCTCCCAGAGGGGGAGGTAGTGTGCAGAGTTTTCTAAACCTCTCTGGCCATGGGACAGCTTGTAAGCATTTCCCATAAGGTCCAGAAAACACTGAACCCAAGGGCCCCAAAGTGCAGGTGCCAAAACAGAGCACCTCCTGTCCTTTAGGACATCTGCAAGGAGAGCTGACTCGTGGTGTTTGGTTTCTAGGGGCAACTCAAAGTATCATTACTATGGAATCCGTCTAAAGCCGGACTCGCCCCTGAACCGGCTGCAGGAGGACACCCAGTACATGGCCATGCGGCAGCAGCCTGTGCATCAGAAACCGAGGTGAGTTACCGGGTTGAGGCTGGCCTGAGGAAGGGGACAGGGCCTGGGTTTTTCTAGGGAAGATACTTCTCAAACATTAAATACATTCGTATGAGGGGACTCCCATTCTGCAGTGGAGAAAACAAACTCATTAACCTCAATCTCCAGTGTCCTGGGAGAGCCAAGGCATTCACCTCCACTGACATGAAGGGAGGCCAGCAGGACTTGGGGCCGAGGATGCAACCTCAAGCTAACAGCACTTACAGAGTGCTCTCTTTAAAAAAAAAAAAAGACATTATTTTTTAGAGTGGTATTAGGTCACAGCAAAATTGAATGAAAGATACATATACTCCCTGCCTCACACGCACAGCCTCCCCACTATCCACATCCCCTGACAGAGTGGCGCCTTTGTTTCAGTCAGTGACCCTAACAAAGTTCCAATCAATGACCCCAATAAATCGATGACTCCAACAGCAGATGAATGGATCATTAAAATGGAATATATATACCACCGAAACCGGTTTGGCTCAGTGGATAGAGCGTCGGCCTGCGGACTGAAGGGTCCCAGGTTCGATTCCGGTCAAGGGCATGTACCTGGGTTGCGGGCACATCCCAGTAGGAGATGTGCAGGAGGCAGCTGATCGATGTTTCTCTCTCATCGATGTTTCTAACTCTCTATCCCTCTCCCTTCCTCTCTGTAAAAAATCAATAAAAAATATTAAAAAAATATATAATATATATATGCAATAGAATAGGATTCAGCCGTAAAAAGGAAGGACATCTGACACATGACAATAGGGATGAACCTGGAAGACATTATACTCAGTGAGAGAAGCCAGACACAAAAGGACAAATATTGTAGGAGGTCCAGACATAGAAGGTCCCTAGAAGAGTCAGAGTCATAGAGACAGAAAGTAGATGGTGGGAGCCAGGGGCTGGGGAAAGGCAGGGATGGGTTAATGTTTAATAGGGACATAGTTTTAGTTTGGGAAGATAGAACTTTCTGGAGGGGGATGGTGGTGATGGTTGTACAACTATGTGAATGTACTTAATGTCACTGAGCTATACACTTAAAAATTATTAAGGTGGTACATTTTGTTATGTATATTTGACTGCAGTTATTTTAAAACTGGAAGCCCAGTGCATGAAATTCATACATGGTGGGAGGTGGAAGCACCCCCAGTCCAGCCAGCATCCTCTCGCAATACAGGACCCCCTGTGGGATCGGGCCTAAACCAGCAATCGGACATCCCTCTCACGATCCGGGACCACTGGCTCCTAACCGCTCACCTGCCTGCCTGATCACCTCTAACCCCTCTGCCTGTCTGCCTGATTGCCTCTAATCGCTCACCTTCTCAGAGCCTTTATCATACTAAAATACAAGAGGGGAACCTCCCAGATTGCCCCTAACCGCTCCCCTGCCTGCCTGATCCCCCCTAACTGCCTCTGCCTCAGCCCCCGCCGCCGCAGCTTTGTCCGGAAGGATGTCTGGAATGATGTCCAGAAGGTCGTTTGGCTGTCCGTTCTGATTAGCATCTTATGCTTTTATTATTATAGATTATACACACACACACACCAACTGTATCCTGTTCAGCCCTGTGCTCCTCAGGCCCCTTCTAGGCAGTGTTGCTGGGGCCTCATGGTGGCATGTGTGTTTTCTACCCAGGTACCGGCCAGTCCAGAAGTCAGACAGTCCTGGGGACAATGGCTCACACAGCAGCCTACACAGCACGCCAGAGCAGGCCATGGCCGCCCAGAGCCAGCACCACCAGCAATACATAGGTGAGCAGGGACACTCCCACCCTGGGTGCAGGGCCTGCTGTGAAAGTCCGGCTATCCATCCTCAGCACTTCTGGGTGCTTGTGGGTTTCGGCACCAGCAGCATCCACAGGGGTGCATTAAACAGTTTTCTTGTGTGACACCTTTTCTTTTTGATAAATTTCTCTTTATTTGAGAGAGATACATTGATTTTGTTGTTGTTGTTGTTGTTCCACTTATTCATTGGTTGATTCTTGTATGTACCCTGACTAGGGATCACACTCCCAACCTTGGCATATCTGGACAACGTTCTAGCCAACTGAGCTACCCAGCAGAGCTTGACACCTTTTTTGTTACATAGAAAGTTTTAGATAAGCTTCATTGTGTCATCCCTGAGATTTTAGAACAATCAGCATATGTCCCCAAAATTAATGTATAAAATGACCATCAAAAAAATAAATAGCCCTGGCCAGTGTGGCTCAGTGCTTAGAACATCGGCCTGTGCACCAGAGGGTCGAGGGTTTGATTCCCGGTCAAGGGACTGTACCTGGATTGCAGGTTTGATCCCCGGACCCAGTGGGGGCATGTGTGGGAGGCAACCAATCTCAGATTGATGTTTCTCTCTTTCTCTCTCTCTTCTTTTCTCCCTCCCCTCACCCTCCCTTTTACTCTCTCTAAAAGAAAAAAAATCAATGGAAAAAATATCCTCGGGTGAGGATTAACAAAAAAAACCTAAATAAAATTAAATGCCCGTCAGAAAGAAGACTAGATGTCCTATTTTATTTTATTTTTTAATCCTCACATAAGGATATGTTTGTTTGTTTATTGATTTTAGAGGGGGTGGGGAGAGAGAAAGAGAAACATTGATGTGAGAGAAACATTGATCAGTTGCTGATCAGGAATCGAATCTGCAACCTGGATATGTACCCTGACCAGGGATCGAACTCAAGACCTTTGGGTGTACAGGACGATACTCCCACTAGCCGAGCCACACCGGCCAAGCTAGATGTCCTATTGTAAAACCTGTCGGCTCAGGGCAGCAGCAGGGTTTGCCTGTCCTCCTGGGTTCTCCTCCTTGCTTAACTGGATACTCAAGACCCCTGGAAAACTGGATTTCTCCCCTCCCGGGGCCCTCACAAAGGGCTGCCTGGCCCTCTTCCCTGGGAACTGTGGGAGAGACTGTTTCCCCACCCACCCACCCGGTGGCCCCACTGCTTTCTTGGGATTGCATCCTAAGAGCCTGCCACCGGGACATGCCCAGGGAGGGTCACTGGGATCAGTGTCAAGCATACACACACTGAGACATCAGTGGCCTGGTGTATTTTTAATGTATTTCTTGAGCCTGTATTTCCTGTGTTGGGTCTTCTAGAGGTTGTCATGCCCGGGATCACCACAGGGCCAGCCTTGTCCCCAGAGGCACTGCTCTGGCTGGCTCCCCTGTTGGGGCGATGAGAACACTCACTGTGTCTGGGACCTGGCACAATGCTTTGTCTTGTCTCAGCATATTTCATGTTAGTGGGAGGTGATGCTGTTTCCCACACTGTACCTGAGAAAACTGAAGCGTACAAAGCTGTGTAACTGCTCAGGGAAGCCAGGATGCCGCCCAGGGTTGCCGGTGGTCACCACCACTTCTGGATAGCATCCCCCAGCACACGGGACGCCCAGCCTGGCTTCGGCTCATGGACCTTCTGCAGGTCTGCTGATGACCCCGTTTCCGTCCTCCCCCCACCCCCCAGATGTCTCCCACGTCTTCCCGGAGTTCCCAGCACCTGACCTGGGCAGCGTCTTGCTGCAGGAGAGCATCACGCTTCAAGACGTCAAGGCCCTGCAGCTGGCCTATCGGCGGCACTGTGAGGTGACTGCCCCTTCCAGGTGGCCCCCAGGAAGAACCCACACCTGGGCTGTGGGGATTCAGTGGGAACCTCGGTGCCCCCAGGGCCTGGGTGCAGAGCCCAGTGTGCCTCCCCAGGACTACCAAATCCTCGGACATCCCAGGTGCCCCTGACAACACAGAGGACCCAGAGTGGCCCCTGCTCCCTCTAGCCAAGGAGCAGATAGAATCTTTGCCCCCTGGACAGCGCCCCTTTGTCCATTTCCATCTCCACTGTGGTCTCTCTCTGATTTCAAAAGACCCCCTCCCCCACAGCCTGAATCACCACTGACTGCTTAGAATGTCCTGATGACATGTGATCCACACCCTTTTTAAAAATATATATATATTTTTTTAATTGATTTCAGAGAGGAAGGGAGAGATGGAAACATCAATGGTAATCTTTGATTGGCTGCCTCCTGCACACCCCTTACTGGGGATGGAGCCTGCAACCTGGGCATGTGCCCTTGACCAAAATCAAGCCCGGACCTTTCAGTCCACAAGCCGATGCTCTATTCACTGAGCCAAACCAGCTGGAGCGACCCACACCCTTTTGAACACCCACATTCATGCGTCTAACGGGCCAATTTTACTTCCAGGCAACTTTAGATGTCGTGATGAACCTCCAGTTCCACTACATTGAGAAGCTGTGGCTTTCCTTCTGGAATGCTAAAGCCTCCCCCAGCGATGGCCCTGCCTCTCTACCAGCCAGGTATTGTGGTTGTTCCCCCCGACAGGCGCGATGACACCCACACTGTGACCCACAGATAAATGCGTCTACTTTCCAAGAATTGGCACTCCCCCCATAATTACATGTTGTTTTTATACTTCTGACAGTTGATTTGTAATTTGCATTGCCCAGTCACTTGTTTCAAGTGAGTGTTTTATTGGTGACCATATGCCATCCCAAAGAGCAGTCAGCAGTAGCTACAGTGGGAAATGTCATTATCTCAGCCATAGGTGGGGGGTGGACAGCATGACCTGCGGGGGGTGGTCTCCAGACCTTGGCTTACCTTGTCTCCTCCATTCCCCCACAGTGATGAGATTCCCGAAGCCACCGTCCTCCCGAAGGACAAGCTGGTGTCTCTGTGTAAATGTGACCCCATCCTTAAGTGGATGAGGAACTGTGACCACATCCTCTACCAGGCCCTGGTGGAGGTCCTCATCCCCGACGTGCTGCGGCCAGTACCCAGTAAGCAGCTTGCTCACCTGCCTCTCTCCTTTTTCCCCTGCACCCCTGCAGCCACTTTGTCAGGTCCAGCTCAGACTGGGACACAGAATCCAGTGAGAGCAGCAGCTTGGTCACCCTGGAAAGATGCTCACCCCTGCCTGCACGTTTTCCTTGTCATTGACCTGGGAGAGAAGGAGGGAGGGCCTTATGGCTCTGGTGAGGGTTGCCCACTCTCAGGTCTCTGCACACCTAGTCTGGACTGGGCTTAGGGCTTCATGCTACTGCCCAGTGCAGTGGGCTTCTGGGTCTCTGATGTCCCAAAGGAGTTCTAGACTGTGGGGACATCCATACCCCTCCAGGCTGCTGCATTTGCTGAAAGCCCGAGGGATAGTCTGAATCCAGTTTTATCCCAATTTCCCCAAGTTGATATGAGGCTGAGCTCAGCTTCCTCCCAAACCTGTGATTCTTTAGCACCAAAAGTTGGATTCTATAGAATTTTCTCCAGATTCCAGCATCCTTAATTTAGGAAAGGAGGAAAAAAATGAAATCATGGGCCTCACTGGCTACATCCATTAGGGCTGACATGGACCTTCCCAGGGAACTGACTGGGAACTGCCTGCCAGGCCTCTGGTGGTGGTAACTCCCACCACCAGGAGGCACTGTTGTGCCAGCCTCTGACTTCCAGACTTTCCTGTGGGCTCCCGCATCATCCCAAGTGAAGGGTGAGCAAGGTGGGTACCTGAGGCCTCATTGTTTTTCGTTGTTGTTTTTTAATCCTCACCAGAGGATATTTTCCCCATTGCTTTTTCAGAGAGAGTGGAAGTGGGGAAGGGAAAAGGGGAGAGAGAGAGAGAGAGAGAGAGAGCAAGAGATGTGAGACCGAGACAGACTGGTTGCCTCCTGCATGCACTCTGACCAGCGGTGGGGAGTGAACCTGCCACCCAGGTACGTGTCCTTGACCGGGAATTGAACCCACAACCCTTTGGTGTGCAGGCCGATGCTCTAACCACTGAGCATACTGGCCAAGGCTGAGGCCTTGCTCTTCTTTTTTTTTATTTTTTATTGATTAAGGTATTACATATGTGTTCATATCCCCTCTTTACCCCACCCCTCACCCCCCCTGCTCATGCCCTCACCCCCCTGGTGTCTGTGTCCATTGGTTAGGCTTATATGCATGCATATAAGTCATTTGGTTAATCTTTCCCCCTTACTCCCACTCTCCCCTACATTCCCTCTGAGGTTTGACATTCTGAACAATGCTTCTCTGTCTCTGGATCTGTTTTTGTTCATCAGTTTATGTTGTTTATTATATTCCATAAACGAGTGAGATCGTGTGATATTTATCTTTCTCCTACTGGCTTATTTGGCTTAGCATAATGCTCTCCAGGCCCATCCATGCTGTTGGGAATGGTAGGAGTTCCTTCCTTTTTACAGCAGCATAGAATTCCATCGTGTAGATGTACCACAGTTTTTAATCCACTCATCTGTTGATAGGCACTTAGGTTGTTTCCAAATCTTAGCTATTGTAAATTGTGCTGCTATGAACATAGGGGTGCGTATATCCTTTCTGGTTGGTATTTCTAGTTTCTTGGGATATATTCCTAGAAGTGGGATCACTGGGTCAAGTGGGAGGCCTCGCTCTTAATGCCTCCAGCAGACACCACAGGTTACACTTGGCAGGTGACCTATGCACATTTGTGTCAGTGCTTGGAAACCCCTGGTTTTTCTTGCACTGCTACTTTTGTGCCAGAAAATGGGAAACAGCATAATGATTGCATTTATCCTATGGCCTTGCCTGCCCAACAGCTGTTAAGTATAGTGTGCAGTAAGTCTATATTAAGGTTTGAATTTGGGATAGATTTGCTTTTACATTGGGGGATTTTTTATTTTTAGAGTCTTATTATTTCCTTCTTACTGTAACCCATCTCAAAGTCAATTTAGAAGTTGATAGGATATATTTACATGCATGTGTATCCGGGTCTCAGTTTCAGCACTGCTGACACTGGGGCCCGGTCACTCTCTGTGGGGTCATCCTGGGCACTGTGGGGTGTTGAGCAGCATCCCTAGCCCCCACCCACTCAAGGCCAGGAGCACTCCCAGCCATGAGAACCACATAAGTCCCCCAGGGGGCAGGGTCACCCTAGGTGAGAACCCCTAGTATAGACAGATAGGTGAACCGAGATGAACGGTCTAGACAGGCCCTAACTCTTACTCCAGGCTCCCCTCACTAAGTGTCCCAAATTATCCCCCATGCCTGTGCTGCTCCCTTGTTCTCTTTTCCTCCGTGTTGCTTTTGGGTGGTAACTTTCATTACATTTGCATCTTATCCATGGCTGATCCTGAGGGGCGAGGCTCTGCCTTTCTCACTGTTAATATCGTGTTTCGATCTCCCAGGCACCTTGACACAGGCCATTCGTAACTTTGCCAAGAGCTTGGAAGGCTGGTTGACGAACGCCATGAGTGACTTCCCACAACAGGTTATCCAGACTAAGGTAACTCCTGGGAATGGGGTCTGGGCCTTCAGACCACACTGTGACCAGAAGCAGAGGCCACGGGCCTGGGGATCCCTTGGGCCCAGCTGTGCTGTAAAGGGAGGGGGCTCCTCTCCCTCTGCTCTGGGAGAACGTGACTGCTGGGCCCCAGGGAGAGCCGGTCGCTCCTGTGTGTCCCGAGGATCAGTGTTCCCTTCAGGAAGTCCTGAAGATGCTGCTGATGTAGGATAAGTAGCGGCAGGGAGGGGCTTGACGGAAGATGCCATTTGATGTGGCACATTTGGGTCAGCTCACAACTGATTGAATATTTCTATGCTCATGAAAAGACGGAATTTAATCTCCTCGCTGTATCCTTATTACATTAGTCTTGGCCACAAATCAGAATTTAAGTGTGGAGATTTGGCCCACACGGGAAAAAGAGAATAACTTCTTGCAATTGTTCTTGCACACATTTCTTAAAGCGTTGCCATGTACAGAGGAGGCCAGATTTTGGGCATCTGGTCTGCCTGCCTGTAGTCTGGAATTGCTGTTAGGCCGGTGATACTGCAACTTCAGGGAGCAAAAGAACCATCTAGGTAGTCAGTAAAATACAGGTTCCAAGGCCACCCCCACAGAGTCTGCCCCAGCTGGCCCAGGAACCAGCATCTCACCAAGCACTCCAGAGAGCTGATGGAATTGAGTTCTAACCCACTGATGCCACACTGTCTACTATAGGTGCCACGTGATGTGTTGGTGACATCTGTGTCCACTGATTCTTACTCTTCAGGTTCTTGAGACTGTCACAAGGGTGCATCCCTCTTCCCTGCCCCTGACTGTCCCTGAGCCCATGCCCTCCAAGGAGAAGAGAGAATAGG